>NC_092182.1:2585888-2908817 GCF_043641665.1 Enoplosus armatus | reverse complement strand
CAACATTAAAAAAAAGTTGTAGCCCACAATTATTCTGTTCATCACTGATTCATAATATTTGTTTTCGTTGTTTAACCTCGTAAAATAACAAAATCTCAGAAGTGCCCAGAGCATAAAGTCATGTCTTCACATTTAGTCTGAGCACTAATTCAGATCAGGATCAAATGCAGAGAGAGAGAGAAAAAATAAGCAGTAAATCCTCCAATTAAACAAGTGGACAGCCCCCCCCCCCCCCCCCCCCCGCTTTTTAAACTACTTATCAAAACTGTAACTCATCCTCTCAGCAATAAAGTGTCAGTGACATTTCGTGACATACATACATGACACAAACACACACACACACACACACATATATATATATATATATATATATTATATATATATATATGTGTGTGTGTAAATATATATATTTTTTCCTGTATGAAACTGTGAAAACAGCACAAAAAAATTGGTTGATGTTAGTTGATAACATATCTTTATGTGAATTAATATATATATATATATATATATATATATATATAAACAGAGCAGCTTCAGGGATTACAGGAAACATTATCAGAGGACATGATAAATATAAACATGCATCTTGTTTGCTATCTTGAAGTCACTGAAAACATCTGGATATGTTTTTCAGGTTGATTCCAGCTGCGTGCGTTGCAGTTTCTTGATTTTTTTTTCTAAAACCAGAATGTGTCAAAACGAAGGGATAAGGATGCAACTGGACAGTGCCCCCCCCCCCCCCCAACGCGAAATCACTTTAAAAAAATAAAATAAAAAGCGGGTCGAAGAAAAGCAGCAGGTGAAAGTGAGACACTGTGCTTGTTTACTGGGTGTCTTATGAGAAAGTGAGGATGAAAGAGCAACCCCCCCCCCTCCTCCCCCCTCCTCGCCACCACCACCACCACCACCACCACCTCCGCCAGGGTCAGCAGTTCATTGTGAAGTTAGAGCTTCCCCCGGTCCCTCCGCTCTGCCCGGCCTTCATTAATCAGGGTTTTGTGTGTGTCGAAGTCAAGAAGTTGTCAAACTTCGTCGAAATCAAGCGCAGCCACAACTCAACAGCCACAAAAAAAAAAAAGAACCCCCCCCCCCCCCCCCACTTGTTCCTTAACTTAACTTTGCCGGGGTCTGCTGGCAGCTGACCCAGAGCAAATGCTGCCGTCTTGAAGGGAGAATTAGTCCGCGGAAAGTGACATGTCCCATTTCCACCGATCGCCTCACGCTCATCGGTGAGCCTGCAATTACCCCCCCCCCCCCCCCCCCTCCCCTCTCTCTCCCTTTCATTACTCTCAACTAAGAGCAAACACTGATTTCACCCTGCAATGCGCCAAATTACTGCACATAAATAACCTTTATTTATAAACAAACGTTCCTTCTCCTCTAAGCCTCAAGTCCAACTATGCGGGAAAACAAGATGTCAATGAATACACGACACTTCCTACACCCCCGCCCCCCCCCAGCAGCAGCATTATAGGCACGTAGAGTCCAGGACAATCAGGAGTCCTTTCGCTAAAGGAAGTGGTGTTATTATTCCACCTGCTCGCGGTGCACCGTTAATGTCCCCCAGGACAAACGAAAACTCGACTCTCGATTGAAACAAGCTCATTAAATGTGGAAATAAATGAAAAGAACCGCAGATTTTTGTTTTGTTTTTCTCGTATTGAGAATATAGACACATAAAAACAATATATATATATCTCTATATATATAAACAATACATATATAAAAACAATATATATATATAATATATTATATATATATAATATATATATATGTATATATATAAATGTGTATTTGTTTGTTTGTCTAAACACACTCTGGAGCCGCAGGCACACTAACCGGAGTATTCTAACCGCTTTGAGGCCAGCAGCGAAAGGCAGCGGGGAGAAATCGGCTGAACAACAACAGTGACGACGTTGGGAGAATCACCTTTCTGGTGGAAGCCTTTGCCGCAGAACTCGCAGACGAAAGGTTTGTACCCGGCGTGGATCCGTACGTGCGTGTTGAGCGTCGAGCTTCTGTTGAACGCCTTCCCGCACTGGTTGCATTTATGAGGCTTTTCCTGAACACGGGAAAATAATGTTAATAATAATAATAATAATAATAATAATGAGAGGAAAAATCCGTTGAAACAAAATACTTGGATTTTTTTAAAAGCCAGCCAGAGGAAATAAAAACGTCTGAGCGCGTCTCACCTGCGTGTGGATGATCTTGTGCCTGCACAGCGTGCTGGCCTGCCGGAATCCCTTCCCGCACACTTTGCACACGAAGGGCCGGGCCCCGGTGTGCACCGGCATGTGTCTGGTCAGGTTGTAGTGCGCGTTGAAAACCTGCGGAGAACATAACGAGAGCCGCGCCGAGGACGTTATCACAACAACCCGGCAGCAACAGCTTGTGTGAGCCGCTCATTTCGATCGTCTGGAATTCAACCCGGCTGCCACCAAATAGCCCCCCTTTTTTTTTTTCTTTTTTTAGGGGGAAAATGTTCGTTTTAATGGAGGGCTTTTATTATTTTATATTATTTAGGCCACTTCAAAATGTTGACTCCAAATGTAAAACAATGCATTTAGGCTGACGGTAAACTAAACTGCTGCTACTAGGCTGCGTGTGTGTGTTTATGCTGGATTATTTCCACACGAAATGTAACGGCCGTACCTTTCCACACACTTCACACGTGAAGTTTTTGGGCTTTCCGTCCGCAGCGCTGCCGCCGCTGCCGCTGAGCTTGCTGTGCGCCTTGGCGCCGCTCCTCTCGGCGCTCAGGCCGCTGTTCTCCTTCACTATCTGGTCCAGCTGCCCCGGCAGATGTTCCTTGTGCGGGTACTGGGGCGTGGGCAGCTTGTCGGCCCCTACCCCGGCCAGCTTGGCGTTCTCCAGCAGCAAGAGTCTGTGGTGCGCCGACAGAGAGGCCTGGGCCTGCGGGCTGGAGAACCAGTGTCCGGCCAGCAGCTCCGACTGCTGGTACGCAGAGTCCAGGTAGTTCAGATAGTAGAGCGAGCCTCCGCTGGGCACGGCCACGGCCTGGTGGATGACCTGGGGTTTCACCACCCGGCTCCCCGGCGTCAGCAGCGGCTGTTTCAGTCCCGACTCCGCTTTGCCGCAAATGCCGCAGTTCCCTTTGCACGGAGCGGCCGTGGAACCGCAAAAAAGTCCCCCTGAAGCTGGCTCTCCACAGCTCCGAGTAGTTCATCAGCGCCGCCTTGGCTTGGAGGTCGTAGCTGAAGGGCTGCAGCGGGATCATGCAGGGGATCGGGGAGCAGAGCCCCAGCAGCTTCTTCCCCTCTGACCGCTCCTCCGCGCTCCCCTTCGGCTCCGAGCTCTTGGACATGATCCGGTCTATAGAGAAGGCCAGGGTCTTGGGAGCCGCGGACGGTCCGGTCCTACCGCAGGACATCACCGTCTCCAGAGAGGCAGAACTTGCCATTCTGTTGTTGTTGTTGTTGTTGTTGTTGTTATTGTTGTTTCCGCGTGCAGCAGAGCAGGACTTGGTGTGAGCAACTCCCGGTACAGTCCGACCCGCTCCCTCCAGCTGCCCCGCGTCTTTTCACTCTCCTGAGCTCCCAGCAGAAAAGACAGGAGGACACATCAGTTTAATACAGCACCTTGCTGTCACAGTGTCACGCATTTGCATTCAAATGGCCACCACCCCCCCACACCCCCCTACCCCCCCCTCCTGCAACAATAGCATCCAGGGGTGATGGATTAATGCTCATTAACTAGTGCACACAAAATTACCAGGACATTACAGAGCTAGTTAGGGAGGAGAGGAAGAAGAAGAGGGTAGAGGAGGAGGAGGAGGAGGAGGAGGAGGAGGATGGGGAGGGGGGGTGGGGGGGGTGGAGAGAAAAAAAGACGACAAATGTTGCAGCCGGAGCTCCTGGAGAACGCGAGAGCGTAAAGTTTCGCCCGTGTTGGGAGTTTACCTCTTCACTGGTCAGACGTGTGTGGAGGAAACCAGCCGACTTGCTCTCTGCTGTCACATGTTGGCTGGCAGCGCCCGCCCCCTCCTCGGCGGCGCGTATCCCTGCCCGCCGCCGCCCCCCCCCCACCCACTCTTGACATCAACATTGGCACCCAACAAACCCTTAACTAGGTGAGACTGGGGAGACGCCCTCACCAACCTGCACGCCCCTCGGAGGAATAAATGTATGGGAGGGAGGGATGGAGGAGGTGGGTGGGTGGGGGGTGCAAATATGAGTGTGCTGTCATCATTAAACGCGCAACTGGAGGAGTTGCGTGAGTCCCGGCTCTCATTTGGTTAACTACATAGTAATCTTTTTCCTTTTTCTTTTTTCTTTTTTCAGATCGGGAAATTTGAGAAAGCTGCTAATCCTTGGAGATGTTTGCAAATTCACGCTCCAGGGCTCATATATATATATATATATTATATAAATAAATATATTTTTATATTTGTATATATATATATACTTATTTGTCTAAATTCGAGGACGTCCGACGTCCTCCCGTTTGTGAGCGGAGACTCCCCCTTTTGGATCCCATTAAACGTTCCTCCTTTGCCTCTATTCAAAAAGAAGCAATTCTCCAAGAGCGATTTTCGAGGCTCAAACTCAGCGCAGGGAAGGGGGGGGGGGGGGGGGGGGACAAAAAACACAAGCTCTTTCACTTTTAGCCACTAAAGCGCTGCGTGAACCTGGTTTTGTGCGGGGTTTTTTTTTCCTTCCTGAAATAGAGGGACGGATTAAGAGGGAGGGAGAGAGGGGGGGGGGGGGGCTTAGCCTGGACAGAGGTATACAAGGACAAATGAAAAGAGAGGCTTTTTTTCTCTCTCTCTCTGCCTCTAAAGAGGCATACAAGAAGTTCGCTGGAATCCGCAGTGTTGTGTGGGAGGCTACAATGGGCAGCGGCCGCTGCTCTTCGGTGCGCCACACGGGCCGCGTTCGATTCATGCGTTTGCGGGGGCCATTTTACCTGAGGGGCTTCCAACAAGTTGAGAGTCCGACGTGGACGAGGGCGGGCGGGGAAAAAATGGGCGATATGAAGGAAATTGTATATTACAATATAAACCTTAAAGGACAGCCTAAGTCGTGACTAATGGCTTAATTAATGGCTAATAAATCATTTTCCTATATTGCACAGGCCAGTCATGAGCCATTGGGAGGAATCACTTTCTGGCTGGTGTTTTTCCTGCTCCAGCAGGACCTTGCCATTGAATTCATCTGGAAGACCCCCTCCAATGGCCTTCTGGGAAAGTGGACCATTTTGAACCAATTATTATGTCTTCTTCAAAAAGTATCAACATTCATAATTACTTTACTGCCAAATTAAAAAGGCTCAAAACCTTTTTTTCTCTCTATTTTGGCAACTTGTTCTTATTAATGGCTTCTAGCTGGTCTATGAAACATTAGTGAGTTATTTATTTATTGACTATGAATAATGCCATTATTCGCTTATTATATATAAAGGCATTGGGAGGTGGCATGAAAAAGTCCGGGAACACTTTTTTTGAGGTTAGATGAACGTTGTCATCGTTGTAATTTCCCATGTTTCCCAGTTTTATGGTGCTGTTTGGTGAAAAGATGGAGGTTCTCCAGCATCCCACTGACACTGTTAGAACACTGCACAGTCAAGAGGAACCTTGATGAAACTATCCAAGACAAATACAGGCCTACACACACAGTCACACACACACACACACACACACACACACACATGCATGAGGTGCTGCGGAGTTACGTCACACTTTAGAGAATTATTCAAACCCAAGGCCTGATGTTTTTTTATGTTTTTTTTTTTTAATGAAACTGTTGCATCCAATCAAATTGAACTATCACAGATATCTTGTGCATCATTTTACTGTATGCACATTGACCCATAATTCAGCCTGGCATTAGCTGGTGGCTTTAAACTTCGGAGTCGCCACCAGAATTGAAGACAACGGTCTGAAAGCCTGATTTTAAGAGAGATATTGAATAAAAAAAAAAAAAGTGTAATTTGTCTACTGAAACTCGGATTTTGTGTCGGTGACGTCACAAAGTTTCGACTGAAAACGAGCCCACCGAATTAATCTGCCACTGTTTTTAATCACTGAAGGCCCACGAGGAAGGTGCCGATTTACCTCGAGCCCCATGGACTTAGTGCCATACTTAGCCCAGCATGTTGCCATCCTATAACACTAGTTTTCCCTGTTAATAACCTTAAAAGACGTCCCTGTTCTGTTTTGTTCTACACCTGCATCTCAGCATGGAAGGATTAACGCCTGTTGTCTTGGTGCCACTCGTATGTAAATGGCGCGACAACAACAACAAAAAAAGACTCTAATTTGAGTTTATTCAGGCACAATTGCCGGCTCATCCACACAATAAACATTGATCCTATTGCTGTAACCCCGGCCCCTCTTTATCAGCTCTAACAGCAATTAGCTCACGCGTTGATTTGAGGGACTCTTGCTTCTTGCCTGCAGGCATGCGAGGGTCACGCAAACGCTGGCTGGATGTGTGCGAACCGTTTCCCCCACAACCTTGTGAATTATCCAATAACATTTTTTTAGATGAAGAAGAACATTTGGAGCCAGTGATTTTTAAAAAAAATATTTTTTTATAAGCTTATAGTTTGAATCAAGAGGCTACATTGATCCATCCACAGCAGACCCACAGTCTCTGGGGTGAGTGGTGACTGGAAGGCCCAGTCAGAACATAAATGGTATACCAGGTATAACATTTATTTTTTACTAGGGTATAAAACAATCTGAATCACTAAAGCATAAAAATATATATATATATATGTCTAAATCTAAATATGTCTTATTGTGAAAATCCTGACTTCAGTTAACCTAAACAATGAACTCAGGCTCAACTATGTCTGAAATCACTCCCTTGTTCACTCATTCACTACTCCCTACATGAGAAACAACAATGAAAACTCAGTAGTTCACGAGTACTAAATTGAGAGTTTGGACACACTTTGGCCACCATACCCAGGTGCAGTGCCTGCTTTAGGACCACACCTGAGGTCTTGGATGTATTGTGTCATCCGTGACATTTTGAGATGTGTGAAATGTTATTCGTCCTCTCTCAAAACATGAAAAAAATAGACTAAAGTGTGACAAAAAAAAAAAAAAGAATTCTCATTGCGACGTCCAACTTACTTTTTCCCGAAGCCTTCAACCACGTCTCACGGCCTTCCACTGGAGTTGCTTCAGCTGTCATGGGAATGGCTAGTTTTGTTATCACGTGACCTAATTGTGGACTTTTGGTGATATGGTAAGTGAATGTGTATGGGGGGGGGGGGGGCATAGATCAATATCCCTGTCTCTGTTCCAGGTTTTGTCAAGGCTGCCATTTACAGGGTGAAGAACGAGCTTCGCTTAACTAAACTAAACTAAATAGATCCTGGGTGATGCATTGCATTGTGGGATTGTTTTTAGGGCACTATAAGTGCATGCATTTTACTCTTGGAATGCTCTTAAAACATTTCCCCACGCCTATTCCTTTGTCCCTTGATAGCTGAACGCTTTAATCCTCTCGCATGCCAGCTTCTGATTAAACCACATGCGAGTGTAGGAGCACACTGTCTTGGGCGACTGGAAGCAGAGGACGGAGACGCACACAGTGGGTTCTTCCGCTTTGGGAATGTTTCGGTGGTGGCGGCGCAGTAGGAAAAAGCACAGGTGTAAATGATAAAACCAGCGATGGCTGGATTCCATTTAACAGTGCTCAGGGTCCCAGTATCGCGTATGCTGGCTCGCTGTCATGGCTTAAAGGCTTAAACAGGACAGAACCATCCTTTGCATTGCCAACCCCCCCCCCCAATTACATTAAGTCAAAACATCCAATGTTGAGGAAAAAAGGGCCTACTGCTGGCCTTTTTTGCTTTCCCTAATTTTTCCTTGACAAGGCTTCCTTACAGGACTGTGCTGGAATGTGCAGACTGTGCTTGACTGACATCTCCCCACTCGCCTGGTAGTCTCCTTGTTGTCGTGTCTGTTGTTGTTGTTGTTGTTGTTGACAGATCACACCTTTACAGTTTGCCTTTTCACAGCAGATATGTTGACATGTCAAAGCAGGAAACGCACAGGTGTAATCATTAACATTAAATAATGGCTGTGTTATTATTATCATTATTCCTATTATTATGATCATTATGTTAACAAACAACAGCAGCAACAAACAAAGCCAGGGGTTGAGGCAGAAATAATACAACACAATGGCATCATGGTGGACAAGAATATGAAATGAAAATATGAAATACTACTAAAGTATAATATTAAAGTACAAAACTGTGTATAAAAATGCGTTTCTAATACTAAGAAAGATGGTCTATGATTGGGGAACTTACATTTATTTGTGTGTGCTCCTCCCAACAGCCAAATCAAATGAATAGTGCCGAACTCAATGTCTCTATTGCGACTAGTTCTCAGATTTGTAGTCTTGTTAACCTTTTTTAATAAGATATTTACTCATTTAAGGGATAATCTTGCCAGTTTTAGTGTTTTATTTAGTCCAAGTTCTTGTATGACAATTGACAATTGGGGAGTTTTGGCTTCTTAAATCTTCTGTTAAATGGAAAAAAAAAGAGTTTTGTAGATTTCACAAAGTATGGGTATTTGAAATAAAGTATTGTTTTGGTATCAGTATCTGAGTAGTGGTAGTGTCGAAAAAAAAAAAAAAGATGCCTAGCCCTAGTATAGCCTACTCTAAAGCTTTGACACAGCAGAGAGTCCCTTCTGTTTGGAACCCGTATATATATTCCAAATATCTCCATACATAAGCACATCAGGTCTCCATGTCAACCTGCTGCTGACGAAATAACATGTCGGTAACGTGCCCAACTGTGGCCTCCCACACGTCGGTACAGGAAATCACAGACAGTTGTCCTCACACTCTCCACCCGTGGTGACAACTTTCGCTGACGTTAAACCTGAGGAAATGAGACAGGGACGTGTGACTCGGGAGGGAATTCGGGAGGCGCTCATTTCGTCTCGACAGTGTTACATATGATTTCGCTTCAACATTCAGGCACAGAAAGTCACTATATACAACAATGTTTTCTAATAAATGTATGGAGCTAGTATATATATAACTCCATTCATTCTAACTGCTGTGTGTTTATACTTGGAAACAGCACAGTGGAGATGGTGGCACTCAGGGTTTCAGTACTAGCTACCCACGGGACAGTGCCAACGGTCCGGAGTCAGTCCAGACCTACATTATTTACACAATTCATTCATTATCATATCATTTGCACTGCACTGCATGCAGGTAATACATGCAGGGCATCCCGGGCATGGTGGTGAGTGCAGGATGTAAATACGGCAGTTAGCATCTACTTCTGGCTGATGTCCGGTCGCAGCGAAATAAAACGGATGAAATGGAGAGATTCCGAGATGCCGCCGCCCGAGGAGGACCGCCGCCGCCGACCTTCTGTGACATCAGACATCATCTTCGGCAAATGTGTTGACGATGTGGCGACCGCAAAGGCAACAAAAACCATTCCCCCAAACCAGAAAGCACGTTGAGTCATGCTTCATTTCATACTGATGCCCTTCGTAGAGCCAACGTGTCACATTATTGTCTTAACCGGTCACTGATTGAGCTTCCTCCACCTGTATGACTGGGCTGAGTTAAGTCTCAAGTTACCTCCAGACTTTAATCTCGAGTTTGCGAGAAGAACTCTGGCTTAATTACTTCAATCGCTCAGTAAAAACTTGAGAATGTGGTTTTTGACCAGGATTGTTGTCTGTTCACCCGGAACCTGCTGGATTAACACCCAGCTGGGCTAAGCATCCGTGTTCGTCCTTACTAGAGATGAGGCCTGTAGTGACAGAACTCAAGAGGCAGTTTGTGTAAGAGGAGGATGGTGGATGGAAGCACCCGGCTACTCCTGCATTAGGACTCATCAGGACGGGATGTTGTTGACCTTCCTGATGCGGTGATGGATACGTTGGACGAAGAGCGAGAGTCTAGGATTCCGGACGGATTCCCGTGTTTTCATGGAGAGCTGATCAGTAGTTCTTCTGCAGCAGTTCATAATTCAAATGATCTATTATAGGTGTTACAGCTTGAGCATTCACTCACAAGCTCACTTGTCATTAGAGGTTGTTATGGTGTATCTGCACGGGAATGCATCGAGTTGGTATGCTGGTATCAAATCAGACTTTTAGTTTTTTACTTTAATATTGGTATAAAACATCAGAACTGTGGTTCTGTGGCAGCACAAACTGTAAGTGCTGACTTGATGTCCGGCACTCCGTTGTCCCGCTTACTTCCTCCTTTCTGTTCGGAAAGAAAAGTTGTTGTTTTTTTGGCGAGGTGTGCCAACAAAGAGGAAAACCTGGTGTGTCAAGGCGATGTGGCGTGTTTGTGCTGGGAACAGCAGAACTGACTGTTTGACTGGATTCCCGCTTGAGTCTTTTTGTCAGCCCGAGTTTCCATCCTGGAGCGTTGTGGAGGTTTTTTTTCAGCCTGTCATGTCTTCACCTGGCCCCTCCTGAAGCACCAACCCCCCCCGCCCCCCAGCTGCCATGTGGCCTGTCACACTGCCTCGCCTTTGCCACCACACACATACCCGTACTGCTTCACGGTTTCCTCACTCCGATCATCACAGTGAATGAATCCAAAAATGTCTCTTTTGTAATTGTGTTTTATAGGGTGTCCCGATCCGGGCCCTTTAATATTGGGTATCTGCTGATACACTCCGATCCGACCCTTATATTTACTTAAATAACACAGCTGCACACTCAAGCTACAGCCTGAAAATGAGACAAGATAGAACTACATTCATTCATTCGAAAGATGCTCGGTATACAGAGTAAAAATAGATATTGACTGATATTGAAGTTGACTGAATATGTATCTGGCACACTGATTAGGACAGTTGTTGCCTGCTAACTCTGGCATTTTTCACAAATTGCTTAATCCAAACACTGGAAATCCTGGATCCAAACCGTTTGAGTTGATAAGCTTAAATTCTGGATATGACATCAAAGGCAACGTACCTGGGAGAATGGGACTCCTGAAATTGACGTGACACGATCCTCTAGATCTTTTTACCAGACAAAAGATCGACCCTTTAAGACCAGGTCTAAAGTTAACAATGTATGTAAACACAGCAGTTAAATAGGCTTATAAATTCCTGCTGAACAAACTCTTTAATGCCGCTTGTGAACATGCGTTGTCTCATGTGGTAAAAACTACTAATCACTGGTTGAACCTGTCACTTAATTGTAAGTCTAAGCTTAATCAAACGGACCCAAATGTTGCCGAGCGATCTCCCTGTCGAAGAAGGTAGTGGCACAATGACCTCACTTCACAGTAATGTCCCAAAATACAAACACACACACACACACACACACACACACACACACACACACACACTTGTGACATACAGCGGGGGGTGTATGCAGAATCCCTTTCTTTTGCTCGGTGTGAGAGTGGAGATAACAGACGCTGGTTCAATAAAGCAACCACTTGAGCAACCTGCCCCTCGGTTCATTTCAGTCTTCTATTTCCTCAACAGATTGTCAGCACCCCCCCCTCCCACCCCCCACCCCACCCAGACGTCCCCTTTAACATTCACCCCTGGGCCACTTTTACACTCCAACCCCTTTTTATTCTCCCCAAACATCCCTGCTCACATCTATTTTTGTGAACCCCCCCCCCCGGCCCCTCTCTTCCTCTGTGGAGTTGGTAGGACTGAGTGAGGTGTGTCTTGGGGGGGGGGCCTCTTTGAGTGCTGATGTTGAGATGAATGCAGCCCCAGAACAACAAAGAACTGAACATCCAAAGCTGCCCAGACAACTCTGCAAGGTGGCACACATGTATAAGATGTCAAACACTGCGAGATGAGTATTTAGTTCGACTGCTTTCACCGGGGGAGGGGGGCGGGTTTCCTGTGACTGAGAAGTTTGTTGCCGTTGGATTAGTATGCATCCTCCAATGGTGTCCCACGTTGGCGACGAATAAGGAAACGAGCGCAGGCGCAATCAGTACATAGAACTTGACTACAATACATCCTCCAGAGGATGTTGATCCCGCTCATCATAAGCTTGAGCTGCTGTCTTTCGGTGTCCAGTAGGGGGCTGGGAGCCCACCCGAACAGAACTTTATGGGTCTTTGTGTTCAGTTTAAAGTCCGGCCTGTCACAGGACGCCCAACTGTCGACCTCTTTTGAAGTCTCGTTTGAACCTTGCTTTGTTGAACTGCAGCAGTGCTGGGAGCCGGGGTGGAAGGAAATGTTTGTGCCAACGATGCTCAGTATACGTAGAGAAGGAAGAGAAAGTTAGTGATAGCGACTCTTGAGGAAGACAATTGGGAAAAACTGGGCAGACGAAGCTTGTTTCAGGGAGTCTAAAGCTACGGGAAAATGTAGTCATGATAGCATTCCACTAAATTGATATGATTGTACTACTTGGTGCTTCAATGCTGAGATATTGGGACGTGAGGACATTTCGCAGCCACTTCCTGGCCCAAGCTTGAACCACCATACCGACTGTGGATGTGTGCAAGTGCTCCTTTACAGTGCGGCGAACAGTGCGACGCACGCGGCGTCTGATCGCTCATGTTGGCTGTGAACAAACAAGCAAACATCTCGACATTCACTTGTCAAACATAGTGGTCAAATATTTGAGAATGTGGCGCCGGGGGGCATTTTGTTGAATGTTTATGATTGTGACCCATTTATTTCATTTCTGCATCGGTGGAGGATTGAAGCAGTTCTGCATGATTTCTCCTGCTTTATACAATTCTAATAGATCAGTGTGCGGGTGTGTGCATGTGTGTGTGTGTGTGTGTGGCCTCTGGCTCTGTAGTGAGTCAGGAGTCCTTGGGCAGTCTGAGGGACAGAGGAAATCCTCAGAGCACCAGCGCGTAAAGGCCCCGTCGTCAGACCTTTTGAACTCACTAAAATGAATTCTGGAGGTTTTGAGTCCAAAAGGCTCTCGGCTGCAAACAAAAAACTGGCACAGGGATCAGGGCGCTACTGTGTGTGGCAGAGAATATGCAGATGATGCATCCTTGTCCGAATTCATGCAAATCTCTCGAAAAACGTCAAGGTCCATGGACGGGACCGGCAGGGGCCTTTTCGGAAACTCATTTGTGTGTCAAAAGACTGAAACTAAATCAAACTACAACTAACAGTGTTTGGACATTTCTTCAATATTTCGCCATGGTTGAGTTTACTGCGACAGTGGGCGGGGGTCGCAGCGATAAGACCAACACTTACGGTGTAATTGTTCGTACTAATGGTGTACCACCGCAGTACATATTGGTACATACAGTGCTTAATAAATGTATCAGACCACCACCCAGTGTAAGGTGTTTGCCACCGCTGCCCTAAATGAACAGTATTGCTGATGACCAAAATATTTTTTGATGTTTCTGTAATGGTTAATCCACCAGTATGTGCAAGCCAAGCTCTTTGATCAAAATGATCTCTTTAATGCTAAAATAGAATTATTGTTGTTATCCATGAATTCTCAAATTTACTCGTTTACAAAAAAGCAGAAAAAAATAGTAAAGCACGTTATTATTTTTTGATTGAGATGCCAAATCACAGTTATTTACTTGCATTCCTGAACAGAAACATTTGTTTTTGTGGTTGCAAGAATGCAAGCTGTTATCAGGGCCAAAGGAGGTCGTACAGAATATTAAGATGTTTGGTTAATATATGTGAATAAGGACTATTTAGTTGTTCCAGTTTATTATTTGCCTAATAAATAACAATACAATTTTTTGTTTGAAACAAGTTTTAGACAGATTTCTAAAATATTTGTTGTTTTCTCATTTTTATGACAGGTGGTCTAATAAATTTAGCACTGTATATGTAGATACAAGGGAACGAGTGGCAATGAACACTTTCTGATTCTGATTCTGATTCTGAATATCATACTGTGGCTCAACACTTACAGTCCAAGTCAAAGCTGTGGGAAAAAAAGAGCTTTTGAAGGGGGAAAATATCCGGTAAAAAAAAAAAGAGGGGGGGTGTGCTAAACCAAATGCGCCCACCCAAGCTTAAAACTGTGATACTGTTGATCCCCATATGGGCTTTTACTGTACGCGACCATGAAACAGGACAAACAGTCCTGTGTAATATTCATCCCTGAGGTATAACACAATCCGCCCACATGTCTTGCCTGACCATTGGGCGAGATTGCATTAAACTGTAAGCTACTCTTTTCATGGAAAAGATCTAAAATTAATCAGCGGGCTTGTTGTCCCCTCTTAAGGCCACGATAAGAAGGTTTTGGTGCATGGGGAGGGAAACATAAGAGGCTTTGGGGGCCGCTTTTATTAAAAGGATCTGACATCTACCTGCCCTCTCAAATGGCGGGCAATTTTAACACTTCTGGCACGCAAAGCGGCTGTACAAGAATAACCCACGTCTCCTGGGCTGTGGGCCCGCTCTGTTTTGATGCTGTTTACCTTAAAGGACACACCAGGACAAGCATCGCAAATGAAATGCCTCTCCGCAAACAAATCACAGAGCTATTTGTTTGGCAGCTTGAATGTCTACACATGGGCTGATTTCTCTCTTCATCTCTTCATTTCCCCGTTGTCATTATCCACACGTACCGTGACGGAGACGGCTTGATGGACTCAATGTGTCGGAACGGCTTGTTCTCACATCCGTATCACTGCAGGACTCCACACAGTACAGCAGCGGCCTCTCAACGCCTGCGACTTGGGGCCAGTTCTCGCTGTGATGGTCAGTTGGAGATTCTTTTTATTTTGATACAGTTATCGTTTCCCATTTCCCCACTTGATTGTAGCTTAAAAGCCAAAGCAGCCCAGATCGTGCCGGCATAAATCTCCAGGCCCATTAATCCGTCCCGGTGTCGTGTCTGGCGCAAAACTGCCCAATCGCGTCTGGATATTCATAGGGAAATTAAATGAATGATATTTTCCGCGGCAGCTCAGAGACACTGCAGATTGGATATTAAAATAGGTGGGCTGCTTTGTGCGTTTGCTGTTGATTATTCTCATATGTATAGGATATGAAAGAATAGCCTCCGTAGAGAAAGTTAAGAGCATGCGAGGTCCGCTACATTAACTCAAACAGCCCTTTCTCTTTCCTGTTCTGCTTCACATCCTCTAACAATGTTGGCAGCCTGCACATCTAAGGATGAGTCACTGGGTATGAGACACATGATGTTGAACGATAGTTTGACAGCATGGACTGGATAATAGCAACAAAATATGGAGGAACCAATCTTTTAAAAATTCAAATATATTTGATACCTCCTTCCCAAATGAAATTATAAAAAATGCCTAAAACGTAAATGCACGCTCACTGTAATGATCTCTGGTACAGGGGAACGTAACTGAAAGTGTTTTTAATCTTTACCGTGTAAAAAGCCCTCAGTAACATTATTTTACACCACATTTGAATGTGTCAGCGAAGTCCTCATTGGCACATTGTTACACGTTTCCTGTAAATCTCCAGTTTGTATCATGTCTTGACTGCAAAGGCCCCATGAAACGTGTTATAATCTGGTGGTCCAAGCTATTTGGTATAAACACATGCCAAACACATTTGTGTTGCCATCATCCCAAAATTCCCATTCAATTTTTTGATCTGCTGGGCTTAAAGAAAAAAAAAAAAACTTTTTCAGTCATAAGCTCTTATATATTTTGGGGGGCGACCGTGCCGACCCTTCCTCAAGCAAGCGCGAAAAAAACAGTTGGTGGGGCAGCCCTGTAGACTGCGACTGTGACTGAGTGAGTGAAGTCGCACCATTAGCCGGTCAAGCGTTGGAGCTTCCCCATC
This sequence comes from Enoplosus armatus, assembly GCF_043641665.1. Classification (NCBI taxonomy): domain Eukaryota; kingdom Metazoa; phylum Chordata; class Actinopteri; order Centrarchiformes; family Enoplosidae; genus Enoplosus; species Enoplosus armatus. Next base: position 2,893,094 of record NC_092182.1, on the reverse strand, counting down.
GACCGTTGCTTTTTCAAAATGAACAGGTGAATAATAATGTTAATTATGTAGCGTAACTCCAGATTCTATGAGTACAGGCGCTTCCATCTGGGCTCTGGGCCCCCCCCTGGTTCCTGTGTATACATATTACACTGGAGTTGTGTATATGGTCATCTTCTCTTCTACTTCAGGCTGAAAAATTTGTATATTTCCCCAAATTCTCAGTGTTTCTTTAAGTAATATTATTACTATCTACTGTCTAAATGATACAATAGCGTTGATTTGTCTACTGGTTAACCATATCATGTCCAGTTCAGACCAAACGACCACATATGCCTGGATGATATATATGCATAGAGTATTAGTATAATCCGGGGGGAAAGTCAAATTTCACTAGTGGTTTGATTTACCTCATTTCCTCCAAAATCTTGTTTTTCTCTATTCCTCTAAGAAGGATTTGTTTCTCCCCTTCTATAACATAATTAAAAGATATTCTGTCTTCTTTTAATTTGGGGCTATATTATATCTAATCCTCCCGACCTTAGTCTTAGCTCCAATCTTGGGCCCCTGATTTGATTTTGGTCAGTGCTGATTTGATCTCCTTCTCGACCGTAATATCAGCCCTCGAGATGACTGATGCTTTAATCCCACGGCATTAATCTCAAGACTCTCTTTCTTAAGAAAATGCTGCTGTGGGGGGGGGGGGGGAAGGAGGTCAGGGCCACGGATGAAAAATATGTATTTCTTGCCGTCTCTGTCCACCCAATAAGTGTTTAGCTCTTTGTCCGAAATAGTCACGGCCCACGTGTCGAAACTAAATGTATTACTCATTATAAAACCTTTCAATAATAAAACACACACATTTTAGGCAAATCACCGAGGTGGTTTCAGCCGATTCCGCTCCTGAATTCACAGTCAGTCAGCCAATTCACAGCAACAACAAACGAATGAGGCCACAAGCTCTTTTCCACGTTTGCCGTTCACCTTTATTGAAATGTTCTTGGCCTTGGCGGGTTTGTCTAGAAGGCAGAAGCACGACGAACCCACCGGTAACTTCACACACGGAGCAAAAAAACAAAAAAAAACACTTTGGGGGAGTGAATACTGGGGACATGCAGTACCTGCTCACAGGGCGACACACATCTCTAGGAGCACAGCATAGGAAACAGTTGACAGAGGGGAAAGTACAAGCAGACTCCACTTCCCCATCATCCGTTGTAAAAATGTGGATCCGCCCCATCATACATCCCGGAATGAAGTACAGGGCACATACAAGAATGTGTATAATAGATGGCAATCAAAGTCTGTTATCTAAATGACTTTTCACTAAAATAGAGCTTCAAAACTGAAAATGTGAAAAAAGAAATGCTGAAAACAGGTTTGGACCTGTTTGGTTTTCTCAGTGTGATAAAAACCAAACTCTAAGTGTATTGCCTCGCTAACTTTACCATTAACCAACAATGAAGAAAGGTGGAAGTCAAAGTAGCAATGCTTGCAGAAGTGAGACCACAGGAAGTTAATGTTTATTTCGACCTAGATTAGTAAGACGGCATCGCTTTCATTGCAAATGACATCGCTCTCTGGTGGAAGAATTTGTGGCGGTAGTAGAGTGAAATGTATAGTTCAGGGCCGTAAGTGATAAGTGATGATTTAGGTGGTCCTCTCTTGCAATTTCACTTTACAAAACACACACCATTTCCCATGCATATTATAGACATTTTTTTCCCTTCTTGATAAATGTGTCCCTTCACTTTATTTTCGTGTGCACAATTTTCACACATCATGCGGATAACAACATTCAGCTTGAAACTGATTCTTTACTTTGTCACAGTTACGCAGATTAGTGTGATGCTATTGACACGTTTAGGTTAATTGTGCGAGTGAAGATGAGGTTTTGCCCTGTTAGTCAGTCGTCCGTCCATCTGGACAACACCTCAGACCGTAGCAAGATACTATAGCGACTATCTGCTGTGGCATTTGCTGCATTCCTGCTCTCCAGAGGACATCTTTATTTTATTTTACTGACTTCATGGCCTTTTCATTAGCACCACACTCAGGACAAATTCAACATGTTTAGACGGCGACAGTTCCAACGATTGCTAAATTGTTATTACGTCGTTTGTTCTGTCCGACACTTTTGTTTTTTAAGATGTAATGAACATTGCAGCCGCTGCTGGGCTGCTGTCAGGGCTGATCGTTGTCGTAAAAACACACTCCGTGGCCAGTTTATTAGGTCCTCCTTGCTAAAATCAGTGCCATCTAATCCAATAGATCCCGCATTAAATACGACCCTCATGCAGGTTATAATGCGCGTTGAAACTGTTCTAAGAAGGTGCTGATTCAACTGGATTTTGGATTTTGGAGGATGTCGTTCATGGTAACTGTATTGCATTATGCTGACGGATGTTTTTATTTTTTTGTCCACCCCATTTATATCAATCAGATCGGGGGCGCAAATGTCAGAGAGAGTCCCCTACTGAAATCCTATCCTGCTAACCCTAACCCTTTTCGGAGAATTTGATATATGTTGGCGATATTATTGATGTTCCCTCCAGAAAGTACTCTTGAGAAAATGTTTGTGGTCCCCTTCCAACAGAAACACCCCTCCATGATATAATGCAATGCAGTTCAACAGCGCGACAAACTACATCCTTCAAAAACGATCACGCAGTCCAATTTGTGCTCTACACATGCCAACACCTGAACCTATTCCGACTGTATTAGGCTAATTCAACAGCTACAACTATTCTATTCAGGGGGTACCAAGTGCCGAGCGTTTCAGCAGGATGAAATTGATGATCTCTTCATATGACGCCAGGTAAGAGGACAAACATCGGGCCCTCTCAAGCTGACAGCAACTGACGTCCTTGGGAAGTAAACGTTGGAAGGCTGAACGATGTTCTCAGTTTTTGTCACCACGTCGCTAAAATGAACAACTTTATTGTTGACTAACGGCCTTGGATTTCCATTTGCCGTAGGACAGGTGTTCGCCACCGTTAGAAACAACATCAGGCATGCGTTGAAAACCTGTCCGAGAACTGACAAAGGCCGCCGCTGTCACATTATATCACGGACACATCATTTGAAACATTTTGTCGAGATGGGTTGTTGAGACATGATGCGTTACTGAATAAAAATAATGTGAGACCAGTTTCACAGCCTTTACAACAACGCAGCACACGGTAGCTGCGCTCAACATTCAGGAGTAATTCTGGAAATATCATATGAATGTTCTACTTGGAACTTTCGGTCTGGTCAGTCTGACCTTAAACCGAGAAATAACCGTCATTTCTGGCACCATTGGGATCAACTGCACTATGACTTCAGCAGTGAATGCATTTATCGGCAGGCCAAAAAAAACAAAAAAACCCAACAACATATGGATCAATTTCACTATTTCACTTGGAACCAGAGTATAGAGGCCTGGATCACTTGAGCGTTTCATATGTTATTTTGCAGCAGAACTGCCTCTCCAGCATTAAAGGGAGTGCTCTATGCTGTATGTACTTAATGTGACAGAGAAATCTTAGCAACAAGCAAAAGGAGCGCTGCCGTACAAAGACTGTAGACGTTTTGTGTTGTACAACAGAATATTTTTCATGCCCTCAAGAGATGAACTCCACATAGATGCGGTCACCTGCCTTTCTTCACCCTCCTATTTATGAATAAGGCCGCTCTGCATGGTGGGTATTCGCGGCCACTTTTGGATATTCCGGACACTCTCTTGCTCACATTTCAGGAGAAATCAATCGTTGGCTGATTTAAGGTATTAACCTAAAGTAATGTTGTGCTGTTGTGACTTTCAGTTTTGAGGAAGTAAAGCTCGATGAGCCCACATGGGGGAATTTCAAAATCAAGAGCACTGATAGGAAGAGTTTGTAGACACAAATTCTTTCTTTCTAGTATTAATTCAGACACAAATGTGGAACTTTTACAGGAATGAAAACTGACAAAGCAAATAATGGAGGGAACAAGTTGAATGTTAGGCCAATCTGTTTCGACCTCACGGAAAAGGCTGCGTGGGCTCTCAGGCAGTATACCGCTCACCCTCGGAAAAGCTCTGACATTCGTGCAGTTTTCAGGCCCTTCCCTAGTTGTCGTCCTCCTCGTCGCTGTCCTTCATGGAAATGCCTTGCATCCCCCCTTCCCTCACCGAGGCTGTGGCTTCTTCCAAAGTCAGCCGGTTCCTCACGGTTTCGTACATCTTACTGTTTAATGTGGAGTCCAGCACCCCTTGAAGGCGGAAGTCGCGGTACTTTTTCTGCCACAAACAAACAAACAAGCAAAGGATTAGAAGCAGTTGGCAAAGGCATTCTGGAAACGACTTCACAGGTTTTGTGAGACAGAGAGGACGTGGCCCCGTGATGTGGCTGAACCCACACTTACTGCTCAGACGCGTCACATCGCATCATTACGAGCTGCCGCCCCTAACATCTCAGACATGACTGATTTTGGAATAGTAAAGGCATGACGGCGGATATGGCGGGTGTGTCCCCCAGAATGAGATGGGACTCACGGCAGGCTCATTGACTCATTTTGCCGTCTCTTGTTGCTCATAAACGTAGCACTTGAAGCAGTTCTTGCATGACTTTTGGGTTCTATCCACATGGTTAGCAAACAAATAAATGATGTCAGCTTCGTGTCCTCACACTACACGTCTGTCTAACCCTACTTCATGGAGGGCATGAAACGATTCCTCAACAAAATATGTGTGACAGTGAATTGAGGTGACCTGTCATGATTCCACGTCATCGTCATGCTGTAATATTACCACCTTGCTTGGCATCACTAACTGTATCACAGCCTGCTAAGATGAAATGGGTCACGTCTCCTATTTCCTTTAGGTTTACAGCTGAGATTACATGAACGATGAAAGCTGTGATATATATATATATATATATATATATATATATATATATGTGGAGACAGGCATAGAAGTGTGCTGCTGCAGAGTGACTCAGTGGTTAGCACTCTGGACAGCAAGATTCCAACCGTGAGGCGGTTCAATCTGCCTCAGCCAGGCGTTCCAATGGCCTGAATTGGGGGTGTTTGTGGATCGGCAGCCAATGTCCTACTTTTAGTTTGGGGGAACCTTCATGAAGAAGGGGTGGGATAAAAGAATAACAGCTTGAATCTCTCAGTGTTTAATAACATCATACAGTAATATATTACATTACATTGGATTGTCATTACTGGTGCATTAGCACGTACCCAGTATTTTAAGGTTTCATCTGCTCTATATCTATATCAATACATGATATGAATACATGATATGATCTTAACTTTTACATGTAAAATATGCAAAATAACACATAATTGGAGTAATATTTACAAAATGTAGTCGTATAAATGTAATTCACCATCTAGTAAATGAGAGCAGCATAAAATGGAGATACCGTGTTATCAAAACCAAACAAAAAGTATGTTTCCACCTGAAACATTTGAAAAATGTCCTCTTTCCTGAGCTGGAAAAGTTGATGTATGAAAATAAAATAATAAATAAAGGCTGATTAAGTATCTCTCTCTCTATATATATATATATATATATATATATATATAATGACACTGCAAAACCTGCTTCCACCTGCTGCTCATCGTATTTGTTTTATTTTTACTGTGTAATCGGAGATACGACATCAGTGTATTGCTGCCACTCACTGTTAAAAGCCTTCACTCTACCAGAAAGGCCAAATAAAAAAAAAAAAGTGCAGCTGACAAAGACACCACACTGTGTGTGAAAAGAGGACACAAATCCACTTCCATTATGTGGGAAGCAGCAGCGAAATATTATAACGTGCCAGAGTTATAAAAGAGTCACTCAATTATATAACTCGTCCATGTCCATATGACGATAGCTGATGAAAAAAAAAATGCGTTTAGAAGCGGCAAAGGCGGCCGTTCTCACCTTGACAACCCTGATGAGAATCTTCAGCTGATAAACGTGGAGCTGCAGGTCCATGCGGTCAGTCAGCCACGTTCCGACAAGGTTCATGGTGCTGGTGTACCATTGCTGTAGCAGACACACAAGCACACAGTGCATATCATCATCTGATTCTCCGTGAAACAAATGTTTGCTTTCAGAACACACACGTACACACGCACATCAAAAAGCAACACAGTTTAACACTCCAAATAATGAATCCACAACCCTGGCAATTAGTGTCTGTAATCCAGCGACTTTGCTCATCCTTGCTGTGTATCGCCATGGCAGAGTTTCCCCGTGGACCGCTGAGGGAGAGGCCGGCGGGGCAAAGCTGACATCCTCAGCAGAAAGAATCTAATCTGAAGATGTTCATGTCATGTCGGTCGCACGGCCTCATCAAGCCATTACAAAATGACACATGGCACAGAGCAGGCACTTCTCTGTAGCGGGGGCTGCGGCTCAGCGATGCCCATGCGGTCCTCCCTGGGACCCAGGCTTTCGGAGACAGTTTCTACTCTTGTCATGTGGGGGCACCATCAGATGGTACCGTAGGCTTAAGATCTATTTGAGTCTGGGGCGTGGGACCCTGGCAAGATCCAGCAGCCAATGAGGCGTCACTTAATAGGGATCCTAATAAAGAGTAAGGCTTATGATGCTCTTGGCACACAGCGACATGTTCCGCCACGGGCCCTTGTCAAAGTCCATGAAACAAATCTTTTAGGTGTCAGTTTAGCAGTATGTTTAAAGCTGCCTTTGGCTACTGCAGTCCCTCTCTTTAATGATGAACACGTGCCATCGATACACAACACATTTATTCAGGTATCTGCTCATTCAGCTACACAACTGCGTGGGAAACCCAGCCAGTGACAGTTCTGGGTCAGGTCCAACTGGTGTCAGTCAGTGCCCCCAACAAGACTGGACCTATTCAAATGAAATGTGCTTGTTGTATTGTGTGGTTGAAGCCATATTCTCCCCAATTTTTTGCGCTGAATTTGGCGAAACAGCACTCCTCTGGATCGCAGTGTCGGCCTATTGAAGAAAAGCCAGGTGAAACAAGAGTTAGCCTGTTTCCCAGATATGCCAGTGGTATCGGACATCTTGGTAAGACGGATCGATGGGTGGTAGAGGTCCTGGACGCTGTTGAAAACAACTTACCATCACAGCAACACAAGAGTGATTCACTACATTCTATACTATTGGATTGATCTCTACCTTGTATCTGATTGGTAATACGTTTCGCCGGAGAGCTAGAGTTGTGCATGTTATTAATCTGTATGACATGTGCACTTTTGTTTTAAGGCAAAGAACTTAAAATAACCTAACCTAAAATAAGATATTGAAAATTGAAATCTAGCCACTAAGTAAGGTGATATTTTTCATCTTGGGTGAACAAGTTATTATCTTTAAAAGAGGAGACAGGAAATAAGGAAAGACATGAAACGAAGGTCGCTGATACAGGTTATTAACTTGCGCGCACAAGTAAATATTACCTTTCGGAACTCTGTATAAACTCAAATATCTGGTTAAAAAAGTATCTGATTAAAAAATAAGTATGACGAGGCATTTAATGCCAACCTTCAGTTGCCTTAGTTCGAATTCTCTGAGCAATCTTCTCAAAGCACCCCCTGGTCATGGAGTTTGAAGCTCCTGCGAGGGCGCTTCGCCGGTGTGTAATGAACACACACATTGGTCGGAGGTAGGACGTGGACTCTGGGTCCAGATCCTCAAGCTGATACATGAGCAGAAATCAGTCAAAAAATGTTGCACAGGCTCATTGTATACCACCACTATCCTAACCAGGACTAAGAATATGACAGTGCACCCACTGCTGAGTTTCAGTACTTGTCCGGTTTTTTGCTTTGCGATGTCAGTGTGTGATGTCCTGTTACTACCATTTACACAGGTGTTGCGAGCTTCAACTTTTGAAATCTTCCCACTGCTCTATTTAGACAAGCCTTCTCTCTCAACAGTGACCTCTGCAAGGCACAGCAAGCCCCGAGCACGGCAGCCATGCAGAAACAGAGCCGAAAGGCTGCAGATGTTTCTCTGTGGGCCATGGCTGTTGCCAGTCTAATTGATGGATAATGATGAGCGCGGGCTGATACTAATAGAAGCCGACTGACTTTCAACAGTCAGGGTCACAGCGGAATGGATGGGGGGGGGGGGGGTGCGTGGGGGGGGGGCTGGTGAAGAATGGGAAGAGAAAGGAAGAGGAAGGGGCTAGTGTTTGTGTGTGTGTGTGTGTGTGTGTGTGTGTAGGACGGATGAGATGCCAAGGGGTGATTTCCAAGTTGCACAAGATAGATTTTATCCTTGAAACTAGACAACTTTTTTTTTTTAATCACAATGACTGACAACGAGCTCTATTGTCCATCACATTTGACAAATGAGAAAGTCAAAGGCGTATCCTGCTAATTACAAAATATTAGCTGAACAGTGACGACAGTAACAAGGCTTGTACATGTATAGAAATATTAAGGAAATAATGAATGCAAAAAAATCTTATTCTCAAAACTACTTTTTTAAAGAGTTTTAAAAAGTCTTTCCATCCAGCCATCCTTCCAGTACAGTGGGTATAAGTGAAAATGCTTTGTTTGCAAATTACTACTTCATTTTCTTTCTGGAATGGTCAGCAACGTCAGCCCCCATGTTTCTTTACAAAAGAAAGAAGAAAGTGTTGTGTTCACCTAATCTAGGTAGGGCAACGAGAGGACGCTGAGCTTGACCAACTGACAGCATAACTAATCCCTATTGTTCATGAAGTGAAAGGAAGATACTTGTCCCCGTCATCCATCTCTGAATACTCAGATAATTCACCAAATAAGGACTAGGTGTTAGAAACAATGACAAACTCGTGCCGTAGCCTTGCACTCGGTCTCACGGACAAAGATTTCATTGGTCAAACACTCGTTTTTGACAGCAGAATTTCGGAAGAAACACCGCCACTCAACAAAAGGTTTTTGGTGTGAGCAAGAGGCAGTAGAAACACAAATATTTAACTACTAATAATAATAATATCTTGCATGTAAGTACAGGCTTGGTGTGGGAACTTGACCGAAAGTCACAATAACCGCCAAAACAACATCCGATTACTTAACCAGAGTATAAAGTTGTCGATCTGCATAATTTTGAATTGCCGGACCAAACACAAAATACTGCCCAGCGGGACGCCAAGATCACTGCTATTTTCAGACCCGCCGAGGCCGCAAGAAGAGGGAGAGGGGAGCAGGTCTACATGTAGGTCAAGCTCAGTCAGTGGAGCACGGGTGAAAGCGAGGATGGCTGTGCCGAGGCAGTGCTGGGGTGAATCAGTGAAGCGACCTGGTGCCAGCAGCCTCCTATCTGTCGCTGTGTGCCTGTGAAGGCTTCGGCAGTGGCAGCAGGCCTGTGATCTCGCCCCGAGCACAACCCCCCGCCGAGAGGCCAGGCCTGGAGTGACTGATCCACTGACTGGCTGCTCTCCTTCTTTCCATCAACCACTCCTCCTTCACTTTTTCTTTAGACTTAGCACCCTGCCACACAGCTCCCATCTGCAGCCATTTTTTTGTTTTTGCAGCAGCGGCCATTTTGTGTCGCGTTCCGTTTTACTCCTTTTCATTTTATCTGAAAAGCCTTCTCGCTGCCATGACTGGCATTTTGGAGGTCTGTCAGGGACATCTTGTGTACACATAATGCCTGCGATTTTCACCAACTTTAAGATCTTTTTTTATGCCACTTTGAATGTAATACCAGTTTCATCATTTGCAACAAAAAAAAATGGGGGTGAAGATATCCGCATCTGACTAGTTTCAATTAGCACGATGAGAAAAGGACACAAAGGCGGCCGAAACTATATTTAAGACATAAAACTGCCTGTGTTCAAGAGAGTTTTCCTTATTCCAATCTAAGTATAGTGGGTGTCTCATGCTGCATCGATGGTAAAACCCTTTCAACCAGATTTGTGATTTGCAATTGTAATTCTTCATTCAATTCAAGACGTATGAAGTGAACCACATGACACGATTCCAAGTAATGTTCCAGATTTCGTTGTGTTGCTCTTACTTCCGGAACAGAACCCAGACATTCCAGCTTCACTTCTGACTCTCTCACTTCCTTGAAGAAAGAGATTCATCACAATAGAACGGCTGCATGCACATTCAGCAATTAAAGTCAGCAATGTAATAAGAAGTCAGGAATTTAGGATACCGTGACAGTTAACTTGTCTCCAGCGAGTCCTCCTAACGAAGTAGAACGTTGGTCATTGCTTCCCATAGCAACCCGTATGAGCATTCTCTTCAGTGTGGGTGACTAAAACTGCTTGGTTAGGGTTTGGAAATGTGGTCATTGGTGAAGGCATCCTAAATGACTGCTGATCCAACACATGAAAAAGATGCAAACAGAGGTCGCCAATTTTAAAAGGTAAATGAAGCAATCTACCATACCTTTAACACAGTGGTTAAACTACTGACTGAAACTGTATTAGATATGATTACACAGAACTTTCCAACTGCCATTGTATCAACTGATAATACTGTATATAAATTAAAAATCCATCGGATGCCCATGATGACATTGTCCAGAAAAGCCCAGAAATCAACCACATCAGTGGAATTCTGTCGCCAGACCAGAGTCTCTGATGTAATCGAGGGTGATTATCCAATCCATGAATACAAGGCTGATACTTTCGCCCCTTGTGGAGAGCATTACTCTCGAGTCGTCTTGGAGAGAGATATCTTCTTAGGAAAGCAATCACAGAGATGCTTCCATGCAGATGGGCTACATGCTTGACATTGCATGCACAATCAGGTACGCAGCTGTTCATTTTCCCAGATGTTTCAGCTTGCCCTGTACGGTAGACTGCAGCTTATGTGCTGCATCAGCCCTGCTCTGAATCTTAAGGATTCCCCGATTCCCCGGCTGCTCATGAAAGCCTTTTTGCCATGAGTGCACAGTTGAGGCAACAGTTGGAGGTGGCTTAGATGTAGCTGTATCTGCTCACATGCTTCGCTCAAGTGGATTGCAAAATATTGGCAGTTAGAAGACGCCGTTTTTTTTTTGTGTTAATATTGCAATTTAGCATTTCATTTAGTAGTCTGCAGCTGTTCCAAACGTTTCCTCCTCCTCGAAGGCGTTCATAGTGTTGAATCACAACAGAGCTTGAGAGAGTTCAAACGCTGCGTGCTTTCCCTCGCCTCCACGCACCTGGTCAATCACTGCCGCGTGAAGTGCGTGTACTTGTGGGATTGCTAAACTGTTATTGCTATTATTAATCTCAGCTACTATTACAGCTGTAACTACTATTATCAGTCATATTTCCAGTATTATTATAATTATAGCTGCTATATCTACTGCTAGTGCTGCCATACATCTCTGCCTGTCTGTCTGTCTGTCTGTGTCTCTACGTCTATCTCTCTCTCTCTCTCTCTCTCTCAAACCCAACCGGTCAAAGCAGATGACCCCCCCCCACCTAGAGTCTGGTTCTGCTCGAGGTTTCTGCCTCTTGAAAGGAAGTTTTGTCCTCGCCACTGTCGCCAAAGTGCTTGTTCATGGTGGGAACTGTCGGGTCTCTGTAATAACATTATAAAGAGTCGGTCTAGACCTGCTCTATTTTGTAAAGTGTCATGAGATGACTTTTGTTGTGATTTGGCGCTATATAGATAAAATTGAATTGAATTGAATTGCCAGTTTCAGAAAGTCACAGAGATTGTCGTACACAGCCCCCACCTTGAGCATTACTTTCCCCGACTTTTAGCGGGAATGATCATTTTCTCCTCTGAGACCTTTTTGACCATTTTCAGCTTTAGCGCATCGATCCATTCTCCAATCTTCCACTTTGGTCACCTCAACATTGATCTTTCCCTTGGCATTTTTTCCTTTATTTACGCTGTACATTTCTTACCTCAGCATGCGTCGTTTTACACGGACATTTCTTGGGTTTTCTGCCCATTGCGCCAATTTTACCAAAGTTTCTTACCCTGATCCGCTTTCATTCCAAACCGGATTGGTTGGTTGTTTCTTTTGCTCTGACTTTCTCCCTCTTCCCCTCCAAATGGTATTCTTTACACCATCCTTTCGCCTTTTCTGACACGCAGCTATCTGAGCTCTTCAAACCAACTCTCTCTACTTCAAAATATCCACGTGTACAACCCCTGCGCAACGTGACGGTCCTTCAGGGCGGGATTAAGGCATCATGACGTCCACATGTTGATAAAGTTGAAAGCCACTTTGTTTAGCTTGTCAAATGAACAGTGAGGGCCCCTCTTGCTTTGTTCCTCTTGGCAGGAACTAACACAAGAAAATCATCAGAACAGACAAAATCACGCAAGCCCTCTTTTTTTAGGCTGCATGGGGATCAGCGGGGGGCTAGCGCTTGCTGACAGCCAAAACAAGCGTAATATGGCTCTGAATACATAATGCCATAACCCGACAGGGATCAAATCTGTGACATTCTAACGAGTTCCATCTGAAGGAAGGGCCTCCATTCCTTCAACTGGGTTATCTGTGTGTGTGTGTGTGTGTGTGTGTGTGTGTGTGCATTTGTGTGTGTTTTGTCACCTCACGACATGCTGACGAACCCCTACCTATACACAGGCGACATGCACGCCCCGCACAACACCACACACACACACACACACACACACACACACACACACACTCCCACATACACACATGTACATCTGCCGGTCCATCCCCCTTCGAGCATGAGCTGGGAGACAGTACGACCTCCTGCCCCCATCTGACACCAACCCACCCATCCCACCGAACCCCCCCCCCCCCCCCCCCCCCCCCCCACCCACCACCACCACCACACACACAGACACACGCGTGCAAACCTCGCCTTGAAGCCAGCGTTCACACCCAAGTCTTCACATGGCGCTTGGCAGGGGGGGGCCTGCCACCAGCAGGATTTGATGCAAAAAATGGCACACCTCTCCTTCTCCCCCTCCCCATTCACCCACTCACCTTTTTCATGACCCTTTTACATACATTTGCTGTGTAGTGCAAAGAGAGGGAACTGGCCTTTTTAAGATTTGAACGACACACAAAGCTTGTGGCTTTAAGTTTCCAGATGCCAGAGGCCAACTTTCCCTTCACTCTGAGAGCACTGCGAAGACGTAGGAAGGTGCATCAGAATAGATAAATGCACCTAAAAACGATGTTGGACGTATATAGCCAAGCCCTTACATGCGTGCTGTGTACTAATACCAACTTTTTGACAGATAGTTCCGGGTGCTGCAGAGCCACAGGAGCTAAAGTCAGCGTAGCGGAGTAGTAGAGTTCTAGAGTCACAGTTCAAGTCACAGATTTTGTCATTTTGTACGACACAGTAAACTAAACCAAACTGGTCTGAATTCTTATGTCTTTTCTAGTAATTACACTTGAAAGACTGTCCTGGTCATCTTGTATTTGGGCCAACATTCTACATCAGTTTCCTGTATACTTACTAGCCAATCGATGCACTGTCAACATTAGTATGCAACGTGTACTTCAAATATATAGCAAGGATGCAACTTAAAGGTACCATATGGTAGACAGTGAGATGTCCATGTCTTGTTGGATCATAAAGCAGCTCTAGGTGCTGTATAAATACTGTGAAAGTGTCAAAACGCTCAGTCCACGGAGAAATGAAACACAGCCCGTATTCAGAAACTGTGTCTTTCAACGAGCCGTCAGGACTTCCTGTAAGGTTGTGATGTCACAACTATACAGTCAGCCACGCCCCCATCAGGTTATTGGAGTGCTCTGCTCAGGACGACTCTTCAGGTTGTTGGAGGTTGTTCAGTTTGTCTCAAACGGCTTGTTTCAGACATAGGGGGGGGGGGGGGGACTGAGGGGCTGCAGAAAGGGCCAGGAGGAGATACATAAGGCCTTTTTTTGAACTGTGACTCATGCAGAGCTGCTCTAGACTCCTCTGGTAAACCTGCTCAACATTACCTACCTACAGCTGCCAGGACCTCACTTCAGCACTACAAACCAAATTGTTTGGTAATATACAGACACTACTTTTTCTTTTTTACTTCTTCTAGTGCATTGATCATGTGTGCTGTCACAAAAAAGCTGCTAAGTTGAGGTTAATTCTGCAAATTCATGCAGGAATGAATGATTTCTTTTTCATTTAAATAAATCACAAATGGAAGTGGCCTGCACTAAAATAACTCTCTGGAGGGTGGGTGACATACCCAATTAAAAGAAGTTCAGCCACCGCCCCCTCTGTAGTTAGACAAAAATCCGAGAGCAGCAGGTGTGAGGGGTTCAAAGAGGAGCACAGGAAATCTGAGTATATTCGAGTGCAAACATGCAGTTTTGATCGAGTAAATGAAATCTGGTATATTCGAGTGTGATTGCAGAGTTTTGAGGGGGAGCATTAAAACTTTTATTTGAATAAACTCATGGGCGCTATGCTCTTGATTATAGGAAGGATAAAGATGCAATTAAAGTGCATGTGAGTGAAAGGGGGTAATGAAACAAGCATATTTACACACACACATGCACACACAAAACCCCAAAAAAGCCAACTGATTTGTTAGGTCAGAGGCCCTCTTTTGTGGAGCCGCTCAGGAGCTTTTGTGCTGCTGAGAGCCAGGAATGTTGGAGCTGAGGAGGGGCCTCACCACAGGGGGTACACGAGGATTACAAGCAACCTGGGACTCTGCCTCTTTCTGCCTTCTGCTGCATGTGTGTGCATGGGTGTGTGTGTGTGTGTGTGTGTGTGTGCGCGCTTCTAAAATGTAGGGCTGAGTAAGAAACCACAATACTTGTTGCGCACTGGACTGGAGTATGTCAGGAGAGTATTGAAAACTTTTTTTTGTTTGTATTGTATTGTTTGTTCATATATTCACAGCTTTAAGTTTATTTGTTGCGTATTTTGCTTTTGAATTAAGGCAACTTTAATCATTTGAGAATTGCCCTCATTTTCTTCGATTAAGATGTTTTTGTGAGTCTAAATTTTTATACTACAACACAAAGCACTGATTTAGTATTGTAACAAAACTAAGATTTTGAATAGAGTATTGAAAAAAAATGGAAACGGGTGCCCCTTTAATAGAAAAAACTGTCCCTACAATGACAAAAACGTGGTGACATTTTGCTGCTCCACACTGGGATTCACAATTAGGGTGAAAATATGAATCAGATAAGATCATGGTTTTGGTTTGCGAAGGGTTAAGGTTTGGCGCGTCGTTGAAAGGGTTAAGTGAATACAGTTAATGAAAGTCTTCACACATTTATGTAGTCACGTTGTTCTGGCCAAAATACTTTCCACGCTCAGAAAGTAGCAGTGGCTAATGGCCTACTCTATTGGCATGCTAATGGCTGTGGATCTACAGTAGACCCACATTAATCCTTAACTTTAGTGGGAGGGAAGGAATCAGCCAAGGTGCAGGTTATGCCCTCAGTGATGAGGATAAATGCAAATAGCTTCACACACTTCAGCGTTTTCAAATCTGTAAACGCCAAACTAGAGCTGGGGGTTGAACCCGCAGCACCAACAGAAATGAGCCCAGCGCATCGAGTTTTATCAAAAACTGTCAAGTATTAGACAGTTGGCATTGAATGCTTGGTCAGATTCTTAGGCTTGTTTACTTATCCATTATATGGATATCAAAACAAAGACAATATTGACAGGGGGAGGAGGGCAATGAAATATTCACTGTGTTCCTCGATTTAACAATTTCAATTTAACTCATCGTTCCAGACGGCATTTTAACCATTGCAAAATGACCGTATGTAGTCAGTAAAAGACATGGTGCATGCTGGAGGGCTGAAGGATGGAAGGCACGGAGAGGTAAGATAAAAACACCGCATGAGGTGAATTTGAGAAAGATATCGCGCTCCCTCCCGGAGTCACAGCTCACTGACGTGAAACGCCAGGATATCGCCATGTGCGCTGTCCACCGCAAATAACCAGGACTTGCCTGAGAATCTCCAGCTTCTTCAGCATCAAAGTAATCCAGTCATCGTTGTCTGCACGCGTCCATGGGCACATTGCAAACAAGGGACTGCTCGAAGCTAATTCTGCATGCTTTTAGAAGTACCAATTTGACAAAGCGTACGACAGCCCAATTTGCTTTTTTACAGTCCTGACCGCGTTGACTTTTCTGTCGTCATGTTGGTTCTCATCAGATTAGCATTTTTGACCTTCTCCCTTTTCTTACCAGAGTCAAAATTCACACTTGGCTGATAAAAAAACAAAAAGAAAGAAGATTTAAATTGCAGGAGGACGAGCAAGTTTGGGGCGAAAAACAGTAGGTGTGTGCGGCATTTATTACTCGGGGATGGGAGTGAAAAGTTACCTAAAGACGTTATTAAAATCTCTGCCCAGCACAGGTCATGTTAAAATCACCCCACCTCCCCTACAGAAACAAAGCCCTCTCCTTCCTCCCATTTCATTTCAATGGCAAGTGGCGAACTGTGCAATAGCACCTCACAGCCGCCATCGGGGTAAGGGCTGTGCATGGATGAGTGGTGCCCTGACAAACATGGCTGGTTGCTTTGCTCGGCCTTATGGGGGTCTGTTTCCCTCTGACATCCACTTGTTTGGAGTTTCAATTTAAAAAAAAAAAAAAGGGCCTTTATTGTGTTAAGGTCTAGAAAAAGCTGGCGTTTTAACAGTGCTGCCTGTCTATGCCGGCTAAATGTTGACAAGCTGACAAATGCCATCATTTTAATTAAACTCGGGTTCCCTCTGCCCATAATACAATGACAACACAGCCACTCAGGAGAGTGACTCTCCACTTTGAGTGTAGGCTAATACTGCATAGCTTCTATCGAGAGAGCTACATCGCATCAGACTTTACACACAGCCCAATCTGGTGTGTCAAGACGAGGAGAAAACTATTCTTCGTCTCCTCTCGTTTGGGTCACAGAGTCTTGGTCTGTCCCCTTTTAGACCGAATGTGCGCTCAGACTTGACCGGACCTGGAGCGAGAGCGCATCATCTGATTTATAAAACTGCACATGTGCGTGGTTCGCTTTTTATAAACCTCAGTCCTTCATGGAAATGCACGAGCCTGATTTCCATCATCAACGCTTTAATGTAATATACAAGAGCGGCAAAGGAGAAGCGACATTCTACAGACGAAACAGACTTTGCGGAGTGCTCCGCAATAAAGGATCAAATGAAAGGGACATTAACAGGGCAGCGAAATTATGCCTCCAGTGGAAATAATTAATCATGCAATTATGAATGCACCTGTGATTGGTATTTTACAAATTGCTGCAAACTGCAAAAAAACCAAAAAAACACTCAATCGAACATCACTCTCAGATCGCTCGTACAACTGGTTTGCTCACATTCTTACTCCGTTCTCTCTTAAACATCTGGATCCTGGTCTTGAAAGTGCCTGTGACTGGACAAGCGTGTTCTTGACTACAGTCCTGTACAAAGTCAAGGAGGTTTGTGTATATATATATATTCTTTTTCATTGTTGAAAGATATGCAAGAACTTAACCACTTACCTGACCACTTGGTCTATACAGAAGAGATTAAAAGTTATTGCCATTGCTACACTAAGGCCATGTATGTAAGCTGTGTGTGTGTGTGTGTGTGTGTGTGTGTGGGTGAAAAGAGAGAGAGCGAGCATGTCCTGCTGAGACCCTGCAATTAGCAGGAGGCATGGAATGATGATTGCTGGTGCGGCAACACTAATGCCAAGTGACAGGCTTCCTTGTGAAGGAGAGGGGAGGCCGCTGAGTGCCATAAAGCAACACTACTTTTTCTTTCAAACGCCCATGCTTACGCTGGTATACACACATAACCCACATATGCGCACACGCAGAGACGAGGAAACAAATACGGATAAGGTTGGTGTGGGTGGGGAGGCTGGGGGGGAGGGGGGGGGGGGGGGCTTTAAATCTGACTGCAAGACATTATGCACTTTGGACAAAGGGCTTGTCTAATCCTACCTGCTCTGCCTTTCAGAGCCCACCGCTGGCCTATTCTAGTCCTACGCACCAGCTCAGTAGAGAGGGCCCATTGATGACGACACTCAATTACCATAGTAACTCACACAATAGGCCCGGGAGCCCCTCCCCGCTAGAACCCCGAATCTCAGTGCCAATGCCGACAAGCCCCCGCCCCACCAAGCTCCGCGCTCACCTTGTCACCCAACCGCAGGACTAAGCTTGACCCTCAGAGAACAAATGGAGGTTTTTGGCAGCGAATGGGGCTCGCCGCCTTACACTGGATGATGTCACCCCCGAGGCCACTTCCACTCGAACGTGAACAGAGTTGGAAATACATCCCCCCCCCCGACCTTCTAAGCTGGCACTCCAACTCCCCAAAACCAGAGCTGTTTCACAAATATCAAGGTTCAAGTTGGGTACATTTAAAAACTCCAGCCAACTTTCTGTCACCTCCAGTTCAGCGGTCGCTCGTTTTAATATGTCGGGCGTGGCGCGTCACACACGACAGGTGTTGTCACTGACATGTCCTCTCGCTGCATGAGTGAAGCCTGGCTCATGCTTGAGCGAGCAGGCCGCCGTAGATGCCACGTGAGCTTCGAGATCGCACGATCAGCTTGAAATTACGTGCCGGCTCGGTCCAGTCTAGTTTCGCAGGAGTCCATGTCACAGAAATTCACAGGTGCAGGACCGTGTGCAAGGGATGCTGCGGCCACCACAAACCCAACTTGATGAAATAGTAAATTAAGCTCTTTTCAGACATGACCCTTTCAATATTGCTGACTTTAATATCCATCTAATCTGATGCGATGCTGATCCCCTAATTCGATTTTTTTTGTATTTATTAGATTGAATGTAGAACCTTTCTGCCTGTTTTATAGCCCACAATCTGACAGCGCCCGAGTAGAGTTAAAAATGACAAGGCTTAAGCAAGTTCCTATTCGCTCACACGCCGAACGTATAGGTGCTTTGCTGGATATTCATACTGTAAGCAGCTAACATGGAATAAAAGATGAAAATGTAGGGAGACGGCTGGTCTGATTTTAGTGGTTTCTGTCCTCTTTTTTGTTGCGCAATAAGACGGATAAAACATGAATGAAAGCCCATTCTGGGCCATGACTTACCGACAACTTAAAACTGACTCACACACAGTATTTGATGGTTTATCAAATGTTTGTTTTTTTTCTCTGTGCATAAGAAATGAGATTTTACTACACATTTGTGCTCTTAAAGGTAAGGCAAACAATTCAAAAAATCCTACATTAAAAAACACATTTAACCTTGTTGCGGGGCTTCATGGCGTTCGAGGATTTTAAGATGCCGACCATGTAACCACAGTGTCCCCTTTTTCCTGTTCCGGGCCAGCCGGGACCTTGCCGCGTGTCCTCCTGCTGCTTAGCAAGTAGCATTTACGATCCCTCGTCAAATCGCTATTATACTTGTACAGCTGTCAGAAAGAGATGAGAGAACAGACCGCACCACAGTCTCGCTGAGACCCTTCAGGCGCACTCTACAACAAACGACAGCTCTGGAGCACGATCGTGTTTGCCAACTATGAATGTCCTGGTTCAATCTGGCGATCGCAAAGGGGCTTTCAGACGATTCAACGAGCAACAAGTTTGAACTGCAGCCCCCAGGGATTATAGCCACATGAGAGCCAGCATGGAATGGACGAAAGTGACTACTCTTTCCATGTGCACTCTGTATGGGTGTGTGCGCGCCATGTTAGGGCGTCATCCTGTTAGAAAATCGCGTGAAAACGCAAGTATGAAGGGAGCTCTGTGTGACACATAAACATGTTTTCAAATGTATCTGCCTCAGTGCGGACAGGCAAGAAAAGGGGGCTTTTCACAGGAGCTCAATGGGGCTCAGCATCTTGTACTGGATATTGTCATCCTCTGACTCTCTTTCAGTCCCCCTTCTTTCATTCAAGTATGTCAGAGGCGGAGGAAGGAGCAGAGGGGCTCTGAAAGTACGGCTAAAGTAAAGTTTTGGGGGCTCAACGAGCTCACAGGTCTCAAACTGTTTTGATTGTGCCGGCGACACAAAAGGCGAACCACAGCTGACCACTGACCACAGTCTGAGCACAGCCGGGACAGCAACAGAAAAAAAAAAAAAAAAAGCCGGGCAGCTGGTTAAAAGACCCAGAAAGGAGTGTTGAGGAACTGGTACGGCAGTCAACCCCGGGCGTAGCATCGCAGGAGAAAGGTAAATGTTTATCTCGGGTCTGGGTTTCTTTTCAGACCAGCTATCCAGGTCTCTTACAATACACCCCGTCTCCTTCTCCGAGCAAGTGTCGGTTCAAACGCACAAGAGAGACTAAATAAGGAGCAACTTCATGAAAACACAGTGGTTTGGAGAAGGGATGGGTGTATATTTGGGGAGGCGGGTGGAGGGGGGATGGGGGGGGATGGGAGGGAGGGGGGGCATGTTGTGAGGAACTAAACAGTTGGAATTACGGTCAGCGACCAGTCATTGAGTAAACATACAATGAGCGACAGAAAAGCTCTGTGGTGGACAATAAAAAAAGAAAAAAAGCCGCCAGCTTCAGGCCCTGAGAAAAGTGAGCCATTCTACTTACAAAGAGCCGCTTAGGGGTGGATTGAGGGAAGGAAAAAGAGGGCTAAAGCACTTGTGGGCTCAGGGAACTCTATAGGGGGAGTGAAAATGGAATAAGCCAGCAAGCACTTGAGGGTCCCGCAGAGCACCTGAATGGGATAGAGGGGTGGAGCACCAGAGGGGGGTCTGGGGAAGGTGAATGGCCTTCTTTTTGGGTCCAATTTGTCTCTTTTCACCCTGCTTGCCCTGCTCCGGCTCTGACAGATGTACAAAGAGGGAGCGGCGCTGGGCCACTCATCCACATACGGCCGTGAGCAGCTGTCACTTTTGTCAGACAAGTTAATCAAACAAATGCCACCGTACCTCCCTTTTTAACAAGGCGGGCAGAAAGAGGGATAGAAGGGTGGGGGGGGGGGGCTGTAAAAAGGGTGATAGAGACCCGGGAGATGACATGCGCGTCCTCAATCAATTTGCCCCGCCAGCCCTCATCAATAAACCAGCGGGACCCGACAAAGGAGAAGTCTCCATTAAACTTGTATTTCCCTCCTCTCGGGATGATCGGGACTTTAGTGCCCTTAGCTGTTTCCTCCTGGCAACGCTGCGCCGGGAATGCTCACAGAGGATTTAGACCCGAAAGGAACGGAGCAGGGAAACAAAATGCTCTGTCTCAGTAATTATTAGGGACTCTAAGCTGCTTACAGACTTCATTAAACGGAAGTGAAACCTTTTCAGAGCATGTTTTGAACAGTCACACACAGTCAATCTAACCTATCCTGCTCGTCTGGCCTTCTTTTCTGTCATTGTGACCTTATGCCTATGACCATTATTTTCCTTCCCCATTGGCTGTCGTAATCCTTTTTACAGTCGTTTTGCTTCAACCTAAAAGAGATTACTGGCTGGCATGAAAAACAACAAGAGGACATCGACGCAGTGTTGCAGTCATATTGTTGTGGGAGGGAGGGTAAAGGACATCTGGCCATTGTCTCTCAGAAACAAGCAAACTGATGTGGAAAAAGCCAATCCCACAGCGAAAAACAGCGCGGGGATAAACTGCAGCTATGATGCCGGTTGATGTAATGGGTTAAAAAGTTTCTTAATTTGCATCGGTAAGAAAAACAGAACTTTGTTTACGAGTGGGATACATCATTGAACTTTGTCTGTCTGTGGAATTGCAGCGTTTCGACGTGACGACCTCACACTTTATGTCACTTTACGAAATGGTGTTGACTAAATCCACTCTGATTCAAGGCAAATATAAAACCAGCTAGGTTTTGCTAGAGTTTTGTCTGACATCCGTTGAATCATTTCGCAGGTGATTGCGCATTTGCTGCCTTGTTATCAGTCGACCGATCAATTAATCAACTAATCTTTTGAGCTCTAATCAAGACAGCATCAGCGTCAGACTTGGTATCAGAATTCTTATAAATATCATACGGATCTCAACAGTATTACCCAGCCCTAGAAAAAAACAAACCATTATCTGTTTTGATCTAAATCTTTTGATCAAAACAGATGATTTGATCACAAAAAATAACACTTCCTCGACTGGAATATTTCTAAAATCTTCCAACTCTGTATTATATTTCTACTTCTTACTTTCCAGTCATGAAGTCGTGTCAATGCTGATTCCCCGCACTCTCAATTTCTCTAATAATTGTTTTCACTCTTTCCATGATTGCACCGTTCTCTTTATTCTATCCTCACGTGAACGAGTCGTTCGAGCAGAATAAGGCGCCTGACGGGCTTGGGGAGTTAAGTTTGCGTGTTGCCTGAGCTCAGCGTTGATTAAACTGTTCACTTGGCGTGGCCGTGGGGCCGGCAGTTCATGACCGGAGCCGGCAAAGTGGTGAAGCGTCCCCGGACAGCCAAGTGGTATGACTCGCAGCTCCATCACCCGCTAGTCTGCTGGCATTCTCTGTCACCATTAACCCCCCCCCCCCATCTCCCTACACACACACACACACACACACACACATCCACTTGCCGCAGTTGTACTTTGGTCACGGTGGCGGGTTTGTGGATCTCAAATTCCCCAATCTGTAGCTCAATCTGACCCCTGCCCTCGCGCCGCTCCGCCGCAGCCGTCCAGCGGTTAGTAAGGAGGCGGGGGGAGCAGCAGCGATTAAAAAGCGCTTTAACTTTCGTCACACAGAAGTGCAATTTTGCCACGCTTGACAATCTGATAACTGCCCAAGGTCAACGGAAATACTTCAAATCAATCAATGAGCTGCGCTCCTAATCCCCTCCGGGCGGAGGCAGATTAAGTGTATAATTGACCTGTGTAATCCCAGTATCTGCAACTCCAGCCCACGGTGGGGGGGGGGGGTGGCTCTAAGACTTACTGGCTCTACAGCACCATCTCTGTTTCCTCTGTCTTCCTGCTCTCAACCCCCCCCCCCAACCTGGCTGGCATGTTGGTTGCATGGCCTCTGTGAGGGGGGGGGGGGGGGCAGGAAGCTGTGGTATATCAGTGCAAGGCTGGATTTGGCTCAGGCTAAAGACATGGCTTTTTTTAATCAATGATCCCCAGGCTGTGCCGTACTAAGTCCCCCCCCCCCTCAGTATCATTTAAGCACATCTATCTTAATCTGGGCCTCTTCAGCCACTCTTTCAAGAACTAAACCATGGGGGGGGGGGGGGGGGGGGGGACCAAATTAATTTCTCGCCATTCACACACACACACACACGCAAAAAAATACGGATCTCATCATACCAAACAAAATGCCAAACTACAGTAAAAGTTTCAGGCCATTTTCAACTCATTTGTGCGGTGGCCAAGAGATTGCAATGCTCTGGCGCTTAATAAAAATAAATAAACAAAACCAGTGCAAATACACAAAAGACACGCAAATAAAGAAACTACTTTTACAGATTTCACAACATGCTGTATGTGAGGCATAAATAAATCAGCAAATAAAGAAAAGAAAAGTCGCACCAAACACGGGTTCCTAGGGACAAGACTGATGATCCCACTAACAGTTAGTAAAAGACTAATGCTAGGTTGAACAAAGTTTACCTCATTTTCCGTCAGCGCTGGCGTGTGCGTCTGAACTTACTCATCTGTCCATCAGAACAACAAAATTGCCGAGAACAACCATCTGGTTAGAAGACGGTTAACAGTCTGATGAGCAACTGTCATCTCTTGACAGTCTTAGCAAGCTAATGCGTGAAGCTAAAGTTTGCCTTCAGGGCTTTCTGACAGGAAGACGACAACAAAAAGACAGGACTTTCACCCAGGAGGCCGCTAGTCGTGTCCCGTGTGAAACCAAAAGTCAACGTTGACTTATTATTTTAACCCAAACCATGATCTTTTCCTAAACCTAACCTAAGTAGTTTTGGTGCCTAAACCTAACCAAACTGTAACCATTTCACAATAATTAATCACGTGTTAGAAAGGCTTTCTGGCAGAAAGGCCTGAGGCCTATTAATGTTTGTTTATTAACTGGCCCCTGGCCTTCTGTCATTTTGCAAAAGTGGCCCCGGGGCAAAGCAAGTTGAGTGTCCCTGCAATAGACCAACCCACCGACGCATCTGTTGATCTTGTGTTCCATCCTACCCTCACTCATGAACAGGACCCCCAAGATACTTGAACTCCTTCACTTGGGGTAGTTGCTAAGCAAAACACAAACAATGGCGCCACACTCAAAGTCAAACTCTCATCCCAACTACCTCACACTCTGCAAATTGACCCAGTGTGCACTAGTCACGGTCTCATGAAGACAACACAACCACATCATCCACAAAATGCACATGAAATCCTGAAGCTACCATACTGGACTCTCTGCCCACTTCGGCCGGTAATGAGGCACAACCCAGCTGCATGGTGGAGCCAGGTAGCTGTAGCTACTTCCTACTCCTGCGGTACCCCCAGCAAAATACCCAGAGGGACACGAAACACGCATAGACTGGATGGGCAAATGTCTCCTCTATAGTTGCGAGGATAAAGGGCTGGTTCACTGTTCCACAACCTGAATGGAATCATCTTTGCTCCTCCTGAATCCAAGGTTTGACAACTGGCCTCACCAGCACTTTGGCCACCGAGCAGTATGATACCTTGATAGTAAGAACAAATGCTTTGGTCCCCCTTTAAAAAAAAAAGTGTCTGCCGGTCCACAGGCACTGCCTCCAACTTCCACGTGACACCACTGTTTTATGTCTACATAATAATGTGAGAGAACAACACCGAAAGTCAATGACAACCCACTTTAATGCAAAAGTTAAAATATACCAACTCTGGATAATGTTTTTTTTTTTCTTCGAATAAGCTGTTTCCGAAGGGAAGAAAGCCGCCAATGTGTGGAAGCAAAAATGTTTTTAAGTGTATCTGCTTAATACGGACATGACCTCAGGCAGCCGCCAGGTCAGGAAATAAAAGCAACTTCACACCAGCCACCTTTCTGCAGGGGATTTCCATGCCAGTTTAATCACGGCGCCACAGACACCTGCCTTCAGAGCAATTTTCACAACAGCAGAAAAAGATAATATTAAAACAATTCCGTGATTGGATTGCTGCTCAGGATTGTGCTTAGCAAAATAGCATAAAGTAAATCTGATTTAAACACCAAAAAGCAACACATTCTATGTTATGAAGGAGGAAAAAATAACAAGTGGAAAGCGCCCCCCCCCCCCTCCCCATAAGAAGAAGTGGGTCAACTATCAATTAAAAATGTCCTGCTCCACCAAGACCCCTTCTCGCCAATCTATGTCGGGACACGGGTATTAACACTTTTAATATGTCTCAGATTATGATTCATTTCTTGAGACGCTGCTGTTTGTTTAAAATTATCGGTATTAGACCACATATGGGCCTGTCTGCTGTCACTCTCCAACGAGTGTTGACACATATTTAGAAAAGATGAGGCCACAGTGAAGTAATCTGCTTACTCCGGCTGATATTAGAAGGCATCTCAAGATAAACGCATGTCAGAAGCCCAATTAAAATGACACGTAACCCTGGGCTTAGCGTCTCGGGAGGAGGCAGCCAAACAGGTTTGAGAAACCTTAAAACTGCTTTGAGGCGCAAGTGTCTCCGCTGAGCCTGTGTCACATCTCCCACCTCTAACCTGCAATTTCAGAGAGGCGGGATCGTGTTCTATTCTATTCTGTTCTATTCAGCCGGCTGAGGCCGGACCAAACACACTCTGCTGTTCATCTTCGGATCTGGCAGGGATGTGTGAAATGAAACATGCTTAAATGACTTGATGCGATTGATGTGATTTGAAATGTAATCTCTTCACGGTCAACTGTTATGGCATTGATGGGGTTCTTTTATTCTACATTATGGCCCGTTGCAAGATTTAAAGACTTTAATCTCGTCAGCCAGCATAAAAAACAAAAAATAAAAAAAATAAAGTGTACCCCCGGCGGGTCACAAAAACATCATGCAACGTCTTTGTAGTCGTGAAAAAGCACATTTGAATATACTGTACGCACGCGGGTGAAAATGTTTTTCCAAGCACTTTGTTATTTCCGGTGTTGTTTCTTTCTTGTTTACGCCTTCTTCCATTCTAGAAAACAAACTGATTCGTGTGCGGCAAACAGGTGAAAGGGGCAACCTCACCCCCAGTGACAAACGTTCGTGGGATCGGCATGGATTAGATAACAGATGAAGCGCCTCGCTAAGACGGAGGCGGCGTGAGCCCTGTTTTAAAAATGACAAACTTAAATGCCATTTCAGGGGAAGGACGGAAAGGAAAAAAAGCAATGAGCCGCGAAGCGATATTTCTTTTGTAACGAGCCGCCTTATTGTGAGCATGTATGGGACACAGGTTGTAATCCTCGCCAGAGGAAACGGACAAAACAGATAAATAAATGAAGTCAGCCGCCCTCCAAGGGAGGGGAGGGGGCGCCTAACAAAGCAAAGATTAAGGGGAGTCCACCCTGACCTTATTCTAAGAGGACAAATCCACCCCCCCCCCAAACAGAACACACATATACACACACACAGGGCTATTTACTTTGGTGGCCTGTAATGCTCTAAGTTGTGGGGGTTCATGAGCATTTGCTTTTAATTGATCACTACTTCTACAGTGTCAGAGTGAAGAATAATAAAATCACGAAACAAACTGTGTGAAATACAGTGAAAACTTCTAACCTGATTAAAAATACAAAGTATAGACAAATAGACAGATATATCTATATGAATATAGATATTAATGATACAGGGATTGTAAACACGGTGACAGTTTCCTCCTCGTCACACTTCATCACACACACCACGGCTCTACCCTCTGTTGTTACATTCTTCTCACATCAAGACAAAGTGTTGAGTCAGCTTCGATTCATTAAGCTGTCGATCTCGCATCCCTCCGACTGTTCTTGAATGTGTTGCAGCGGGGAGACGATTTACATAACGACGGGCGTGCGCGCACGTCTGCGGACCGCACCGCGCTTCAGCTGGGTTTGCGCCTGGCGCGAGGGCTTGACGTCATATCCTGCCGTGGGTGCCTTGCAGTTCAGCGTTGGGCTCTCAGCCGCAGGAATCCAGCTCGCTTCCAGTTTTGCCATTTGCGTCATGGCGCGTGCACCGCTCCCCTCAGACGCCTCGCATCACGGCGCTCTGAGATTCCTGTCGGGGTGGCGAGGCTTTAGAACCCGTCGCAGTGACCCTTCGTGTCAGCTAGAAGAGACCTTCACCCTTTAGTATATACTTATCGAGCACTTCTAGCAGAACAGCCCGCATGTCCCGTATTTCCTCTACACTACTTTTCTTGTGTCTCATTCTGGAGGTTTCCAAATTTAAAAAAGGCCTTTAACCACAATAGTGTGGTGTCACCATTAGCACACAGTGCATCCACTCTAGTTTGGTTTTATAAAAAACAAAATAATAATAACTGCATGAATATTATTATTGTAAAAACATCAGACACATAGAAAGAAACTCTGCCTTTGAGAGTCGAGCACTATGCCTCGTCTTGCGTGTCGCCGTCCTTAAAAGACAGATAAAAAGACAACAAAGAGAGAGGAGTAGATAAAAAAAAAAAAAAAAAAGAAAAGAAAAGGGTGGAGTGACAAGAAAAGCACAACAGAGCTGCAGAGAGCAGCCCGAGACACCTTCATCGGCCTCGGTGACGCCGCGGGGAGAACTGATACCGAATGACAACAAAGAGGAGCGGGGAGGAGACGAATCCTGGCAGAAAGGCTCTCGCGGAGGAAAAAGAGGATACATGGCGAGGCAACGGGGTCGAGACGCAGCAACAAACAGCAAACATCCAGCAAGTGGGCACCCCTCTGTCACCCCCTGTCAAGGCGCACCAGGAGGGGAGGAGGATAGGAGACGGATCACACCTCAGGGCCTCGACGCGACACAACAGCACGGGCAGACAGACGCGAGTGTGCACGTGCCGACACTGTTCAGTCTGCAGAGAGTCGGCCGCTCAAACAGTGAGGGCGTCAGTTCCATCAGCTGCAGAGGCATTTACCCCAGCCCAGCCAGTTTTCTCCCCACTTTCCGTTCCCTCCCGTTTCAGCTCATGCGGCTAATTGATGAAGCCACCAAGTCATTTATTCCATTATCCCGTTACCCAAACGAAGGATCATTCTGGTGTATTTCAACTTATTTTCGCAGATCGCAGGACGTCTTTTACTCGCCGAGACAATTGCCGAGATCTGCGAACACGGAGACGGTGAGACAGGTTGCAAACAAGCCAACAAGTTCATCCAGATGATCTTGTTGGGATATTCCTGTTTTTTTTTTTTCATGTTTAGCTATGGTGCCGCGCTCCCAGACTAACCTGGTGAGTGTGTTATCACAACACGTCCGTTTCCATTACAAAGTGTCACGTACTTATTCGCGAGGGCCGGCGACTTCGCCGGCTACCACAACAACAGACCAAAGCAACTGCAGCTGTAGGAGTAGTGTTTTGGATTAGCTGATAGGACTTCTGTCTGAGCCCTGGATAAAGCGAAATCCCAAAGTCCAACAAGAGGCGATGAGGGCAGAGACGACTTTTGTCATCAAGATCTGTCCAAGTTTAGAAAGGACTTGATTTTTGGATTTTGGAGTTGGAGTAAATATGTTTGCTGGGTCCTGTTCACTTGGAGATCAAAGATTACACCCAGTAATACTACTGCATAGTATGGTGCCCCCCCCCCCCTGAGGGGTTTTAGCCAGCCAGGTCCTGATACATCCTCTTTTGTAATCAATTTAAGCACTAGATGACGGCCTAAACACCGTAGGAGATCTGGGACCTGTGAAAGTACTACTAGATGCGTAACAAGATGCGTTGCTGCGGCCAGCGTCTTGCACTTTTATCGCCTTGTGGCATAAAGATTGAGCGATCCGCCAAATGTGCCAGTAGCTGGTGAGAGGACCTGTTTGCTCGCCGTGAAAAAAAAAAAGGATAGTGTGTGGCGGATAGTTAAGCCATCTCTCAAAGTGATCTGTTGTGCCCCCTTTTGTCAACTGCCTTAACTGTTGTTTGCTGATTCAGAGAGAGGGAGAGCGCCGCTTAGGATAATCCCTCCTCAAGATCAGCACGAACCGCACACAAACGCCACAAGACAAAGGAATAGAAGACGGCAGCGTTTGAAACACTGGCCCAACTTCGACAAGTGAAGCTGCGGCTCAATATACAACATGCAACTCATCCGGCTGCGTGGGATTGTTTCAGCACATTTTGGGGGAGAAATCCTCCAGTTTGACTTAAGAAGAGGCTCAGCAGCGAGGCTTAGAGATTTACTGATTGTTTTGATGTCGCTTGACCTCATCTCGCGTAATGGAGGCAAACAGAGCCATGGGACTGTTTTGCGAGTTGATTACAGCTCGAGTTGATTACAGTTTTGTGGGCTGCGGAGAAGGGCGCTGATGTGCCGGTACAGTCGGCCTCACAAAGTGACTCGCAAAAAAGACCCAAAAGGACATGAATCTGCACGAGATGACACGCGAGAAAGCAGAGAAGTGATGTGCATTTTTAAAAACTCAGGTTTTGTTTTGCATCAGAATTCACTTTTTTGGGGGAGGATATTTAATTTTACAGTCACCACTGTTACTAGCTACTGTGATGTCACTCACATGAAGTGTTGGAAATGGCCTCCAAACTAAACTGCAAAAAAAGCTTCATTTGTCATCGCCCTCCAAACCTCCAACCCACCCATGTGAGTGTCTTCTGGTCTGCCGCCTCTCTATGGTCAACGTCTGGTTAGGTTTAGGCAACTGACTCTACTTGGTGAAGATTAGGGAAAGATTGTGGTCTTTGTAAAAGAAAAAACAATGCTGAAAATGCAACCATAGGTGGTTTTAGGTACTTGCACAAACAGCCAGCGCAGTATTTTTTCCTGGTGAGGAGCAGTGTGGAATAAACGTGCAAAATTGTGGGGAATCAAATTGAATATCAGGGTCCGAAAAGTTAAATGACAATGACATGCCTCGTGCCCCTTCAACTGTTTTACATCACTTTAGACCATGTTCCACTTTACACGAAACTACAGGTCTCATGTAAAGATAGAACACCTTTTCATTTGTTTTCTATGCCGTTCAAAAAAAAAAGAGACTGGGAGTGACCCCGCAAGCTCACCAGTAGTGTCAATCATGTTGCATGCATTTTGGAAAATCAATCATTATTGAGGAGTGAAAAATGTAAAAAGAAGAATAAACTCCCATATGTCAAATTCCAATTATTGTTATCATTCTGAAATAGTCCTTTCAAAGCTGTCTGAAAATGATAAAAGTGCAAAGAATTCCGTTCTCTGCGTTGCACTGCATTCATATTGAAGCTCACATGGACATCGAGAACCTTTCTGCCAGCTGTCACGTGACTGCGATCACGTGACTTTGGCTCACTCCGCCGAGTTTATCTCACAAGTAAAACACAGGTGGAGGGGATGAAACCCTGCCGTCGCTAAGCCCCCCTTTGGCGGGAGAGGAGTCGCCGTGGCTCACTCACGTCAAATAATCTCTCTATGTACACCTCCTCGTTGACCTTCTCCCGCAGCATGTCCTGGGAGTGGCGAACAAACGTCACGTAGCCGTCAGCGACGTCCATCCCCGGCTTCTGCGGCACAGAAGGGAAAAGAGAGAGAGAGAGAGAGAGAAAGAGCGGGAAAAAGAGAAAATGGCGTTTGCTCAGCCAACTGGTGAAGTGCAAAAATATTATCTTATCGAAATCTAAATGAAATTATATTTGCCAAACGCGTGCAAAAGTATAAATATTCCAACAACTACAAAGAACTATGGTCAATCCCTTAAAACACGTTCTTCAAAGTTAATCCCTAAACAAGTCTGTATAGTGTTTTGCATTCAATGATTATGTTGAGGACATCTGGAGAGTTTTTTTTTTTAAAATATACTTTGAGCATCTAGTCTTTAATGCAATGGATATAACAAGACTGAAGGTCTAAAGCCATGTTAGTGGCCCCTGGAGGCTACAATTTTCATCACACCCCATCAATACAAAGTGTTGGACAGAATGAACAAAATGCTGCCGATTTTCCTGAAAGTGTGAATTTTTTTTGTCCTGAGAATGTCATAAAATGAGACTGCAGGTCAATAAATAATAATAAATTTAAAAAAAAGGTTAGGCTAATAAACTGGGGAGCATGAACATGCCCAGCAAAAACGTTGACGGTTCATGCTCTGGGGATCTGCAAACAGTAACTCAAAGTTAAAACAGTCCTGCTAAAATTGTGGACAATACTGGCTTTCTTTCTTTTTTAACCATGCATGGCTCAAGTGATGCAGTGAAGGTCTTGGCGGTCCCTCCAACTCCGTGGTCCAGACTAAAATATCTTAACAACTGCTGAATGGACTGCCATGGAATTTGGTGTAGACATTCATGGTGCCCGGAGGATGAATCCTACTGACTCCAATGATCCTCCGACTTTTTCATCTAGCACCACCTTTGAGTTTGACACTCGCGGTTTTGAGGGGAAAGTTTTGACAACTATTGGATGGATTGCCATGGAATTTGGTTCAGACATTCGCGTTCCTCTCAGGATTCCTTTGACTTTTCACCTGGCACCATCATCAGGCCAAAATTTGGAATTTGTCCTTGTTATGCAAAACAAACGACAACGGTGGTACTTTGTGTTTAGTGCTAATTAACAATTGTTAGCCCACCAATAGGCTAAAGTATGACAATGGTTTACGTTAAACCTGCTTAGCTTTAGCATGTTTGCATTGTCATTGTGAGCATTTTAGCTGCCAGCAGGGGTGTAGACTCTTAGTCTTGTTTTAAGGGTACATCGGGTGACAAATGTATTTCACATCATTTAAGTGCAGGCCAATTATACTAACATTCAACTTGAGATGGTTCTCTGAAATTCTCAGTTATCAATCGGAGAAAAGGAACATTTGCATCTCCAAAGAAGTGTTTCATTTACAAGGACGCAGACTCCGGACTATGGGGCACTCATGTTCTTCAGTCAGCTCTTGTCAGCGAGTTGAGCCTGGCTAGAAACCAACTCTCACAGTCTGGGCATGTGCAAAGTGAACAGGGGCACCGGAGACACCCAGTTGGGTTTGATGGGGAGAGCAGATTGTTAGGAGGCCTGCCATTCTGACATCTAAAATATTCACTGAGGACAATGCATTTGTAAACGGCATGTTAGTTCTCTTTCTTACATCAACATATCTTACCGTTTTCAAGATAGGATAGCGCCCTCTTTAAACCTTTTGGTCTCGGTTCTTCTCTCTTTTCTCCAACCCGTACAGATTCACTCAAAGAGCTCCTCGCTAATCGCTACTTAACTTGGTTAACACATCTGCAATGGCGCTTGCAATGTGTAAATGAGTGTCTTTTTTTACCAGCGAAACTCTAATTTTGTACATTAAGGACACAATTAGCGTGCTGGGCTGGAAACTGCGACCCCTGCCAGCGCACACAGTGCCTCGTCACATTCACTGACAAGGCATTAATTTGAAATTTGGCATGTTGCTACGGCCGAAGTGTTGGCAGCTAATACAGATCTGATGCGCACACAAACATATACACACACCACCACCACCACCACCACCACCCTGACAGCAGAGTGGGCATGTGTTGTACAACATGGACTCACAATGTGTACTGCAGAGAGAGAGAGAGAGAGAGGCACGAGGCATGGCTGCCTGTCAGTGTCTGGCCACATGCATATGAATGGACACTTGGGGGGAGGAAGCGCGGGGATATTCGATGTGGAAAGACGACAACCAAGACCATCTGGATTATGATTCTACATGTGAAAGCATGGTCAAATATTTGTACATGCACAGGAAACACACACAAACACACACGCGCCACTAGGGAACAAAATGCTATTGTTGACTATGATTCGGGGGTCGACTTTCACGTGAATAATTAACCGCTGAGTGAATTTAAATCATATTCAGTCGGCACAACAAGACAAAATTGAGCCATTAAATTCACCAATTCCCTGGACTAATTGTTTAGTGACATTTGACGAAGCAGATTAGTCACAGATGCATGTATTTTATAGGATGAAGGCATTTAAGCTAGTACACACACACACACATGACGGGGATGGACAGGAAAATGTCTCACTTACAGGTACGTCCACATACTTTGAGGCGGCTTTCACCTTGACATAAAGGAGAGAGAGAGAAGTGGGTGAAAAAACAGTCAGGGATCCAGCTGCGGCACCACTTTTCAGGACACGGGCTGCCGCGGTGAGACTGCCCAGCCCGTGTGGTTTAGCGCCTGCTAAAATGCGACAGTGGCTCATGTGGCGATTTCAACTGCAAAAGTGCACTCACAAATTCAATAACCTGGCTTTTGTAATACTGCGGGAAACCAGCTGAGGTGTTAAGCTATTTGGTGCTCGGGGAGAATTCAAAGAAGGTCAAGCTGTATCAAAATCAAGCATGACGGATTAACGCGGGACTGAGTCGTCCTTAAATTTAATTTAAAAGGCGTGTTTGTTGTGATGTTGTGATCCAACAAACAAGATCCTGCTTCCAAATGAATTGTGAATTGATCAATTATAAGAATATTTTATATAGAATGTTATTATATAGTATATTAAAACAGCATGGCATCCCAAGATATGCCAGTGAAAATAAATCACTGTATATACAGATACAGAACCCCAGAAGTGAAAATATTCACAATGTCTTTTATAATTGTTCAAGTTAAACCAGGAGGTAAATCTGCTAAATCCGATGTTGATAATGTCCACTGGAACGTTGTCGTATCTCCGACAATGAAACTGGTGAGTAATCTGCTGGAGGGTGTTTTAGGAAGAAACGGAGGATGGCGACGGAGGTATGTATATGTGCCACTTACTGTGAAAGATAGGAAGGAGGAGAAGAGCGTTCCCTCGTCATATCTGGAGAGCTTGGCTAACACGCTCTCGAGAATGACCACAAACTGACAAAGAGGAGAGAGAGAGAGAACAAATCAAGTCTTTTAAAAGCCAGGCAGGTATTAATGGTAAAATGTACTTTAGTATCAAAAGTAAAGGTAGGTAGGTGACGGCCAAAAACAATTAATTACAATAGTGCTACAATTCAGTGTTGAATTAGTGTGTTGTGTTGTTTTGAGTGTCCCCGTGGGCGGTTTGGGTCTCTTTGTCGTTACTGGGTATCTTTGAAGTTGTTTTGTGTCTCTTCATGGTCGTTTTGAGTCTCTTTGTGGTTGTTTTGAGTCTCCTTAAGTCCCTTTGAAGTTGTTTTGTGTCTCTTTGTCATTGTTTTGAGTATATTTGTATTTGTTTCCTTGAGTTCCTATGTACTTGTTTTGTGCCTCTTTGTTGTTGTTTTGTATCTCTTTGTAGTCATTTTGCATTTCGTCTTGGTCATGTTGAGTCTCCTTGAGTCTCTCTGTAGTTGTTTTGCATGTCTTTGTAGTCATTCTGTCCCTTTGTGGGACATTTTTGTTGTCTCTTTGTGGTTGTTTTGCATTTCTTTGTGGACGTTTTGTGTCTCTTTGCGATCTTTTGATTGACTTTCCAACAAAAGTGACAATCACTTGTTGGCTCTGGTCCAGGTCCCCTGACTCCTGGGGACCCTTTGCCTGTGCCTTGGATGCCTGTCATCGATCCATGGTGTACAATTACGCTGTACTATTTTGTACCTTAGCTACCAGCAGAGTTATCATCTCCTTCACCGTCTCCTCAATCAGATTGTCAATTTGGGAATGGTATTGTCTCTACAGAAGGAAGAGAAGGACAAAAAAAACGTGTTACTCTTCTTATTCACACTTTGTAACTCCGCCATGAAGTGACATTAAAGGGAAACAATGGACATGTTTTATTTTAATTCACATCCTGTTTATATTAGGATTTCCACTGTCGCTGGTGGGAGGTCATATCAGCCGTCACTAATTAACATTAATTCCGTGTGTAAGTAGCAGGCCAAAGTTCGACTTGTCTGTGGTCGGGCATGGGGGCTCTCTGCAGCGGGCGTCTGTGCTCAAAGATCATTTATGAGGGAAGAAACTCACCCTCACTCAGTTTCAGGAGTCTCTTCTCTCCCGGTTCAATCCTTTCATTCTTATCATATCAATAATTTAAGTTGATCGACTTGATTAGTTTCGAACCAGGACCTTCAGTATTTGGATCAAGTACCTCATGAAAAATAAAGTGTGCCAGATGTAGTAGCCACAAATGTAATTTCAATGTGTCTGATACATATTAAATGTACATTGCATATCTTCTGCTGCTATGTATGTGTTTATGTGCTGAGCATTTTTGGCACAAACATTTCTTTCTGGATGAACTATTTCATTTTCAGCTTGTAGCTTGACTACACTGGGCAGCTGTGTCATTTAGGCAAATATAAGAATTGGATCGGACTTGAATATCTTCTTTGCAATGGGAATGAATGGTGATGTGGTCTTAATTTTGATAAACATTAGCACTATTATCACGACCACATCACGATCTGTTTTGTTTACAGTAATTTTGTTAGTGCCGAGAAAGAACAGGTATTGTAGTTAATTTGACAGCAGTATGCTGGTTATTAAGAATAATAAACTGTATGCAGCTCCTCTAACAAGGGTTTGCCTAAGATGTGATTTCTGCACACCAATACTGAATCACCCAGAGCACCCAAAGTTTGTTGTTCTTATTATCTTATTGTTTCTGGTGGGGGCAAATTGAGTGCGTGCACAAGATGATTTACCAAATATTAATGTTCTTTTTTTCATTAGCCTGAGCGCAACACTTGTTCATTTGTTCCCACATTATAATGGCTTGTACCAACAATATAACAGCTTTTCATTAGCTGAAATCTTCTTGCTAAATATTTAAACCTCTTTTGGCACTTCTGTATGGAAGCTTTGAGAGGCAAGTGAGGAAAAAAAAATCTGGTGATCCAGTTTGTTTCCAAGTCTGGTCTAAATTATGTTATGCAACATTACCGTCATCTTTCTTTTAATTAAATTAAAACTCACCTGGATGAAAACAAAATTATCCTGGCAAAAATGATTTCACAGATGAAAAAAGTAATTAAGGAACTTAATTCTGAGGGGGTTTTTTTTTCATCTGTTCTTAAGTCATAAACACAGGAGAGAAAACATTTTAGATCAGAAAATGGAATATGGAATTTCTTTTTTCTACATGCCTCTCAGGGCCTCCATACTTCGGGGACTTCAGTGGCCACAGCCTTCAATCAAAATATACATATATAGTATAGTACATAGAGTGCACACAATGAATCTGACCACAGTAACTGGATAGCTTTTGTAAAAGTCATTATCAGTCGAACCCCTGAATTAAATACTAAAGGATTTCAGCAATATACTGTAAGGGAATACAGAGACAGAAGGAGAGACATTAATGTGAACAAACACACATGTTAGGAAAGCACAGCACTCATTACTATTATTATAATGTAAAATCACAACTGCTAAATGGAGATGCAGATTGAAGAATGAATCCATCTTTTATTTCTTTTAAACATTTTTTTTTCCCATTAAATAATGAATCTCTATTCTTTTTTGTCATTTTCTTATTTATTATATATAATTGCATTATATCAATCATAATTTATAAATCCTTTTTTTTTTGTTTTTTTTTGTTTTTTTAGTTTCATTTAAATTAATGTATAACCATTTTCAAGACCCCCAAGATTTTCCTATAAAGCAGCGCCAAGTGAAGGACTTGATGAATGGAATGATTAGTCCTGCTGAAGAACTGCTGTCATGGAAACTCAGAAGGCGGTATCACTTCGAGGAATCCTTTTGTTTAGCCTTGTAGCACCAACAGAACAGCGAAGGACTTAGCAATAATGAATTCATCGTCAGTAATTGGTATCAGTCTCGAGATTCTGCGAAATATGAGATCTCTCACTTCTACCCCATGTATATTCAATACTATCTACACATATGCTAATGAAATCCAAACAATTCAAGTGGAGGAAGACAGACAGGGAAAACTGATGACTAATTATACATTTGGGAACCGGATGGTGAGATTTCAATTGAATTCATAGCCACACTTACCCAGTCTCTAACAAACTTTCACAAGAGAGAGAGGAGGGGGGGGGGGGGAGCAGAAAAGGAGAAAGACAGAGGTGACATGGCACATGTAAAATTATGTGAATACTGTGAAACAAGTCAGAGACAAAGAAAGACAGAAAGATGGAAGAAAAGCTGTAATCAAGTAACCGGGAGAAAGAAAAAAAAAAAGACACCTCTGTGATGTGAGATTTAAACAAGGAAACTGTATGATGTCCTTGAGGAGTCAACGGAAGGTGTCAACTTTTCAAGTGAGATCAAATGATTTGCTCAATGACAGGGATCCGACTCTTTTAAAAGAAAATGAGTTTCCAGGACGTATTCGGCGTCTCCTACCTCCTGCCCCAGGTCCATGGCACACAGCTTGGCAGACTGGGCTTTGGCATCCACCATGACGTTGAACATGGTGCAGATGGACTGTGGCACGCGGAAGTCTGTGGCCCGGCTGCTCTTCTGAAGCTTGGCCTCGAACGCTGCCCGCGTCCTTTAGAGAAGGAAAAGGAAATGTGTGTGGGGTTTTTTTCACTGCAGAATGTAAACCCCACCCAGGCTGTTAAAAGACTAAATTTTGAAGAAAAAAAAAAATGTACAGACCTCAGCGTCATCAATGGTAGCTATGGCCAGCGGTGGAGAGTGACTATGTGCATTCCCTCAAGTACTGTACTTTGATACAATTTTGAGGTATATGTACTTTACATGAGTATTTCCATTTTATACTACTTCAACTTCACTACGTTTCAGAGGGAGATGTTGTGCTTACTGCGCTACATTAATTTGACAGCTTTAGTTACGTTACATTTTTTTAAGCGGTGTCTAGTTGCAGTACAGTACTTTTACTTTTGATACTCACTTTTTTGCTGATGATACCGTACTATAACTTAAGTAGGATTTTGAATTCCGAACTTTCACTCGTAATGGAGTGTTTTCAGATTGTTGTGTTGGTACGCTTACTTAAAGATCGCAGTATTTCTTCCACCACAGGCTGTGGCCCTGGCAACTTAGAGACTTTAAGTCATCCAAACTAAAAAAAAAATCAAAATTGGTCACTTGTCATCGCCTTGCAGAACAACGCGAGGCTGAGGCTGATACCAACATGGTCATTGAGAGAGTTTAGAAAGTCCGATAATGATACATCAGCAGATATTCCCTTTTTTACATAAGTAATAAGTAATATTTATTAAAAAAAATCCTTTAAATTTGGTTATTTAAAATTGTAACCACGATACGGACTGAGTGTAAAAATAAACTTGGAATG
Organism: Enoplosus armatus; assembly: GCF_043641665.1. Classification (NCBI taxonomy): domain Eukaryota; kingdom Metazoa; phylum Chordata; class Actinopteri; order Centrarchiformes; family Enoplosidae; genus Enoplosus; species Enoplosus armatus. The sequence goes on along the minus strand of NC_092182.1, from coordinate 2,855,104 downwards.
AACAGTGCTATCTGGTGGACAAGCTGCGTGCAGTAATGGGGACAGGGTTTCTAAGTACCTCAAACGTATCTTTGACATTTCTGACCTGCAGTTTCTTGGTACCATATTGGCCACTGTATCTGCTGGGTTGATTTATCGGTCTAGCTCTAGGAAAGATCATGCTCATGGAAGAAACCAACGTCGACTGTCAATAGTCACGCGCTTTGTGGATTCATCCGTCCATGCTGACCCTCCTCACCACGAGGTTTTGTGGCTCTGTAACAACATGATGCTACTTCCTCTTTTGTTCCCGATGGACAACACGGTCAGTGGAGGTCTTTGTCAAGAGCACACATTTTAGGGCATTTGAACAAATGCTATACGGCTCGCAGTCAGAGCCATGTGCCATACGTTGGAGCGGTATCTTACCGTTTCACACAGGATTCGATCATGTCGCTGGACATCAGCTTCAGCCGGGTCTCCAGGTGCTTGCTAAACTCCTCCTCCGGCCAGTGGAGGTCTCTGATGAAGGTCTGCAGAGCGTCCAGCTTCCAGAAGAGATCCTCTGACGTCCCCGAGCCATTACTGCAGGGCCACAGGTCAGAATTTAAAGCATTTTTAAAGACAAGAGCTTTGGAAAAAAAAGGGAAAACGATGTTGGTTGTCAATGAAATGCTCAAACCACTGGTTATGAAGAGTTTCTGTTAGATTGTCTCATGTATTATCAATTTAACCTACTGAGATGGTAGATAATAACCCGCTCTCATAAAAGCAAAAGCGATGGTCTTGCATTGGAAAACAGCACTAGCATAGAACAGAAACAAGAGGGAAGGCAAATGACTCATGTCGAGCCTTATCCTTTACTGCATGGATTCAGGGTTCCCACTCCTTTTAAGGGTATTTTCAAATCCAAGAGGCATACCAGTCAAGGGCACAACTTTCTTATCTGCACATAAAAATCCAAGTAACTTATTTCCAGGACACGTTTACTGCTTGTGCCATCAGGTCATTTGCTGCAAGACGTTTTGCTGCATCGAAACAGCAGGGTTTTCAGGATGTGTGGGAACCCTCAGTTTGTTAACCCATAAGAACCCATGGTGACACCAGTGTAACACACACTTCAAATAAATAATATAATAAAACAATAAAACAAGTCAATTTACCATAAACGCCCAATGTAACGTATATGTACCATCACAGATCTTTGGCATTAAGAGGTAGTATAAAAAAAAGCCCCATCAGAAATGTCTTCAGTGTGGTCCACTTGGTCTGTGGTGTACTCCCCATAATTTTCCTTTAAGGGGAAATGGGTCTGGGTTCTTATGGGTTAATGTCGAAAGGGTGGGGGCGGGGGGCACGTTTGGGTAGGGCGGAGGACTGCTAGGACCAGGATCAACCTGCTGGTACCTTGTCACCGCTGGCAACATTATTTCTTACTTTCTTCAACAGCTCTAAACTCCACCCAGTCCCAGCAGACTGAACCACAACGCAGGGATTCAGACACGAGGGGGCCTCCTCCTCAACCATCTAGTAGGGAGAAGCCAGGGCCAGGGAGCTACAACATCAGGTATCTTGGTGGGGAGGAGGGGGGGTGCTTTGGAATGGAAAGAAATGAAAAGATGCAAGTTCATAACCAGGACATTATCTACCACTGAGGTCATGTTTCTGTATTTTTGTGTGTAAATACTTTTAGTTTCGGTGGAAATGTGGCTTTGGAGACTACAACAATTTAGACTTGGCGATGTTTTTGACCTCTGTCACATCACGCGGTGTGTATGGACAGTTTCACCACGGCCACTGAGAATTCTCGATTCCCATTGGCTGACAGGTGTGGATTGATTTCTGGTAACCACACACCTAATACAGTTTTTGTTGGCAGATCTAAATTGATTTACCAGTATTGACAACAGCAACGAGGCAGCTGGTCTTTGAAATTAAAGTTATCATAAGTAATATAGAAGTAGTTACATAATTAAAAATCATGCCATCATCTGATGAAAGATTCAAGATACTTTGGTTTATGACCAGATATCTTAGAAACTAATGACATTCCCATCAGCCTCAACTGCACTTTTATGTTTAGGTGCTAATCAGCAGATGTTGTCACGGCATGTATGTTACAAATTAAGTGTATTAACAAGTAGTAAAAGCAATATGAACTTGAATAAATATGAAATAAGGACGGATATGTGTCTAGAAATGATGAAATAGTAAGACCACACACTTGCTAGTTGGTCATTTCTCTAAGGAACACTTCTTGTCCATGAAAGCAGCATGCAGAACATACTGTATGTCCTCAGTGTTAATAATATGTAAGATTTTCTGATGTTTGTATATTCTGTCTCCTTGCTATGATTTTTGCATCTTTCCAGTCCATATGAAAATACATACAGTATGTGGGGGGTAAAAATGTTGGGAATCCATTTCCAAGTCGCCGCCTTTCGCATCCATCCACACACACCATGCCGTGACGTTTGACATGAACGTGGCTTTGGGCCTGTATGAAACCCTCAACATCGGCAACAGACTACCACAGCTGTGTGAATTCTAAACCTGCCTTCGGCGGGTCCTTTCGGATAGCCATGGCTTTCCTCACAGCTCTTGTGATCTCGGAAAGCGCAAACGAAACAAGTCTACCATCTCTGTTGGCATCCTTTCTTTGGAGAGTGAATTAATTGCTAAATATAAAAGTCGAGGCTTAACTGCAGCTCTCATCATTTTCCTTTTTTTTTTTTTTTTTTTTTACAATGAAAACTTCAGGGCTGGTATTTTTGAATGTGTATCCAACAAGATTCCAGACGAGGGAATAGGGATGGATGTGCTGCGGTGACAGCGTCGCACTCTGTGGGATGCTGGAAGGAGCTTTTACACCTTCGATCCCCGTTGCTGGTGCAGACAACGTTTCGCTTAAGTTTCCAAAGTGTCAAGTGTTGCATACATATTAATAGAGAACGCTTACTAAAATCAGAGGCTGTTATACGTCGTTCAAACTAATAAATAATGTGAACTGCTTATGCAGCTAAAGAAAAAAAAGGTGTGTTTTTTTTTTTTAATAAATCCTGCTGAAATAATTCAAACTAATATCTCAAACAGGCTGAAATAGTGATTTAGAGTACAAACACCCTGACGATCGTATTTTGACACAATGAGCAATTTTACAGCGTTCTACGATGGAAGTATTGCATGTTGTTCTTTTAATAAAAAGAAATATAAATGTTGTACGGTAATCCTGCTGCTTTGAGATGCCACGTTCATGCCAAGGGCATGTGCGCATGTCTCAGGCTGTGCAAGGCAGATACACACTCTGAGTCATAGCTAGCTGCCATCCAGTTGGGTGGAGAAAAGCTTGGCATTTGTGGGAGGTTAACACTTGGCCCTGCTAGATTCGGTACTTTGGGCATTTGGACGTTGACACTGGGCAGGGTGCTTTTTATACTCCTGAGGAGGGAAGCAGAATAACAGGAGACAGGAAACAGAGAGTCCTCGTCAAAGTGGACGCAACAAAAAGACACGATGCGCTTGATTGGTTTTGTACACATGTTAGCATCCAAAACGTTATCTCAGCTCACAGCAGTATTTGAAATCCAACCATGAGAGAGTCCCAATTGCATATTATTTACTTATTCTGTATATTCACATATAGCATCAAAAATAAATAAATAAATAAAAACACTAGCAGAAAAGGAGAAATGAGTAGACCTTTGGGCGTGGTGTCGACGAACACAATGTCCCTCAAGGCGACACAGAGTAGGTGTACTTAATAAAGCGGCCAGTGAGGGGTCAAAACCGGAGGCTAAACCTGGGCCACAGGTCTGCAAATCGAAACACATCCCTGGTACGGGTGAAGAAGACGGGTAAAGGTCAAGTGAAATGAAGGCACCCTTACTTGACAGGTTCCCAGGATTCCCTTTCAAAGCCCCTGTGGATGGACTGGGCAATGGAGGACTCCATCAGGTCCACATATCGCACCACCAGGGGGGCATACAGGTCCTGCAGGTGTTTATGGAACTTCCCATTGCACAGGTTATCTGAGGGAGGGCATGGGAAGGAAGGAATAAGACGTGGGAAAGCAAACCTAAGCACATAGCAAGAAATGCAGAGTTACTGTGGTGTCACAACACTTGTGTTTTTAAAGCTTTCTAGTTTGAGTTAAAGGTGCCCTGTGTGTGTTTCCTTGTCATTGTGCTGAATGCATTTCTTTCCTCATAAAGCTGATTTAAAAAAAAAAAAAAAAAAGTATTTTAAGTCCTGCATTGTTTATATCCATGTTTGCTAGCCAGTAGTCTTCTTCTCCCTGCCTTTGTTGGTGCACTGCAGCATATCTTGGCGTGTTACCGCCACCTGTTGATTGGTGGAATATTGCGGAAACCACTGACGGGGAGGGGAATGTGTGCCGCGTCACCTGAGGATGAGCACGAGATAAACAAAAACGGCGAGTCCCTCATAGGAAAACAGCTGCAAAGAGCCACTTGAGGAACCTTTAAGTTTTCATTTTCAGCCGCAGGGTTTCTCCCTGTGCAGCATTGTGGACACAGAGGGTAAAGGTCTGTCTACACAGGAGGTGTTTCAAGCAAAGTTTCTCCGCCGCCTGCCTCACGTGCATCTGGCCGAACAGATACTCTACTTACAATCGCTACAGATGTCGGCGCAGGCAGCACAACAGCTCGCATTTCACTCGTGCTTTATGCTGTGAGCCGAAGCAGCTTTTAGCGCACTTACGGAATCGCGCGCACGCCCGGGTTTGCGGGAAATAACCCGAAGGGCAGCGAGGCAAATAACAGCAAAAACCCCGTCCGAGATGGTGATAATGAACAATGACAGGAGAGGCCGGTGTTTGTGGCGAACGCTGGTTCTTCATTAGCAGGTATGACACAGCACATCCAGTTTTCAATCTTTCATTTAAAAGAAAAAAAGAAAAGGTTAGAATCTCTGGTATTTCTAAATCCGACCCGTCAAACACATTCCCCCCCAGTCTCCGCCGGCTCCCAACTGGTAAAAAGACAACACTGACAAAGACCACAGGAGATAAAATGGAGGCCAGTGTGTGCTAATGTGATGCCTCACGGCTCCATGCAGTGCGTCTGCTTTTCCTCTCCCTCTCTCTCTCTTTGTTTTTCTCTCCCCCTCTGAGCATGTGTGTGTTTGTGTTTGTGCGTGTTGGCATCGGAGTCAAGGTCGATGATACACAGTAGGTGCAATGTTTGTTGTGCTCCCTGATTGCCACTCTCCCAATTAGCCACTTGAGCGGCTGCTGTCCACTTGGATGTGTCGTGTCCAGGAGTGTGTTCGCAGGGCTCGCCGTGGCCCAGCCACCGCTGCATTAGACCTCATTAACTCCTCGAATGGCAGCCCAACTTTGGCGCCTGTCTAGTGCTAAGGCTATTTACTGCTACATAAGTGCGCTGCCGTGGGGGGCGACAGAGCAGATGACCTTCTGTGGAAAAGACGTCCCCATGATGATACGCTCTGCTAAAGCGCGCGCTTGTCACACTGTGTGGGCAGCGGGGGCTCTGCTGGGTCTTATGTTAGTAGGGAAAGATGGTTTGTTGTGTGTGATGTGCTCCTCCCATGTTACTGCGCTACATACTCACACTGTGGGCTGATGCTTTGTTTGGGGATAGACGTTCAGAAAAGGCAGGTTGGCACATTGTTTGTATTTACACAGTGTCCTTGCATTTATTGCAAGATTAAAGGTGAACTCAACCAGGGAGTTCCGATTACTGATTTTACACATACATATTGTATGTATGTCTTCTGTGGCTCTGGAGGGGCTTTGTGGAGTCTGAGGTGATATCCTTGGGCCAGGCTTAGAGACTGCACATTTCTAAACAGAGAGCCGGCCCGACGAAAGGAGGGGTGGAGAGTTTTAAAGACGTGCGGCGTTTTCCTAGAAGTGAGCGTTTGACAAAAAAAGATGCCACCGGTGCATTATGGGAAGTAGGATCCAGTGGTTTTGAAGACCCGTACTACTAGTGACTAAAGGTCAAGGATGTCTCGGCCTCGGCTGCTCTGACTTGACTTAAAAGTCCCGGAACTTTAAGGAAGTGCAACAAAAACTTGCCAGACTGCGTCTCGAAAGGAGCCTGAATCTTGCCAGGGACAATGTGGAACCTTTTATTTTGACTAATATACACATTAATGTACTTTTAATTCATATTAATTCTGTCAATCTAATTTTCTGTTTTCTATCTTATTTTTTTTTATACAGTTGCACACTGCAAACAGTCACCATCTTAACAAGCCACGCTGGCTAATATAATATATTATTTTCTTTACAAACTGGTAAAAAAAAAAAAAAAATGTCTCAATGCAAGCTACAAGAGATATGCCATTACACGTGGGGAAGTTCTGTGCGGTTGTTTTTCAGTAAAAGAACTTATAGACTGAAGATGCCACAGACACTTTTCTCTGACAGAAAAGGGTTTGTTGTCCTTATCTTGCATCAAAGATCCCAGCTGGATGAATTATAAACTCAATTTGTGGAACAGAAGGGCTGTTTAATATAGGCTCTGTATTATTGCCAATTTCCTTCCCCCTGTTAACTGCTGGCTGGTGTAGCTACGTCCACTGCTATGCACTTCAATTGCCATTTTTCACACAATTGGCAATATGTAGCAAATGAGAAGGTGGCCAATTTGATGACACTAACAAGTGAGCATAACGAGCTATTTGCAGTCATCTCTGTTCGGCTGAATGAGTGGACCGTGCTCGGCCTTCTCCTTGACTCCCGACTGACGAGCTGAAAAGGGGAAGCATTCCCCAGGGACAATTAGCGCCCCGCAGATTGCGTCTGCATTGTGAACGGTGAAGTGTTTCCTTTACAGGACCACGGATAGCTCCGCAGTGTTCCTGCAGGCAAGTGCATGCAGTTCATTAGAGAGATGGCTGGCCTGCAGCAACCAGCGTCAAGACCTGACTATTATCTTCAGTCAGACACGCCTGGCCCCTGTCCACACACACACACACACACACACTGTTCAGTATGTAAACCGCTCCAGGCCAAAGGTAGACGTCTCACACTGACAGGGATGATTCCAGAGACATTAATGTTGCAGGGAGTGGGCAGGCAACAGCAGCTGAAAAACGTCATTAGAAATTGTCTTGATTTGCCGCGATGGGTGATAATAAACACGATAGAAACAGTCCCTTGATGAGGAAATGAGAAAACTTCAATGCACTGTTGAAAGGGCACGCGCACTAAAACTAACAGCCAATCACATCATAAAAACAAAAAAACTCTCACCAATCATGCAGGCAGTGTTTTGGAAGTTTTCCAGAATTGGCAAAGCAGGATTGGATGATGATGATGATGATGATGATGTTTTGGTTTCAAAAAGTAGGATAGATGGGAAGATACTTTGGCGACTTAAAGCCCTGTTTGGACATGCAGTGGATGGGGAGCGTGCCAAACAGTTCTTGGCTGCTGACACGGAACAGATAGCTGATGTTAACTCTGCAGAAAATCACTACCAACAAAGAGTGCAAGTGCACAGCCATTCATCTCAGAGAACCCTAATGAATACTAATGTATTCAGTAAAGTTTCAGAATTTTGAGCTAAAAATAAATGCGATATTGCCAAGCAGTTAATATAATACTTGTTTTTAAAAAGAAATGAACGCATAAAGGTGTAATTTCATCAGCACGACTGCAAGTTGCGAGTCAACGGAAAGATGCCACCGGATGCCACCACGCTAATCCGGACAAGGCAGTGCAAGCCGCGGCGAAGACGCATCCGCACGAGGTGAAACGTTTCGACTTTGGTTAAAAACGCCCTGCTTGTCCTGAATCCCCGCTGTCAGGAGACAGAGTCCTCATGAGTTGCTGTCAGATCAATCAGCGTCTGAGCTGTCACACGAAACACACTCCGTGCGTTTGCAGCTTTTTTACTGATGTAAAAGGGACATATATCTCAGCTTGTCTAACGCATGCGTTTTATTTATTACGATGTGCACGATGAGATCACGTCGCGTGTTAACCCGGGCAAGTGGATAATCTGACTTTCATTCCGTGTTACCCTTCATCAGGCCTACGTCCCTGTAGAGGGTTGATCACCTCTCCACCGATCAAGCCTCTACAGGGCCTGCTGGACCAACTGCAAGGCACGTTCTACTTCTACTTCAGACCCCGTGCCGACTGTTGAACATGCTCTCTTTGAATGGCTCCCCCACTCACAGTCCATTCTCAGGAAGTCATTGAGCAGTTGGAAGAGGGGGAAACTGTCCCAGCTGTCGGGCGGCTGAACCTCAAGAGCCGCGTCCATGTCGGCCGAGTAGAGACACAGGAAGGTCTCGGCATGCTCCACCATCAGGTCGGACCACCACGCGAAGGCCTTCAGATGAGAGTAGAGGAGGGGCAGAGAAGGAAGGGGGACAGAGTACAGGGAACGGGAGAAAATCAAGAGGTTGAGAGTGAAAGACAGGAGACAAATTAGAAGAAGAAAGGGTACACATGAGTGGTCCCCAGTGGGCAGGGTCTTTAAGAATTTCACAGTTAACGGTTTAAATGACATTTACCATGAAGGGCTGAAGACGCAATGTAACTCCACTGATCTGTGGGAAAGGCTCTTGGCCATCGCTCTCTCACTTTTCACCATATGAAATGAAGTTGTTGCCTCAGCGGCTTCACTACGTGATCTCCGGGGAGGGGTTCTTCACAACTCGAAGCAGGAAAAAAAAAAAAAAAAAAAGCAGCGCTTGGGCACGGGGAAAAAAAAAAAAGCACGCGCTTTTCTGTTGGCCCACAGAGGAAACAGCAGCAGCTCCTTGACAGGCATGGCAGGGAGCTACTTAAACACTCACCCACAGCTCCTTAAGTGAGTCAATCAGAAGAAAGAAGCTCGCGAGCTGCACTGCGCTCATATCTCCCCATAAAATAGGCGCAGTGGAGTGTCTGTTGGGGACTGGGCTACTCTCATGCACATCAAAAACACTTGCTCTCCTCCATGCACCCCCCACTCTTGCCAGGCCTCGTAAGAGGGGCCCCTGAGGATCCATGGTGTTTGCTCATTCACATCAAGCTGTCAACACTGTAATGTGAATGTACCCATGGGCTTACTAGGTGGTGGTGGTGGTAGTGGTAGTGGCGGTGGTAGTGTTGTGTGGTGTGTGTGTGTGTGTGGGGGGGGGACGTGGGGGGTGGGGGGCATGCACTTGCCATGGGAGCTCTTAGCATTGGATAGTTGGGGTGGGATAGTTGGCAAGGACGTGCATCCAGTTAGTGCCACTCATGTAATCACCCCTTTTACATTTGAGATTTTTGCAAAAATGTTGATATTCAAGTCGCAGAAATAAACCAAAAGTAAATAGAAGTAAAACTTTTTTTTAAAAAATGCATCAGGATGTTTCTTAAACCTTACCAAGTCTCTTAAAAACCCCGTCTAGAAGGTGCTCTTCTTTCAACACCCTCCTTCATCACCACAAACCAATTCCTAGCAGTGGACAAAGATTTAGAATTTGAACTTGTTTCATAAGTCGCATCTCCATTCGTTAACCCCCCCAAAAATGTCATTGAACAGACACAGATGTTATTCACAGGTTTCATGCGACTATCATGTAAACTTGGACTTTTGTGTGGAAATGCATGTCCTCTTTGAGTTATTATTACTTCCACCATTAGGTCCTACATATATTCAAAAGCTACCGAGAGCCAAGGTTTCATTCGACATCAACAATTTATTTCCATGTCATCTACGTGTGTGGGTAGTCAGCCTGCTTATGTATTGTGGATCAAGACTATAGAAGCCTGACAAATATGTTTTTTTTTCTTTTAGTGGCATGAATGGGGCACCATCTTATACAGAACCCATAATACGCCCATGCTGCTTACTCGTCCGGTTGCCATCTTTGTTGAGGCAGCTATCACTTTCCTGTCCATTTCTCTTGGAGATGCCCTTTATGAAACTCAACTTAAATTTTACTTCACTGTACAGCAGGACAGAAGAGTCTTAGAGGATTATGAATATGTCTTGAAAAAAAGTGCTATGGTTTTTCACATTTCTGACAAAACTGTGGGTCATTTCTGTAAGTTGAATGTAGCGATCAGCATGTTAAAATTGGTGATTACATGAGCTAAATGGGGCTAGTAAATAGGATGAGCTGTAACCAGCATTAGCGCCACACAAGGTGGAGGTTAAAAGTGAATTGCATTGAAATATGACAACCGAAATGACTGAATGCGTTTTCATTGTGAGTTGACCAGGACAAAAGTGGACTTGATACCAGTATTTGCCAGGTTTGGAGTCTAACGCTGGTTAGGCTGGGTCACCAACGTGCTCACGCCTCATTTGAGCAGCAGCCCCCCCCAAGCTTACTTACTGGACTTGGTAGAATAAAAGACACATGGCTAAACACAGGAAACAGGTTAGCATTTTTTCAGGGATGACTTGGGGTAGACTCCTAAAAAAACAAGGTACAGAGTTGCACTCTTTGAGACAAAAAAGGTTACACACTCAGCATCGAGAGTCACAACTCTGCACTGTGTTTTCTCGGAGCGTGGGGTAAATGGGTTCAAACAGATAAAACACATTGCCTAAGTGCTTGTCTCTGGTCCTCATCGTCAAAGGCAAAACTGTTGTTAGCCGGGAAGCTAACAAGCGCTGCCACAAGCACTTGATTAGCAGTGGTCACAAGCGGAAAGCGGTTCGGGGTCATTGTTGAGAAGGGGGTACGTTAATGATCCTCGGCAACAACAGCCGCGTCATTAAGTGCATGCACAGGACTTAGAGTAAGGGTAGGGTAGGAGACGGGCGTATGGCACTAAGACAATCACATACCTCTTTTCCCTGTTCAAACATTTCCCCGCAAACCAAATAAATCATTGGAATGAAAAGCAGAGAGGGAATAAGTCAATTTTGTTTTGGTTAAACGACGAAGTGACAGAAAGAATGTGAGTTGCAGTCATGTAAAATAGCACAGCATTCACAGCAGAGGGGCAGAAAAATTGGATAGATAAAGGGGCCTTTGCATCAAGACAAACAGTGCATCTCTTTTTTTTCTCCTTTTGCCTTCATGATGTTTGTGTTCTTATCCCTTCAATATCTTTTCAGCTCAGTGTTTGCCAGATAAACAGAGAAGCTGTGATATAAGCACAGACCTGATTGATAAATCTCCATTGCCGCTACAAACCTGCCGCTTTAGAGTGCGTACTTGTGCCCACTGTGCAGATTAGACGCAGTACGATGATTCAAAGTAGCATGTGGTCACTGGTGAGGGACTTTATATTTACCATTTGGAATCTGAATGAATGATCACAAAACTTTGAGGACCACCCCCCCCCCCCCCCCCCTCCAGTAAAACCAACAATTTATCTTGAGATCCCCTGCAGGTATTTTGATGATTTTAAAAACTGTACTGGAGACAAAGGTAAACATATTGAATGGAAAGTATGTAGGATTTGTGAAGTCAATCGATATCCCAAACATAAGCCAAACTCTATGACTGATAAATCTGATTTAACAAATTGGGGAACAGCACCTGAAAACACGCTGGCTGACAGAATACTCCACCCTAAATGGAATTTGGCAGATCTACACAGGTTTCCAACCGAAATAAAAATGTAGCTTGTGCAGCATGAGGCTCTGGCGAGGAGAACCTTTCACCGCCCCTCCTACGTCACCTCCAACTGGTCGACAAATGTCACAAGACCGGTTGTGGCCCATGTGTTTTTGGTTTAATTCCGCATAAATCAACTAGTTCTAGGATATCTGCGCCTACTTTTTGTTTCCGAGAAACCATATGGGGGCTATTAAACAAAATTTGGATTTCATATACTGCCAGCCAAGTCCTACAGAGGGTTTGAGGGTGATGTAATGCACCCGGTAGTCATGGTGGAGGACATCGGCTTGTTTTTTTCTGAATTAGCATGATTATCTCGGTGGTTTAAAATGTACACGATCCATTTCTTTGTTGTTATTGAAATCGGCAGTGAAAGAACACAATTCATATTAGGGGTAATTACTATTTGTATGCATGTGGACATTAAATTGCTTAAATAAGTCACTTAAGAAGCTGAACACCAATTTGACTATATAAGAGGCACATTTCCTTCATTTCAAGATGACGGACTGATTTGTTCCTCAGATGACCACAGGTGAAGCTGATGGATCTCAGTAAAGTTTGGTTAGACAGTAATGAGGCTCATGATATCAGCAGCTTAGATGGCTGTTTTTTTTACTGCTGGTTTTTTCACATGCAGTCACTGCTTCTTCAGCCAGCCCATACTGCCGTGAAACTACAGGTGTGTGTGTGTGTGTGTGTGAGCACAGATGCATGCACGTATGCCGGCAACACTGACCTCAGCATGGTGTTCCTCATTCTGCTGAAGCACCTCGATCACCAGCTCGGCCAGGCGAATGGTGTCCTCCAGTTTTTTGGCAGGGGTGACTAACCGCCCTACATTCTCTGGAGCACAAAGGGTCAAGGGTCAGTGTGGGCAGGCTCGGAGTCTGATCAGCATCTAGTCTCTCTTAAACAAAGGCTCTTGCTACTACTTGTGTCAGGTCTGACATATGAAAGTGTCGTCTTTAGATTTGAAGTAAACAACATGCACGTTATCCCGCCTACTCCCAAACACTGGAGCTGAAGGATTAAGTCACTCACAAATTTTGGATATAGCTTCTTTCCTCAAAAGTGATCCTTAGTCCAGTCTTTAGCCTCAGCCTAAACCACTGGGCCAATCTCATGGTTATATTAAAAATACAAGTATGAAATATCAACTGGCCAAAATTAGGGCTGGGTGATTTTTAGACAAAATACTTTATTGTGTTTCTAGCATTAAGTATAGAAACCTCTCAGTTAAAGTTGGCTGATTTCATTCATAATTGTGTCAATTGTATACTATATTTTCTTGAGGCAACACGTGTTTTACCCAGCCCTGGTTTTATTATCAACACTATCCCCTTTGAAAGCACTGTTGGGTGGCTGGGAGTGTGATGGCCTGTGGTATGTAGCGAATGAGTCACGTCTCTGTCACTGCGGCCGAACAGCGATGACGTCATCCAGAGAAAACACGGACGTGATGAGGGATGTAAACAGCATGTACATTGAACACTCATGCAGTAATGCGGTGGTTACGCTGCGCTTATCGCCACAGGTACCTGGCTTACAGTTCGATTGTTTTGGGGTGGCGAGGTTGCATTTCGCTGTACTTGTATTGAGACTAAATATGGACTGCACCGAATGGGATTTCGACTTCCATACTATGCCCTTTAGTATGCTCAGTAAGAGGACTGACTTGTTTGCTTGTTTCTGATTGGTTGACAGATGCCTGTTGACATTAACTAAACATGGGTTCAACTGACCGTTGGTTTTAACATAGCTTTATTTTGGTAAGAGGCCACGGAAATAAAGGTGTGTTCATACTACACGGTGCGATTACATACAAAGTCGATGCCAAGACGCGAATAGACGCAGTTTTGCACCGGACGACGCGAGTAGACGCGACTACGCTACGCTATGTCATCAGCCTATCAGCGTTGAGATTCTCCTGACATCACAGAGAATCAAAAATGGAGGACAACAAACTTATTGTCGCCATCTGTGGGCACCCGGAGCTTCTACGATTCAATGTCTTAACTGTGCGGTACCGTAGGACTACACGGTAAGTTCGGAATGTATGTATCTGTTACTTGATCCCAGCTATCGGTTGTACTTTACCACAAACCAAGTTAGCACTAGCGTTTTAACTGCCATTAATCAGTTTTGGACCAATTCAGCTTTTGAATACGCTACAATTCTTATTTCTCAGCTCTGTCTGAAGTCTTCTCCGTAGCAAAGACTGCTGAGGCTACTGTATTACTGTATGCATACTTTGCGTGAGGTAGGGCTCCAATGAAGCACATTACGTAAAGCATGAACCGTCCTACAGAGCAGCCAACAAGGATGCAACAGAATTTATCTGTTACCCAAGTCCTGGTAGGATTGTTTTGTACAAATTTGCATCAAACAGGGCCCTGTTGTGCCTTTCCATGAACCAAACTGACCCCCCCCCCCCCCCGTCCCCCCCCAAAAAAAACATTTCCTCCGATCCGATCCACAGGTGAGACAACCAATGGCCATAACATAATTCTCCACTATTGTACATTGACATTATCTTTGCAAGCAAACAAGTAAACTTTCGAGCTTAGGAGAATTGCTTCGCCCTTTTATCATGTCACGTCTCAACTACAGCGACTCCTCCTGCCTCAACTCCAACTTTTCCTCTGGAAGGGAATTCTGTGGTGAGACCAATATTGTCCTCTCTTCACTAACCCTCTGAAACATTAGTTTTGAAGGTATTCTTGGTCGAATGGTCCTCTGTGCTGAAGAAATGCTGTTTGTAAGAGCAACTTTAAGTGCTGTTTTTTTATCTTTTTATTGGCATTTTCTCAATTTCTGTCTATTATTTTGAAAAATAAAGACATTGAAATAAACTTAGTTTCTTTAAAATGTGAATTGAACATGACCCCGTGCACCTTCCTACTCTATAGCATTCAGTGATGGTCAGCGTGCTACATAGTTGAAGCAGTTCTATGGGGCACGTGGCGAAAAAAAGCTTACAATGTTGGAATAAAACAACAGTAAATGTCTTAAAAACGCCAAAGTGGGTGTGTGTGTTTGTTATGGTCTGGTTTATACTGTCTCACTCTGATGTCAGTACAATCATCTTGCTGGATAAGAACACATACACACACAGTGCTTTACAGGGGTTGAATTGGCCGAGTCTTGACTGTGTTCAGTCCACCTACTGGCAGAGCTCTTGTGGCACAGTGACGCTGTGGAAAACCCAGCAGGGTGATGAGTGCCTGCCCGCTCAAGCTTCAGTCATGCTAACATGGCTGACAGCTTCCACAGAATGGGACTTCTGTGCTGGTTCAAAGGGGGGATTGTTAGGATCTGGTCAAGTCGGAGCTATTATGTCAGAGTTTGGAAGTGTAGTTTTGGAAACTAAGGAACAATTGTTTTCTATAAAGTTATATTTTCTACAACCCTTTGTTCTACAATGGACTCCAGTCTTGTCAGACATATACAGACATCCCAGGTCTTGATCGTGATGCTTATCATAACTAAACACTTGGATATTTGACATCTCATGACTAATACTGATATTTCTGACATGTTGGAAGTGTTTGCTCACTTCTGTTTAGTAGACACTTAGCATGCTAGATTTCTCCTTTAAAGGTCCCATATTGTAGAAAGTGATATTTCTACGTCTTTTGGTCATAAAGTAGCACTAGGTGCTGTATAAATACTGTGAAAGTATCAAAACGCTCAGTCCACGGAGAAATGAAACACAGCCCATTCAGAAACTGTGCCTTTTAAAACGAGCTGTCGGGACTTAAGGTTGTGATGTCACAACTAGACAGTCACCGCACTCAGCCACGTCCCCCAGCAGGTCATTTGATCCAGGTGCAGCACCACCCACCAAGTACAGGGACGCTCATCCACCCGCTCAGTCTGTTTAAGTTATTGGAGCGCTCTGCTCAGGACGACTCTTCAGGTTTTTGGAGGTTGAACAGCTTGTTTCAGACAGAGGGGGGAACTGAGGGGCTGCAGAAAGGGCTGGGAGAAGATACATAAGGACTTTTTTGAACTGTGAGTCATGCAAAGCTGCTCTAGTGGAGTCCCAGAATAAAAATATAGAGCTGGAAATGAGCGTAATAAGGGACCTTTAAAGTAGCAAATACACTACCAGTCAGTAGAAGAGTCTTCTTAGTTTTGATGTCAATGCAATGATGAAATGGGGCCATTAAAGCCACTTTGTGCAGGATTTAAAAATGCCCCCCCCCCCCAGTGATATGAGATGAATGGGCACTGATTTCCACTGAGACTGTTTCATTTTTCTCCAAACAAAAACCATTGCCATTAGGAATAATATTCTGGAATCCCAAACACTTTACACGCGTGGCTTTAAACACACATGAAGGTCTTTTGTTTTACGCCGTTCTTAAAGAGAAAGCAATTTCTTGGATTGAAATACTTTAAATGCCACCTTGCTTGGAAGATTGCACTAATCAACTGAAGTGATTTTCACTGGCAATGTGGGAATTATCTGAAAAATGGATCTCTCCATTTGTCAATCACCAACTCATTCCTGCTCTCCTGTTTTTTCAATGTTTCATCAGTTCCTATGCTTTTACAGTATATTTCACATTATCTCACATTATCATTCTGAGAATTCAGAGCAGTGAAAAACACTAAAGGGGAGGGGGGGGGGTCCTGACACATGTAACCTGTGAAGTTTCTGTGCCTTTGCTGAGCAATGTACAGGTGTCAGGAAGGTTGTGACAGGGTCTGTGGTGGTATGGTTTAAGGTAGACCGGGTGTATTTCTGGCCAGGAACGAGCACAACAGCAGAGGTTAGACATACAGTACAACGTCACCTGGATCCTTCAGTTTTTTCTGAGATTTCTCCACTATGTAAGAGATTTACAAAAACAAAGAGGACAGGTTGCAAGGATGGACAGAAGGTAGACAGAGGTGGGAGAGTGTCAGGGAGAGGGTGAGAGAGAGAGGAGATCATTCAATACAGGTCGTATAAGCAGGAGGCAATAGAAGGCAAGAGTCAGAAATAAAGGTAAAGGTTAGAATGACTATTCAAGAGCAATGCATTCGCCAAAGATTTCTTCTTTAAGTGCATTTTGTGATCTAGGAGACTCTTGAAGAAAAAAAGGACACAAAATCCCTAAAATTCAGCGTGCGACATCTGAAAAAGCATAAAAACCTGTTAACATGATTGTAATATACGCCATCAGTATCTGCAGTCGATGGTGGTTTCATTCAAGGACAGAAGCTTGTTCACAATAGGAATGTGTGACCTCTCCTTTGACAGCTCGTCTAACCCTGGGCCCAAAGATATTTCACTCCAAGGACTGAGAACTGAATATAAGTAAGTGCAGGATGCGGGGGTCCCGTTGGAATGTACCGTGATCTTAAACACTTAAGAGGATTTACACACAAGCAAAGTAAAAATGCATTCAAGTCGCAGACAGACAAAGAACAGGTGGTTTTGGGGCAGGACAGAAAACCAGCTCACGGAAAGATTAGGATGTGCTTTGAGTGGCTAAGAGACAAACTGAGCCTGAGACATGTCGAGAAAATGCAACAAGAAGACTGAAACAACGGATACAAACAAACCAAAGGACGTCGGGGATGACAGTAATGTGAGGTCACTTGTTGAGGTTGGCGTGCACACTGGTCGTAAGAGGAAAATAAAAAGAGTACAGAGGTGGGGGGGGGGGTGAGGAAGGTACTCACGAATGGTTAAATCCATCACTTGAGACGCCAAGCAGAAGACAGGATGCTCATACATCTCTCTCTTTTTCCCTACAGAGAAAGAGGGAGGATACCGAGGCATGCGAGAGGCCAGGGTCAGAGAGGACGAGCACAGAGGTCACTGGAGTTCGACCAATATGAGGTTTGCGAGGCCCATGCCTGCAATTTTTTTTTTTTTGTGCTGCGATTTAGTATCTTACAATTTCACAAATTCCATTGCCATAAAAGCATATTACGGTATCAAGCATTCAGATATTAAAAATCTAAAATGCATCGTCTCGAAGGTGCAATATGTATCACTTTGAAATCCCAACGTATTATTAGCAAAATTTATCTGATTTATTACAATCAACAAACCCACAAAATGATTGTAAGGGTCCGTTTAGTTTTACTGAAGAGGAAAGTCTTTTTCTACATTCTTTTCTTCTGTTGACAGAAACTTTAAGCTATGTCCGCACCGGGAGAACAGCGTCGTCTTCTGTTGGTTAATTATCTTTCCGTAAAGAAAAAAAAGCTTAAAAAAAAATTCTAAATCAACTACAAAACCCCAGTTTGTTTGTTTGTTTGTTTTACTTGAGATTAGCTTCCTGCTTTTTATGCTAATATTGAACTGTAAACGGAAACTCTCTCACACATCACAAAATGAATATAAACTCATTACCATACTTACACTTGTAATGGTTAAACTATTTGATTTATGTCACGTTCACGCCACTTATTTCTTCCTGGATAATTCAATACTGAAGACTGGATAAACTATTCTAAATAATACATACATTTCTATATTTGTCTGTTCAATTACTTCTCCCGTTGAGCTGTAAATAACCCAGCACGACACATAATACCATGTCGAAACTTACTCGATATTCTTGTTTGTTTACCATAATAACACTGATCAAAATGGATTGTAATCAATTAAAATGCTACACAAAGCACCTTGGAGAGCCTTCCTTAGAAATACGTCCTCAAACTGCATCAAATCCTCATATCTCAGTTGGATGACGCTGACCATGTCCATGACAGGCCAAAGTCAGCATAACAACATTTCAGTCTAACCGTAGAGTTACAGTTGGGTACAGTTTCCAAGCTGTGTTTTTAGCCGAGTGGGCACAGGTAGCTGAGATTTTGTTGAAGTTGACAAAGTGAGCAAGACGGGCACCAGGGCGCAAGTAGACTGTATCCATGCGTGTGTGTCAGGGGTTCAAAGATTATGGGCTGTCTACTTTGGATTAACCATTCGTTCCGCCAAGCAGAGGTAAAATCTGAAATGTCACAGTATTTTTTCCCCATAGGTCAAGAAAGCACACCAGTATGAAGGGCAGGGGTTTCGGGGGTAATCAACAATCACAACTGAGATACTAAGGTTCATCTGCCTTAGTGTCTTCAGGGAGGTGATGGTTTCTTTACAGACATCGTCTCAAATTGACCGTTTAAAGTAGTTCAGTGTTAATTGAACGACAACATTTTGGGAAATGCTGCTTGTTAGCTGCCTTGTGCTCCTTTTCAATGTGCATCATCTGATCTAGTTTGGCAACCTTCCCCTGGTCGGGCTTGAACGCAGATCAAACGCTGCATGGCTTTGACCACTAAGAGTTTCTATCACGACTGACATTTAAGACAGTTTGCGTGAGAGAAGGGACAGAGAGTGCATGAGTGGACAAGTCAGATTTAAACATTAAACACGTATTTTTGTAATGTTCTTCTTAATTCTGTAACTTTTAGGGATTAACCTGTGACAGCAATCTCATATAAATGTAATCAAATGCATGTTTGCTATTGTGTCTCGTGTATGACACAGCTATTACCCAGAGACATTACCTCAGTGTGTCCAGTACAAAGATAGGTCCTGTCCATGTTTTTTTTTTAGCCTTGCTTAGCACAGAGACTGCAAGCAGTGGGAAAACAGCAAGCTGAGCTCTGTCAAATTGAAAAATTAACTTCTTCGTATTTATATCTTTTTTTATCTTGTATATTTGGGAAATGTAGAACTAGACAAGTTTAGGTTTAAGGTAAAGTTATCATACGCGGCATCTCAAAAAGCCGGTCCTCATAATGAGCATGGCAGGTTTGAGCTCTGTCCTGTGAACAAAAAGCCAGAGGACTCGTGAATGGATTGGTGACTAGCTTGCAAATTAACAAGACACAACATATTAATAAGAGTTGGGTGTGTTTTTCACTTTCGACTGAGCTTCGTGCTAAGCTAGGCTAAACACATCCAGGGCCTATCTCTGTACTGGACACACAGGGAGGAAACTGGTGTCAATCTTACCATCTCACTCCGGCTAAGGCGGCAAATAAGCATATTTCCCAAATGTCAGTGTTCCTGTAGACGTTTAGAGTCACAGATACAGTAGGTCAGGTGAAAGAGAAATTTGAAGAACATTTATGTAAACAAAGAGAACATTCTCAAGTAGTTACCAGATAAGTGTTTGAGGATAAAATGTTTCAGAGGTCTGCAAAATATTTATGATGCCTACTAAAGAAAACCTGGACCATGCAACAGAAAGAAAAAAAAAACACTGAACTACCACAAGGGGCAGTCCCATCATGTCTTGTTTATTGGCCTTCCTGATTTCAAAACAGTAGCTAGTGTGAAGCAGCAAAAGCCAATAGACAAGGGAAAAAGAGTGTGTATGGAAATCTCCAGAGAGCGAGGAAGAGGAAGGCAGAGAGAGGGAAAAGAAGGAGCTTCACTTCAGCTACCAGGCAGGCCAAAGTGGGGGACAGAGGCAGTTGAGGACTCGGCTGAAAGAGAAGCTGCGGCATGGTGGACGAAGTCAGCATTTGAATTGAATGCATTTTTACTTACAGTACATTTGTTACTACCGAAAAAAGGCTTAAGATGAGGCAAAATAAACATAGCATTTGTCACTTAAAACAAATATCATGCCATTCAGTATGTTGTGAACGATAAGAATAATTTAGAAGTTAAACTTTTGTTTTGAAATCCCTTATCAAAATTCATAAATGCAGTAAATAATATACGATGATACTGTACAGCTCTGATGATCCCCATTGACATCGCACATCTGTGGCAACTAGCTTCATGTACATTAGTTTTAACTCCTAGAAGTCAATCCCAAAAAGCAGGGAACCGGAGACTACGGTAAATGTCCTAAATTGTGGTTTCGTTTGTTTTTTCAGTTGGACAGTTGGAAAAACAGTATTTTTTTCAATTATTCATCAATGTTTGACAATGTTACCGGTATGAAATAATACCCTTGCTTGGTCAAATTTGGAGAACATGTTTATTACTTTTGACTGACTATCCCACAATGTTCTATAAGGTTTCCAATAACAACCACATGATATAGTGACTCCAAATGACTCAGCGGGTTAAGGATTGTAATATGAACAGCCGTATCGACAACAGTAGTAACGCAAAGGAGCGGTGATGGAGCAGTAACTTACCTTCCAGTTTGGCGTACTCGGACAGGCGTTGGTAGTTGACCAGAGCTGCCTGCTCTAGACACTTACGGATAACAGCCTTGACTTCCTCTTGTGGAACCGGAGTAACAATATCTTTCATCAGAACCTAAAAAGGAACGACACGGTAACTGTTTTTACTTTCAGTGTACAGAAAACCTCAGCGCGACAAGACGAACGATGACTAATGTCGACTTGTTGTTTGCCCATCTGTAGAAGCCATCGTAAACATAAATGTAGGTGTACTTCATAAGGGACAGCTAAATGTAAAACCCCTGCACCTGTCCAGCAGCAAAAGTGACTCACCCTTTCAAGCAAGGACAAAGTTGCCTTCAGCGCACCCTCGGGCCGTCCGAATGGAAAGCAGTACCTGCGGAGGCAACCGATTTGATTTTCACTTGAACCCTCATCAGTCCGGTTTGGCATGAGTTCAGGTCCACATGGTTGTTGTTAAACGGTTCCTACCTGAAGTGTGTAATCTGGTTTTCCAGTAGCACCCGTAGCCTCTCCTTGATCTCCTCGAAGCGCTCCTTCTCTTCCACGGTAACTGTGCCAATGCCATCGGGTCTGAAAGACAACAGCATTTGCGAGCAATAAAAGGTTTTGCAGTCTCTCCAGGCAGGCAGCCTGTATTTCAGCTCAGGGGGGGGAATTGGGCAGAGCACCAAGTGACAGGACAGAGACTTTCAAAAAGTTATGTCGAAGTCATTTTGGACATCATTGTTTCATATACAGTTACATTCACGCATACGTTATGCCTCTCTGAATCTCAACAACGGGGGGGACACAAGATGTAAGTCAGAGCTCAACAGCCAGATTTCAGCACCACAGGGTTAAGGTTAGTTCAGGTCCGGGAACTCAGTTTATCCTTTTAGAGTTCGAGTCCTGGGGCAGTATGTTGCACTTATCTCAGGGTGCTTTCACCTAAAGCATTTCTAACATGAATACTTTTCCTGGACTTTGATTTGGACCAAGAAATTGGACCTGATTCAACCTGAATGGCATAGTCTTAAATAGGTTCCACAGAACATAACCCAGGATATGGGGGCATGGATCGCTGTGGGAAAACTACAAAATGCCTCACTGATGTTTCACAACAGAAGAATATTGACACCAAAAAAGGAATGCACACAATACTGAACGTTGTTCTCAATGTCTCCTGCGTACATCAAAATTAGAGTCAATCTCATTTTCTGGCAGCACTAGTAAACCGTTGCACTGGTAAGGAAAGAGATATGCAAACAGGGAATAGCAATAGAATGTAATGGGGGGGCAATTCAACTCAGTCCTAATCATCCCAAAACTCTTACCCTAAAAGTCAATGGCATTTGATTTGGGATATAACCCACACCACAGAAAATAAGCAGTGATGGTTTTGGTCCCTCACAGTTGTGACTGTATTTATTGCTCCTCAAGGGTCCAGTAGCAAACGTGCTGAATATCATTGCTGCAGCGTACTGTTAATGAGGATGCATTCCAAGTGAATCTGTATCACAGCATCAACACATATACTGTAAGCGACTATGGATACGTGATCCTTGAAGAAGAACTTTCGGAAACAAACCAGCGAGCACTTGGTCGACTGGTTGGGTGTGCGGTTTGAACTCCGTCACTTTTTCTGCGTACCACAGAGGCACAGGGCTCTCTGAGAGAGATCAGGGAGGCGGGGTGGGATGCATTCAGGGCATGTATAAACACTTGAGACATTACCTAGTGTGTTTCAACCATACTGAAACCCGAAGGATGAGCCAATCTGTTGAGGAAACTCATTTTGGCCACTTGTATGATCTCATCTGCAATTCCTTTCATTATCCAAAGCTTGTGACCGTGGTTGAGGGCTAGGGTTAGATTTATGGTTGTGGGGAAACTATGAAGCCTAGGTACCCTGTAGCTGGCGGGCACCTCCTCAAAACCTCCTTATGTCAAGCAGAAATCCGGCTTTAGAAGGTAGATCGACTTTAGGTTCAGCTCAGTCTTCATCACAGCGACACATCACTGCTGACCCAACACCAATCCGCTTGTGTTCCATCTTACACCCCAAGGTGCTCCTTCACTTGTGGTGACTCGCTCCCAGCCCTTCAGGTTCAGAGTGAGTCTGAGGCCACGGTGAGTTGGCCTCAGACTCGGAGGTGTTGACTCTCACCATTGATGGCGATCAACGGCAATTAGAAGGCAGCGCACTTTATCACAAGTTCGAGCTGAGAAAATAGATACATGGTGGGCACACAGACGAACACACACACACACACACACACTGTTCTCTGTCAAAGATATCATCAGTAAATGGAAAACTTGTTTGAATGAAAAGCCACATTTCATATTGCAAAAACGATGCTTAACAGCTGAAATTGGACACGTTATTAAGACATCCTACAGAGAAAACGATGAGGTCCACGGCATCATTGTATCGTATTCTTCTTATTATTTCAATACAAGCACAGTAATTACAGCAGGTGTGTGTGTGTGTGTGTGTGTGTGTGTGTGTGTGTGTGTGTATCCTATGCGTTTATCGTTTGTGACATGGTTGGGTCTGGGTGGAGTGTGAGCAGAGTGCATGTGACAGAAGAGGTGCTGGACTGGTGGCCATGACAGCATGATGAGAAGCAGGAGACATGACACTCTCCCGCTCTCTCTCTCTCTCTCTCTCTCTCTCTACCCCTCCCCCCCTTTGACATGTCATTTCAGCAGACAGTGAGAAACTGTCCGTGTGTGTTGCAGGGGGGGGGTATAGTTGCTGCTCCATGAGTGCTGTGTTACATTTCAAGGGGTACCAGTTTGCTTAGCATCAGCGATCATCTCATCCAGCCTCCCCTCAGCTTTCATGGACATTTGAACGGACACTGTCAGTGTGTCACAGCCACCTGTAGGCCTCCGCCGCTGAAATGAAGCTGAGGAGGAGATGACTGCATGGAGCTGCAAGTTTTCTGCAGACGGGTCGCTTTGACCTCACCAGCAGTTTGTCAGGTCAGGCAAGATCATATTTGGTTTTTTTAGACACAGCAGTAACTGGATGGTGTTAAAGTTACAGGAGTCACCAAGAGGGTAACAAGACGTGCCTGTTTTCATATTTGAAAAGGGTTTGGGTTAATAGCCTGAAGCCTCACCATAACAAGCCGGTGTTCTTTGTACTGGTGAAACGAATATGAATCCTGAATGTGTCCTTTCTGCTGGTTTTGCTGCAGCCTGTGTTTTGTGGCCGGTGGTAGACATATTCATTAGCATATACAAGCCTGACACACACACACACACACACACACAATAAAAAGGGAGATGCATTGTCATGACAAAAATTCACAGTAAAAAAAAAAAAAAAAAAAGCCATCTCACCTTTCACATTGTGACAGAAAATGAAAGAGGACAATTTCACACTAATTAAGTCCTGCAGGGCTCTCTCCCTTTTTTTTTTTCCTCTCTCTTCCAGCCGCGCGTTGTTTCTTGGCAGCTTCCTCATGTTTGCTTGGCCCCGTGACCTCGCGGCTCCGATGACGACGAGAAGCAAATGAGCCGTCGGTGACACGTTCTGCTTTTTGCACGCAGCAGACGACCACATTAAGTCGCCACGGCGGATTAGCGTGAAAACTTGTTTGCTTCAGAAGTCTGCTGCAATTTGGAATTACGCGTAGCCTACTGATCATTAGCTGGCCGTTTTCAGCACGTGCTCTTTGTTTGTGCACTTTAATTGCCGGAATCAGCCAGCCTAGAAGCTGAAAGGATTAGTTGACTAATCAATGAGTCAAATGAAATGAATCAACTATTCTGATGGTTAATCATTTAAGTAATTTTCTAAGGAGAAAGTGCCAAACACTCTCTGTGTGTGAATAGCTGGCTGTCTTCATTTCCTATGACATGAAACTGTCTTTCCTTAGTGGACAAAAAAAAGACATCTGACATCTACGTCAACCTGGACTCCTGGCTGAGATTGAGAAAATAATTGTCAAATAAAAATTGATAAATGACAGACCTAATATTAAAGTGATGGTTCGTTGCTGCTGTAAATGAATCCAAAAAAAAAGTAAAGTTATTTCCTATTAAAACTGAGCTATGTGATCAACGCTGGTGGACTGTGGATCTGTCTTCATTTCACAAATCTATCATAAAATAATGCACTTATCAACCACCGCACCACAACATGTTCGCATGTGTGTATGGATGGTGTACTATCCATCAGTACAACATAACCACCCTTGTCCATCCTTGGACTTTAGCACTTTCACGAATGACTGTTTTTGGAATATTTCGCGCTTTTTTTCTTTCTTTTTTTTTTTCTACATTGATGTTTAACATCGAATTCAATTTCTTTATTTTTTTGATTTTACGAGAGATAAAGAGCAGCTGATACTTCACTTGTTTATTTGAAAGCCACGTCCTAACAAACAGTCGATCTAAATGGAGTCGACATTTAGCTGGACAGAAGTCAAATCCTGACACTGTAGCAGGCGGCCGGGCAATTGAGTCGAACTTGGTGCACCAACACCTCCAGGCCAGCAGGCTATTAGGAGGCAGGGGTGGGGGTGGGGTGTTTGTGTGTGTTTGTTTGTGTGTGGGGGGGGGGGGTGGTCTGGAGGTGTGTGCATTGGGGCACACGCAGCAGTGTGTTGGCAGCGGAGACATTCCGCCGTCACACATGACAACCTGTCAACCTGTCATGCCTCGACCTCCAGGCACGGCGGCTGGACTGGCAGAACAGGTCTCCGTTTGATGCGTGTGGATGTGGATGTGTAGATGCGTAAGGCTCATTATTTTAGGGGGGGCATTTTCTGAAAAGAAAAATCTACATTTCGATGTGAACTTACGTGTATGTGTATTTAGTCCCTCGTTTAAACCAAACTACTCATTTTGTATTTTTTTTGTAAAAAAACAAAAGTTTGATAAGATCCCACATTTCTCTCTCCACAGATTTCAATCAAACTCCTTTTCTCGTCATATTTGTCTTCTACAGTATTTGTCCCTCTCTTTGCTTTTTTTTTTTTTTTTTTTTGGTTTGTTTCTCTTGGAGCAAGTGTTGTCCATCTGTCCATGCTTATCAGAAAAGGCCTCAGTCCTCAGTCACTGTTTGTCAGCGGGATGGAGGGAAGGATGGATGGATAGATGGGTGGATAGATGGAATGAGGATGGGGTTAGTTGGAGGGGGGGGGGGGGGGGGCACTGACAGACAGCCCCCCCCCCCCCCCCCCCCCCCCCCCCGACCTTTGCCCTCAGCGCCGGAGTGGCCCTCGTCTATCTTTGTTACGCTTCATCCGCAGACGGCCGACTGCGATGTTGACAGATTTGATGTCCGAGCACATCACAGCAGATTAGACGCGAGGTAAATGCCGCAACTCAGAAAACAGGGTGCATGCGGGAATAAAGGCCGGGTGACTCCTCCCTCACTTAAGGAAACTGATTGATCTCTGACTGAAAACTGCTACTCAAAAACCAAGTTTAAGAATATGCTAACGTACCCAATTTAGTTTAAAACCGGAGCCACAGAGAACACTTGAAGATCATGCATGGGGATGTCTCAAACATGGATTCACTCAAAATTCACATCACGCAATATATATATATATTTGGGCTGCCCCCTAAATGTTGAGGAGCCCCCAATTTCAGCGTCAAGTTGTCAATTAACACTTTTGTCTTTTTTTTTTCCCCAACACATCCTTGAAACACGAAACAAACAAAAAAAAAGGCTGCAACTTTTACAAACATAAACTCGTCCTAAAACGACCAAACTTAATGTAAACAGATGATTTCACATCACAGATGATGATCGGAAGGAACTAAAAGACTTAACATGTAGGCTGTTAGGTTTTGTGGTGGACGGACTGTAACTGGGTTGAGGCTGTTACACACACACACACACACACACACACACAAACACATTTATGTTCACATATTAGTATGATGACAAAGAATCAGTAATAATTTTGTTTTGTTTTTTTGATGCAGGTTATTTATTCATTTATTTTGTTTTTCCAATTTCAATCTCTCGTAACTGCATGAAGGAGCAAACTGCCAACTTTTCAGAGTCTGGAAATAACTAGCGGTAGTAGTTTTGCCATATTATTGAAACCACTTGTTTATGAGTGGAAATCACCCGAAATTAGGGGCCCGTGCCATGTGCAGCCCTCGAGTTGTTTTAAAATCAAAATGCTCTTTGACCTGCTGACAATAACAGTGCAGTTCCTATTGTGGATAAGTGATAGGTGTCGCTGTCAATGTGCACTAGACGAGGCAGATTTCCAGTATTAAACTCACTCATTAAGATCTCTTATCTGAACACTTTTTTCTCCATTTGGGGCCCTGGGACAAAAAAAGTTTGAACACCCCCTGACCGAAAGGATCTGCCCACGAGATTTCGCAGAGCTCCCTCCTGTGATCCTGTGCTTAGTGTGGATGTGAGGACGGTTACACTATGGTGCAGGGACTGTAGTTTTGTTAGGAAACTCACCAGATCTCAGCAATGATTCTGGGGGAGTTAACTATTTGAATGACGGCTAAGGAAGAGTCTGTACAACACAGACTATAAGATGACTTACCTTCTAATTCCTGGGAAAATGGGGGACCTGGGGTCCCTTTTCTTCATGAACTCAATGATTTTGAGTTCTCTCCTCGCCGTTTGGGCAGGGAGCTCGGGGGTGGAGGGGAACAGGGCTCGTTCGAGTTCGGCCTCAGATACCGGCCAGTTTAGCAACTCAGACACACGCTGACTAGGTGTGGTCGGGGGGGGGGAGTGCGGGGTTTTGGGAACCGTGGAGGGAAGGTCATTTTGTGATAGTGAACAAGGTAAAGAGGTTATACAGGGAAAAAAAGACAAAAGAAAAAGGAAAAGTGAGCTTGCAAACAACATGCAAAGTGAAGACATGCAGGAGGAATGAAATTGAAGTCTAAAACTCAAAAGCATACAAAAAACAGAGGGGGGGAGGTCATAAAGTGCACCATATATGTGCCTGCATGTGTGGACTGGACATTTGCCATGAATTTATCATCATTTTCCTGCTCCAACTTCAGTTTTTACAATAAAAGAAAATGATATTTTGTGTGTCAGTAAATTCAGCATCAAAGGGTACTTTGTACCTGCAGGGAAAGAGAAGGACACGACACCGCCGGCGCTTTGATTCTGTACCTGTTTCCATGGACGTGGGAGGCACAGAAGGCGAAGCTGTAGTGCAGCAGGGTGGGGTCGATCATGGCTCCGTTCTCGGCCCTCTCCAGCAGATCGCTCAGGTAGCACAAGTGCCGGTGGCAGCCTCGGACGCCGTAGCGAGCGCAGTACTCGTCTAAGACGAACACCTGACCGGGACTGAACCAGCCCTGTGGGTAACACAAGCACACACAAACACTGCTGTGTGACTCCTCCGGCGGCGTGAACAGATGTCAATACACACATACAGATGCAACAAAGGCAGCTCGCCTCACAACACCGATATCTTACCCGTTGATCCAACATGGATTAGGTGGACATCTGGGTCTTTGACCGCCTCTGAATATTGACCTGAGTGATTTGTTTCTTGGTGCGTTCTCAGTGTGTCTTCAGGTGTGTTCAGAACGTGAAGTGAGTCTTTGCCACTGGGCTGTTTGCGCAGTCTTTACGGCCTTTGCTGTGTTTGAGTGACAGCTCAGACTGATCTCTCAAAACCTCCATATATTTATAATTTGCAGACATGAAGCCTTTGGATGTTTTTGCTACAGCTGAAACATTTTCAACGTGCATGGGCCTGGTGCTCACACTAGAGCTAACTAACTTGGACCTTTACGAATGTACACATTTTAAAGCCAGGTCTGGACAGGGCCTCAGGTCCTCAAGCCTGCCTCAACCTAAGCGCTCGTCAGATCGTCCGAAAGCCGCATCCAACCATTTTTGTAGCTTTCCAAAATGTCAACCCAGCGGCCGCTTTATGCGTCAGGCGTGTGGTGGTGAGAGAGTGGCTAACATTGACACATTGATATATAAAACCTTTCCCTCACCAGGCAGGAGTAGGAGTCGTTGAGTCTGTGGTCCAGAGTGAGCCGCTGTACCAGCTCAAACAGCGAGCCGTGGTCAAAGTTGCACGGGTTGGCTGAAATGAACTCGTCCATGCCGTGCTTCTGGGCTCGGTCGGCATCTGCACGCGACCCATTTACATCGCCCAATGAGGAGACAGACAGAAAGAAAGAAAGAAAGAAAGAAAGAAAGAAAGAAAGAAAGAAAGAAAGAAACAGAAGGCAAATGTCAGAGCGTGGCAGGAAAACAAGAACAAAGTTTGCCATGGCACTCACAAAAATGTTATTAAAACAAATGGTCTGATATGAAGTGCCGACAATAAAGCAATGCTGTACACACTTTTATGACGAGGGATAGAGTTAACTGCAAGTCTACTTGAAATAAAGTTTGTTTAAACTTATTGGACTCTGCAAAATGTAAAATAGACACCCAAGTCATAATTTGTAATGGGTAAAAGTTTTGTAGAACTGTTCATGAACGTCCGTTTCAACGTAACAGCACTCGATTATCCAAACAAGTGATCACATTTTCAAAAATGTGCCGGCCGGTTGCTCGGTCGTGTGTCCAGCATTGACTCCATTCTTGACGGCTGCCAGTTTTCAGACTCAAACAGGCAAAGGTAAAGTGGAGGTGGGCAGGAGAGTTTTCCAGGCAGCTTTCAAGGAGGTGACGGCTGATCTGGAGGTTGAAGGTTAGTTCTGAGGTCTGGGGGGGGGGGTCATGTTCACGTTGAGTTCATGCACTTTCATGCATTCCTGTCTGTACGCGTCAGTCTTTTCAGGTACAAGAAGTATTATCTCTCCGAATTATGCGTGCGACTACATTGATTTTTGTATTGAGCTTCGAGTTCTACTGAAACACTTGCGGTGCAAAGCAGTAGATACTGACGAGTACTTCACTGGATGTAGACAAGGTGCAAGACTACAAGACCAAGCCAGATTTTGTGAGTACCTGGAGGCAGGTAAATAAAGGTAAAGGCAGGTAATAAACGCTGACAGCCACAGCATTTTACTGCCGCCAGCTGCACGGTGCCCACAAGAACACAAGAGTTGATAGCCTTGGTTATTAAATTTGTGAAGAAGGAGAGAGTATTCATGGCGTTACCCATTTCATATATTACCAAGCTCAATCCTTCCGCTTTCACGTTATAGGCTGATGCGGCAGCCGATCAAAATGCTGGCGTAAAATCGTGTGTAACTTTTAGTTGAGTAGTACTCGAAATCAGCCCGGTAGCATAAACAAGAACAACGGATGACAAAAAAGGAAGAAAGCCATCACAATCACCAGAAATCGACATGTTTTCAACGGATAACATGGATTTCTCAAGGTTTGTGGATTGACACTGGGAAACATATCTAGCTAGAGTAGCGACCTAAAAAAGAAAAGAAAAAAAGACATACAAACTTCACATAGATGTCTGTGCACTCTGTAATGAGAGCTTAGCTGAGTTGTTCTTCCATTGGGCTCATTGAAATGCAGTCTTGTGACTGACATTTTAGTAGCCAATAAAAAGGGAAGCCCTCAGAATCCGGAGTCGCTGAACAGCTGAATGGACTGCCTTTACAAGACTAATGCTACCGCTTCTCTTTGCTTTAGACGAGTCTACTGCCTTATAAAACAGGATATACTGACTGCTAGTAGGCCAGTTATATGTTAAGCCGCACGCCTTAGCCCTGCAACTCAAGAGTAACCAAGGTCCAGAATCGTGCTACCCATAATACTATCCCACAGTCTAATGCTAACCCCTTTTCTAATGCCATTTCACTGCAGTGTCGGTGGCCCCTGTCCCCCGGTGTGCCCCCTAATTGGTCGCTGTCCCAAACATCCCAGAATGAGCTGAGGATGTGGTAGCCCCACAGTGATCTTGATCGTCGGCTTAAATCAAATTTAAATTCCCACTTGCTTTCCTGGTGGTGTGCCATACTTACACCAGGGTGCTAGAGCAGGGATTAGGGGATCATGCAGGGTTGCTGGGGGCTGTAAAATCGATGACGCAGGCTGTCTCCAGCTGCCTCTGCTGGGGTACAAAGGGGAGGGTGGCACTTCCACTTTCTTGGATTTGGGATTTATATGTCAACACCTTAACAAACCCTAAATACTGACATGTTAGTATGCTGTGCCAATTTCGCAGCTTATTGCTCTTGCCCCACAACTCAAACAGTGTTTTGGAGTAGACGCTTCCTAAAGACATGAAGTTTGATTCGTCATAGCAAGGTAACCTTGTGCCGCCCACTTTCACTGGACTACTAGTACTAAAATAGCACCACTGATTGGACTACAATGCATGAATACAACTCAAACCCTAAATATTGGGGTGTCCAAGGATGTGGGTGTAAAAGGGTTAAATGTGGAAAGAAAATCTACCTCAGCTGAACATTTACAACACCTGAATTAATCTGTTGAGTCCAAGTTCTCTTCAAAGTCATTTGCACGCTATAGATATTGCACCACCCAGACACCAACCAGTACCCCTTTATAAGTATGACAACTGGTTTGTGGTAATTCGATTAAACACATTTTGACACAAAAATAAGGCCACGGGATTGCATAACAATGCAGGATCCAGTTGACATTGTGCAAATTCTGAAACAAAATTAGCAAGTAATCACATCACCAAAAAACTGCTGACCCACAGTAAACCAGGGGCTTTTTCGGGGCTCCTTCTCGAGGTCTGGGGCCCTCAGGCCTCCGCTCGCTTTGCCCAGTTGGTAAACCAGCCTCACAGCTCCAATGTAGCATCCATATCACTCTTAGTGACTCCTAGTCCCACAATGCATTTTACAGATGCGACAATTACCATCGAGCAATGCCACGTGTGCCAGCAAAGACCCGAAATGATGTCAATTAGTAAGTGACCGAAATCTATTACTATTATCGCAAGGATTAGTGAATGAGCGAACGAGACATAATTCATTGGACACGACCAATTTGGACACCATTTTGGACCATAGTAACGGCACCAAATGTAAATAAACAATGCTGACATTTTGACTGCTGGGAAGATGTGGAATAATTTGCAGCTCGTCATAGATTCAATAAAAGTGACAGTGACAGTGGAGTGTGGACACAGTCTGTCCCATCAGTCAGGACAAACCTGGGACAGATGTGAACGAAGGTTATACCGAGCCACACGGCAATCAAGAGATTTGTCAGCCAACGTCCTCTTCACTGCCCAACGAAGGCACCCCAGCTGTCAATCTACAAACAAAACAAAGAGCGGGATGCTGGGAGCTGATTGTGTCCCCTCAACAAGTCCCCCCCCCCCCGAACACACACGCACACACACACACACACACACACACCCTCCCCCCAAAAAATCTAAAAAGGTGACATTGCGGTGCCCCTTTGGTCTGTAGCTGGTGGCCTGTCAGGTCTGTTTGACGTGAGTGAGCGGGAGTGGAGGCGGGAGGGCTGGACAGTAACATGCAGTGACATTGGTCACCCCCGTCCGTCTGGGCTCGGGAAGGACGGCCCTGACAATGATTGATAGCTGCTATTCATTTATAGATCCAGAGGAGAGGATCCGGGAGGCAGCAGACACACTGCTGGTCCTGGGTTTGATGGTTCAAAAACATTTGGGGCTATTTAGCACGTGGCTTGCTTTTTTTTTTTTTTTTTTTTACGGGGACTGATCGTGAAATACGTCTAGATCTTTCTGTCATTAGTGAACACCTAACCACTCCAACCTACACCACTGCGTACCTGATCGTGACGACACGCTCCCTTGTGAAATTGAAATTGACGCTGAGCCGCATGGATGGAGAGCCGGGAGCGAAGCGGCATCGCTTGAAAAGCCGGAAGCGGGACTGCATTGTCCCATGTACGACTGGGAGCTGGGCAGCACCGCTTGATAAATGGCTGGGAGCTCAACTGCATTGCTTTGTATAAAAGGAGCAGCTGAAGGAGTTTTTTATTTTGAAAATCTGGGCTACTCCAGAGCCCCCCTGTTAAGGTCCTGTGACCATCTGGGAGGTTTTGCTTTGAAAATCTGTGTGTGTGTGTGTGTGCCTGCTTGGACAAACATGTATGCACACATGACACAAAAAAAGCAGTTGTCACTAACCATTATAAACATTATCTGTGAGAATTGTTCAAAGTCCATGACTTGCTTTGTTTCTGTGTGTGTGTGTGTGTGTGTCACATCAGTTAATACATCACATCACACAATAGAGATTGACATGAGGGGCTGGACTCCAGCTTATTACTCGAAGGAATAAATGATGAAACGATTTGAGTTCGGGTTAAAAATGATAAAATGTTTGTGTTGTGCCGCAGAAATGTCAGTCCAGTCCAGTCCAAACTCTCGATCGGTTGTGTGTCCACACCTGCAATTTAAGGTTGCCACGGTGATGGCAACTGCCAAGTGACTCCTGGGAATCCAACAGTTGCCAATTGACAATTTGAATACAGTTTTACTGGAGATTAAGCCGAGGGGGCACCAGCTTATTACTCAAAGACTTACATCGTCAGAGAGAGGGGACTCTGCTGAACCCATTGCTGTAAAAAGTGCGTCTGTGGTGTCAACAATAGTAAGTAATAGCAAGTTTGAAAAGTAACTTTCGGGTCTCGCGGCGCAAAACGTGTCGGCCCGTTTTCTTAGAGAGTCAATCAATCAATTTGGAAGAGCGCGATTTCTTCTACGTTTTCATGAAAAAAGAATTCTGTCTGAAGGGTGAAATTTGTGGGAATCAACTCAAAACGTTGAATGTTTTTGTAAGGTATGAAAGATACAAATGCTAAAAGGTCGTACCGATGATGCCCCTCAATGAGCAGAACGTTTTGAAGTTTGAACAAAGTTAGCTCGCTTAGCAATCCTACCGAGTTTAACAACAATTCTTGACACCAGTTCCTGGTTTTTGCACTTCATCTCGTCAATGCACACACACACACACACACACACACACACACACACACACACACACACACACACACACGTCTGCAGTAAGAGCTGAGTAGCTGGTGGATTAATGCATTCAAGTGACAACAGGGAGATCGTCACACAGTAGACTCAGACAGGAACGGGTTGATTTCATTCAGCGAGATCAATTTAAAAAAAGTTCCGCTTAATACAAATAACGTCTGGCTGCTGTTGGGCGAGTGAGCTTGAAGGATTGCATGCATAGGTTGTGGCATGCATGTTTTAACATGTGTCGTACACTGTCTGGTGGGTGTCCACTCATTAGATAATGTCATCACCTAAAACAAAGCGGTTTCTTGCGCGAAGAGACTACATTTCGACCTGATAACATTAACCCTGTGCCTAAACTATAAACACAAGGCTAATGTGCTAAACTTCTAGCAATGCGCGACAGTGATTCCATAAGCAGCCCGGTGAAGAATGTAAAGGGACGTTGAGGTTGGCTTAATCGTGCTTTAGTCGCCAGAAGCAAGGAAGTTTAAACAAAATACTGTATATTAGCAGTGTTTTGCAGCTTCAGTGCGAGCATTTCATTGTGTGTGTGTGTGTGTGTGTGTGTGTGTGTGTATAATTACAATCTCGTTTCATGGCACTAAAATATGTCGGAACTAATTAAACTGTCAGTCGTCATAACAAGAAAAAGTAGTATAACTGTGAAAGATCAATTCCACCGCTGGAAACAAAAACTCAACGCCAGTTCCGTCTTTGTTGTTGCAATGTTTTACTGTCGTCTATTTTAATTTGGGTCGGGGGTGGGGGGGGGGGGGGGGGGTGACATGATGTTATAATATTCATTGCGCTGATCCAGGTGTGAACTGACAAGTAGTTATTTGGTAACATTGACTGATTGCTGCCCCGATTTAATTGTGCAGCAACCACACTGTATTATTCATGGCCTGGCACTTTTAACTTGGTAATTACCAGCTGCTGGGACTCAGTGGGACACCAGTGGTTATGTGTCAAAAACAGCTCGCTCAGTGAATTCACTTACACAAAGCGCGCACGGGAAGCGGTTACTCGTCTATTGGGTGTATTTGGTTCGGCGGCCGTTACTCCTCGAGTCACTTCCGCTGTGTGTTCTACAGATGCGGTCCGTTGAAATGTTCTTGAAAACTTTGTTGTTGTTTTTTTTTTGTGGGATGGGTTTTACAGTGTCTTACTAAGTAAAGGAAGTCATTTAGTAATGCCTTCATATATGAGCTAACACGTACATGTCGTAGGTCAACTTTTGCTTCAACACAACATGTGGCAAAGGCCAATCATTTACATGCAAGCGCACGTACAAGAACATTGTTTTTTGCTTTTTACCTCGATATGCTGCCGTGATAACTTTCCCAAATCCGTCTGTGCTACAAACCGCTCTGATAAGCCGTTAAACACATTCATCGGATCCAACTGGGCTTCCTGGATCGGGTCCGGTACCTCCAACAACGTGCCCACCAACGAAGAATGTGTGAAGTATTGTCACATTTGCTCATCTTGCCACAGAGTGCATTAAAAGAAATATTCATCGAGCCCTATAAGGGCTTGTGGCAGAGCCTCCAGTGGGGAGTGTGTTAACGTGTGGCAACTTCCATCCATTCATGTTTATGTTGGCCACAATTTCAAATATATATATAAATATATATAATTTGCAGAGGAAGCAATTTTAAAACAATTAAACAAACATTTTTCAAAGCGGTCCAAGTGCGAGAGGCTTCTTCTCCAAAATTTAGATTTAGTATATGACCAAAACCCCAACACCACATTTGCAAAATGGTACAGTCTCGTCCTCAATGAGGATTTCGTTTTTCTAATGGCGGTGATATAGCAACCATCACAACTCTTGTTGGAAAAATAGACATGCTATAGCTCTGCAGCAATCACAAACATGAAGTCCTCACGGAAAGGAAACAAAAACAAAAAACACGACATTTATGAAACTCAACCCTGACCTACGATGCGGCCAGTCGATCCCTGCCGTACAGATGGCAAATATGCAGACAGAAGCGCAGCCAAAGCAAATCATTTCCGCATGCGTGTTAAATCACGAAGGGGTTAGCGTGTCTCGTATTTCTGTCCTCCGACAGAAATATCAAACAAGGAAGTTGTTAAAAGAGGAAGAGCATTGGACAACAAAAGGAGGAAAGTGAAAGAAAGGGGAGGAGAGCACTTACCCTTTAATCCAGCTACAAGATAGCAGGGTCAGGGTTTAGAAGAAGAAGAAGAGGAAGAAGAGGAAGAAGAGGAGGAAGAAAAGGAAGAAGGAACAAACAGAGAAACATAAAGACACACAGCAAAGCCACCGACACTTTAACACTACGGCAGTTCTACGACAAAGAGCGAAGCAGCAGACAGAGAAAGAATAACAGTAACAGTTGGAAACATGTACAGTACGTGACCAGGAAGAAGACAAACTGTAAGGACTATCATTGGCTGATGTGTCAAAAATGCTGCGAAGGACAACTGTGCAATAGAGAGACAGAGTGAGACATCGAGCGCTGGGAATACAACAGGAGTAATCGTCATGTAAAAACATTAAATGGAGCTGCAACAGACAAGAGCATCCCATCTTCACCAACCAACGTCACTTTAAGGTCGCTTGTGCCGCCAATTTCTGGCACGACGGGGGCCTTCGAATTAACTCTTGACAACATAACAGTGAAATGAATGCAGGCTCAAATATTTTCCCTTAAAAATAAGATAAGTGTGATTCGAGCCAACGAGAAATCGCAGACGACGACACGGTTGCATCCCGTTTGGCCGCGAAGCATTTAAGAGTCGAAAAACTCACAGAACTGAGATATGGGCGCGTCGAGCTGCGGCGCCGTGCCCCCCCGCGAGTTGAGCTTCTGGACCTGGGTGGGGGGGACCGGCTTGTGCGACTGGCCCGTGGCCCGGTACATGGCTTGGACCCACAGGATCCGGTCCTGCTCATCATCACTGGCAAAGATCACAGTGTCGCCCTCCTTCACGGCGTTGAAGAACGTCCGGCCGCCGTCCAGACCTGAAGACACAAATAAACAAACAAACAAACAAACAAACAAACAAAAAAAAAGCCTTTATAAATGTCCAGTCATCATTTCACAGGAGTTAATTGTACGGTCTATCTTAGATACAGTCACAAGCAGTATCAAACTGTATTTTAGTCAGAGAAAAGAAGACCTCGAGGCAAGATAAACAGGATTACATTCGTTCTGAATGACGAGGGATGTGCTGTTCTACTGCAGACTGAGCCAACTGAGCTTCTGTCCACTCTGTTTCACTGTGGACGGGGGCGAATTTGTGGTTACAAAATAGAGACTATCTGACCGAGTAGAGCAGCACAGGAATTACAGCGCGCCTGTTCAACTGGTACAACGGCACGTTCACTTGTCGTCTGACAGCGGAGACAGAAAACTGTGCAAATAAGAACGCCCCAAATTGTTATTTTGTCGTGTTTTAAATACTCTGGCTGATTAGACCTCAGAAAATGAATTACGTAATGTCAACCTATCTGTATCTATGTACCAGTAAGAATACAGAACTAACAGGACAGCGACGAAGATGTCAATCAAGCGCAACACAGTCCTGAGAAGTGAGCGTTACCTGGCTGGGGGTCGGTGTAGTCCACAGTGTAGCCGTCCAGCTGGAGGAGCTCCACAGGCTCGGCCTTCTTCTCTCTGTAGCTGCACATGGCAAAGGTGTACTGACTCACCTGCACCAATCGCAGAGAGAGGAAAATATTCACTCATCCTGCCGGCTCGGATGGGGGAATACATTAAATACAGCGTGCGTTCAGACGCTGCGTAAGTCAGCTGTTGACGATCTTCTATATCACATCTATTAATACATAAAAACAAGCAAACGTAGCGGCACGACGAGTGACATCAGGATCTGATGACAGCATTAGCAGTGGGCAATAATAGAAAAAAAATTCATGGCATTCATGAGGGAAACTTCTTCCCAAAAGAAAATGTATCAATAATCAAACACCTCACTTACCGTCAGCTTTGTCATTGCACACGTTTATTACGATGTGTCCCTCGTTTTAAAGAGATAAATATCAAAACACTAAAAATGCACATCTTCTATCAAAATAGTAGAAGATAATGTAAAAAATATAATATAAAAGTCCACGTCAAGGCACATCTTTTCAACCTCCCTCCAGCGGGAAGATACAACATGGCAGGACCAAAAGAAAAAAAAAAAAAATTAAAAAACTACATTACATTTCACAAGGCAAATCTTGCATACGTACTATTGTCCTCAACATGTTGAGGACGGCAAAGGCTGCCATCGCATTACCATTCACCCGTATCGCCTGACACTGTCTGTGCAACTTTGCAAACATGGACATTTTGTGTTTCACGTCTGGCCGCATACAAGAAGCATGGACGTTTGGTGAGAGAGACACAGGGAGACCAGAGAGGAGGGGTACGTATGTGACAGCTGTGTTACTCGTAGTGGACCTCTCATAGCGTGTGCATGCGTGCTACGATAATCACCTTATAATAAAGTGAAGTGGCTGAACGAGGCGGTTAGCTTGAAGAGGTGCTGCTGAATATAGCACCGAAGTGTTCATGACCAGCAATAATGAGCAGAGAGGAGAGCTTGTGTGTGTGTGTGTGTGTGTGTGTTCAATATACAATAGCCATATTGTTGCTGTTTTTTTGTTTGTCTTTTTTACATGCAAATGTGTATTCTAATCTAAATGAAAGAATTGGATGAAGGGGGGGGGGGGGGGGTAATCTCCCTCTCATGTCATATGGTGGTAGATGGCGCAGATGAGAGAGATTAGATTTTCAGTTTCACACCGGAGACAGCTCAGTGACAGTTGTGATGATTGCGCAGTTGGTCATGTGAGGGTTTAAAAATGCCAATATTGCCGATAAAGAACTATAACATTGGGTTAAATTACCTCAAACGACGGACTTGAGCTGACATGAGGAGTCCAATATTTGTTTGGTTTTCAGGCGCTTCCATGTTGGTAAATTCCAAGAGTCCCCCGACCCCCCCCCCCCCCCCCCGGGTCATAATTACAACTTGGATGTCGGCTTCAACCCCAACTCCAACTCCAATATGACCTGAACGCAGCATTGAACGCCTGGACTCAGTCAGCAGAACATATGAGGAACTCTTGGACGGGTGGCAAAACATCGTGAAGTCGGCAACGCGGCGCTCACACGGTTTAGAATATATATCAGAATATATATATATATATATATATATATATATATATATATATATATTCTGATTATCATGATTTTGGATATTTGTTGTATTTTTTGTGTGTTCTGTGTGTGTAGCATGAAGCTTTTGACTGATCACATTCATGCTCTCTATGGGATGAACCCTTTCTATTTTGGACACTCCCATGACATTTCCTCTAGCACCTCTCCTGGACCAACATGTAACCCCCCCCCCAAACAACTTCCCCCTTGGTGAGTTGTTTGTTCCATCCAACACTCTCATATTGTGTGGTGTAATGTAACCACTACTGGAGGCTGGCAGGGCTTTACGCTTTCAGTCCTGTTAATAAAAGGCCATTATTGGCCCACATATCAGTGGAACCCTGGTGTAGGTTGGTGGCCGTGGTCTTGTCACTGCTCCCTGCGTTGGTAACAGGAAGTGTAGTGACACTCTGTTGTTAGCTGTAGCTGGCCTGCTGCTACAGTAGCTGCCAGTCATACCGGCCTGTCGTCACAAATCACCAGGCCTGGCCAATCCGCCGCTGTCGTCACCTCTGCCGCTGCAAGTGGCAGCTCTCACTCTAGCTGCAGCTGCATTCTGTGCGTGTGTGTGTGTGTGTGTGTGTGTGTGACAAATGAGATTCCCCACGACAACACTGATGAGACCTGAGGGCCAAGTAAAGGATGGAGGGAACCGGACCGACTCTCCAGCAGCTCCCTGGCCTCCAGGACACCACAAAGGCAAATCAGAGTCTAAACTATCAACCCCCCCCCCCCCTTCCCTCCACCCATACCCCAAAACACCAGCTTCCTCTCGCTTTCTCTCTCTCTCAACTGTCAGTCAGCAGAGGAGAGAGAGAGAGAGAGATGGAGAGGAAGAGGAGACAGTGATGAAGGATGAGAACTGAAGAGGATCACTACAGTCCGTTTACATTCACATCATTACAGGAAACACATGCACATGAATACTGGAGATGATTCGCTGGATGTGGCATTTGTGTTCGCCAACACTCTGTCCAAACCCTGACATGGGCTCAGAGTGGTAGAGTTTTCAATATATAAAAATACAAAAAATATTATACATATATATACATATCAAACAAAACATGTATGCAGCCAGTATGGTTGGAAGACACACCGCTATCTATGGTTAATATCATTTCTGATATTAAAGTCATTTGACTGAAATAAATTGAACTGGATTGAAATGATTTGACCTGAAGAAAATGTAATTGAATGGAACCGAATGGAACCGAATGCAACCGACTTGGCTGAATGGAATCGAAGTGAACCGAAGCAAGTCGAATTAAACTGAATTGAAACTGCAATGAATTGAGCCAAGCTTTGTAAATTACAAATAAATGCAAAATAAAAGTGAAATGAATTAAAGTGAAAGGAAATGAAGTGCAACTGGGATAAAGGGAATCGGAATGCCTTGAATCAAAATGAACTGATCGGAACTGAAGTGAATTCAAATGTACTGAACTCGAGTGATCTCAAACAATTTGAAGTGAATCCAAATCGACTGAATTGACATGAACTGAATTCAACGAAATTGAAGCAAACTGAAGTGAATCGAAAGGCAGATGTGGACATATGCGCAATTAAACTCGGTCCACAAGAGGAGCATGCGAGGTTTAGCTGATCTGTAATCTGCCCGGATGCTCTGAGGAGGGGCGACTCAGGCTACCACCACTGTGCTGATTATGAACTGATGGAGGAGGAGGAGGAGGGAGGAAGGAGGTGATTTAAGGGCAGAGAGAAAGAGAGAAAGAGGATGAGGAAGGA
The DNA here is from genome assembly GCF_043641665.1 of Enoplosus armatus. Classification (NCBI taxonomy): domain Eukaryota; kingdom Metazoa; phylum Chordata; class Actinopteri; order Centrarchiformes; family Enoplosidae; genus Enoplosus; species Enoplosus armatus. The sequence goes on along the minus strand of NC_092182.1, from coordinate 2,814,630 downwards.
AGAGATGACAGGCAAGTGATGAATGACAGGGAGAAGAGAGAGAGAGTGGAAGTAGAAGATGGGGAGGAAGGAGAGAGAGAGAAAGGGATGAAGAGATGGGGGAGGAATGAGAAGAGACAGAGGGAGGAAGTGGATGAAAAGTGTGGGGGGGGGGGGGGGGGGTGTAGCTGATATGTAGGACGTGTCATATGCTCCTATTTCAACTTAGGATTTCAGGATTCATTTAAACTCATATATCTAGAAATATTGAGCCCATTCACTTCCAACACGTACATTTTAGTGTATTATAGTCAGCACTCTTGCATGAAAAAGCTACAGTTCGGAACCTGTTCTTGGCCCTATTTAAGAGTCGGGGCTGTAAATGTTGAGTTCCTCCCAAAGTTACTCCTTGAAAAAGGGTCGCTTGAAATCATCTTAAAAAATAAGGCAAGTACGGGAGAGTATGATCTCAGGGGGAAAAAAAGCAGTGACACGTGACTTTAAAAAGGTCATTTCATTGTCACATTTAAACAGTAAAATACGTCATGCAAGTAGCTTAAACGCTGCCTTCCTGTGGTATCGATGTAGGATTAGTAGGGTCACCGGATCATTTCTGATAAATAAATAAATAAATAAATAAATAAATTCACTGACACAATTTCAGTGACGCCTCCTTTGTTAAGTTTGGTTCTGGTTTTTCTGGTTTTAAAATCAAGCTATCCTAACCCTTAAATGTGTCTTTAAGTAAGTACAGCACTACGCATGTGTATTCATTATCTACACTGGAAGACATATCATTATTTTTCTGAATACACTTCTTTAAGCGTAACGCGTCTAAATCTTTAGTCTGAAAGGAAGGATTTAGATGCAATAGGACAAGGTAACTTACTGTAAACATTAAAAACATGTATTCATGCTCCCCTGAAGCAACATCCTCTTGGTGGTAGATAAAAAAAAAAAAAAAATTTAAAAATGGGGCCCAGTTCTAATTTGCTAATTGTTGTGTTGTGTGTTGTTGCGGGTGTGGTCACCATCTTTGTAGACAACATCTACATTGTCTTGGTGTGTATTCTCCATACATGCTAAGAGTCTTCTGGTATGTTTCCTAAGCAAAAAGCATTGTGTGGGACACAGTCGTCAATCAGAGACACACTCTTGTAAGCTGTGCTGTGTCTTAAAACAACATTCCCATGCCGTGTGTACACTAAAACAGTTACTGGCCTCTTCCCGTACTGGCTATAAAATCGACACCTTCTAAGAGACGGGGTGAAAACTCTAACTTTTTTTTTTTTTTTTTTTTTTGCACATGCACTTTAAAAAAAGATTCAAAATTTGGAGGTTTTCATAGCCAAGAGGATGAGCCAAACGTGATGAATATTTTTAGGGAAATAGATCCAAATCACAGTGTGTAGCGGTAAAGACACGCGCGGGGGGGGGCAAAATGGCAACAGTCAGTATTTTACTTACGAGACTTTGCAGGAGCGAAAACGGACAGCGAGCAAAGAAAAAAAAAAAAAAGTGACATCTCTAAAACGGCAACAAAAAGTACATGTGCACCCAAACACACACAGCAATAACCAGATTGTGTCTGTGCTCCTCAAGACAAACATCCACGCACATCAACAGACAGACAGACATAAAAAACAAACACACACACACACACACACACACGAGTGTGCAGTCTATTGACCAGTGTTTGTCACTTGCTATATATTTAGCTGGGAGCAATTGAGAGGCTTCAAGTTGGCGGGGCTCAGGCTTTTCTAGCTGCGAGTGTTAGGCCAGCTAGTGTTCACTCGACTTTGTCAATCCGCTGTCAACTTGTAGCTCTGAGACATATCCGCTGACATATTCCCCCCCACCACCCCTCGCCCGCTACCCTACCTCCCAATGCAGAGGGAACACCAGGAAATGGCCGCGACCGTCGCCCCCCCCCCCCCCCCCCCCCCCCCACCACCCCATCTCCTGACAAAAGCCTGCTTGGCCTCTCCATCATTCCTCTGACAGCCAAGGGAAGACAGCTTGGCTGCATCTCTCTTTTTTTTTCGCAGCACACACACACACACACACACACACACAACATGTGGCCAGTGGAAAACATTATAGCCATGAAGGCAGCTCAGGGTTCTCTCTTGGGTGCGACGAGAGTTTTTGAGCTCACCATGCTCGTCCCTTCAGTCCAAATCTTGGTCTTGGTGGCGTTCATATATTTGTTTTGGAGGCTGATGATGAATGAAGCTACGAATACGAATTCACCGCCTCGACTGACACTGATGCACCTCCACAAGATATAAACAATGCACAGTCATAGATTGATTTCTATTGCAGCTTTCAGGACCTTCAAGGCTGCGACGGAATATATACTTTTGTTAGACATCCTAAGACCTTAACAGGGCTCTGTAGAGTTTTTCTGTGGACCCTGAGCCTCACTTTTAAGACCCAAGTTCTTAATAACCTGAGATGTACGCTCAGCCCAAACAATTATACATGTAAATTCAATTCATTATTGATGAATCTGCTGAATATATATATATAAAAAATATATATCTAGTGAAAAATGCACATTTCAATTTTGTGGAGTGCAAATTGATGCATTCAAATGCCTTGTTTTGTCGAACCAGCAGGCCAGTCCCAAGGATATTCAATTAAATGTCACAGAAGAGCAGCGAGTCTTTTTGGCAGGCGGCCTGGAAAATGACTTGATGATTTACCGACGATCAAAATAGTTCGCGCATGAGCTCACCTGTCACTCGACTCATCGATTAACTGACTAATCGTCTCTGCAAAATGCGTATCTGCGCTGGCGAAGCAGAGCGGGGGGCGAGCCATGGCGGTTTGCATTTGGGTCGAGCGTGGTTGCGCGTGATGTCAGAAGCAATGCTACACTTCAAACTATTTCATTCGTCTACATGTAAATGATTTGTCTCCAGCAAACCTCCAGCATCGACACCGCGTTGGATCCAGAACCTCCGGGTTGAAACACAGTTGTAATCATTGCCGGTGCTCATTCAAACACCTAACCCACTGTGTGTGTATATATATATACTGTATATACATATATATAGTGTATCATTTTTTTGTGGTTGTGTGTTTGTGTGCTGTTTGACCATGACTGTATCATCTGTGCTTACCTGAACCAGCACAAAGAACCTTTTCTTCCACCTCTTCCACACGTTTTTGCCAATGGCCCAAAGGTAACTGTGGGATGAAAAAAAACCCCAAAACAAATTAACACTAATTAGGCAAAAAGACACTTTACAGAGATTTCTCAGCTGTCGTAGACTGAATGAAGTGTCGCTGCTTCTTTCTGCACTGCCACGGCTGATGTGACAGAAGTCTGGCACCGTGTCCGCAGAGAGGACACATCCATACATACGGTGGTAATGTAGTGCATTGACTGACCTCTCCTGGTGCAATGTCGTTACTGCAACCAGATAAATCTCTGTGCATAACGTTCGTAACTAGGGCCGGGCAGGATTGTGAAAGTAATCCACAATCCCATAGAACAAATCATAAGCATCATTGTAACTGTAGGGACAGCTGTGAGGGCTTCTAGAAGACATTTTTGAGTGGACTAAACAGGCAGAGGCATTCATTCAGCAGTTTGTCGGCAGTTCGGTGAGCTTGACTTTGACACGGTCCGATTTAAATCACAAAGTAAAGCTGAATCTTATAACATAAAAACAGCCGCACAACATGTAAAGTATTGTTGTTATTGCTCGGGCGCTGAATTGCAGGCTGTGCTCATGCAATACGGGGAGATTAACAGTGCTGAGAAAACAGCATTAATTAGGATCAAATGGTATCGGTATCTCCGGAGATCTCGACTAGACTTGGACTTTCATTGCAATTTAGAGGGCGCAGAATCGAGTGAAAGAAAACAAATGAACAAACCGATACATCAAAACATGAAAGAAGTTCATACCAAGAATGACAACATTTTCCAAAGTCTGACATTGCGAGCTCAGAGCTCAGAGCCTGCCACTTCCTCATGATTCTCTCATTATTTCAGCCCAAAGAGCAGTCAGCATGCTACGTCTGGTATTTGTTTGTATTCTGTACTGAGGCTAGTTGTGTGGATTTGACATGAAAACGCGACACAGAAGGAGAAGGACGGGGAAAAAAAAGGCTTTTGTTGTAAAAGAACATCTGAGGGGTGAGGACCCCAGTTTTGATTTGTCTCTGCGGCTCCCAGCCTCGCTGTGGGTCTCCCTGGCCTCAGTGTGCCTTTCCCCCCGGTCCCTCCCGGAGCTGCCTCTGCCTGTCGTCCTGAATAAACCAGCGTCAGCGTGGTGACACGCATGAGGAGCCCTGTCTGTGGGACCCAGTGACAGTGTGGCCATCTTACAGGGCAGCCCAGCAGCCTCCTCCAAGGCTCCCAAAAGAAAGCATATGGAGGGGAGGGAGGGAGGACAAGCAGCTCCTCACAGCTACAGACAGAAGAGCAATGCTTTGAAGCACGATCGCATGCGCACCAGCGACCACGACTGCAAGTCCACTGCCACTGCGGGCGTACAGTCACTCGCTCAAGTGGTGGATAGTTGCTGCATGTTCGATTGTGTCCTTGCACCCCTGGACCCCGTGACCCCAGAGGACACTTCATTTACCCAACCGCAACCTCAGTCTTGAAGTTGGCCAGACAGAGACGACACACCTAACTGTTCACGCTACAAGCGACGCCCGCGGTGAGTTTGAGAGCGCAGGGGGAATAAATGGAGGATGATAATGATCATGTCGGCATGCTGATACCGAAAAATGCCCTGCCCTCGATGGAGCCATTAGAGATTTGTGACACAACTGCAAAACCCTCTATAATCGTGAGGTAGAGCTGGGTAACCTCAACGTTGGTGTATTTATTTATTTTTGTTTAACTGTTAACCTTCGTAGAGACGAAAAGTAAAGTGACAGCAACAAGCAGTGGGAATCCCAGGATCCGCTGTGAATGTGTCGTTCTCTAGGGTTCAACTCTTGTTATATTTTCTCTGACACTGTCATTGTGGGGTCCCAGTAAGCTATCCCAGCGCTATACCAGGACCTCCCCTGTGCTCAATAACCTTAATATCCTAACTGCATCCCATTTAGCTTGACCTGCTCCGGCCCTGGCGGGTGCCATGCCATTGTTTCCCGACACCCCAATAGTGCGGAAAATGTCCCATTTGTCCGACAGCCCGTTCCATTGCTCCGAAAATACACACTCCGCCTCGCCGTTGTTAGTTTACCGATCGAATCAAATCAAGTTGAACTATATGGCAGGTTTAAAGAATTGACCAAAGTGCTGAACGAAAAGAAGTGAACAGCTTAACAGAAGCATGTAAAAGACATCAGTAGAAAATAATAATAAAATAAAATGGCACAATAACAAATCAAAAACAAAGTATGTGCACAAATGCAAAACAGAAAAAAAAAAAACTTGTAAGATCAATTTATAGAAAATAAAAGATTATGAAATACTAAAATATTGAAAGCACTAAGAGCAACCAGAGGCCAGTGAGAACATCTACGTCTTGAGTTTTGTCTTGAAAGTCTCAATGGAGGCTATTCCAAAGCTTTGGAGCTGCCACTGCAAAGGCGCGTTCTCCCTTCGATCATGGAACCGATAAAAAACAAGTGTTCAGAGGATCTGAGAGGCCTGGCGTTGGAGTCGGGGGGGGAAGAGAAGTTCCGAAATGTACAGGGGTGCCAGCCCATGCGTGGCTTTAAAAACAAATGAAAGAACCTTGAAATCAATCCTTTACTGTGTTTGACGGGTGGTTCAGCGGCTGCCGGCCCTGTCCGTGGTCCTGAATCAGCAGGGGTCTTTCTGGCCTTACACAGCAATTTCACTGTTGTTGGTGTCCCTGTCACCTGATTTGTTAGATGCAGGCTGGTCTAAAAACAGTTTTAGAATGCAGGGTCTTATCAAATGGGGTCCACGGCCTTATATTGTACTTTACTGTGGGTCCATCCTCAAAAAAAAAAGAAAAAAGCATCTTTTACTGCAGTTGAAAATGTCTGCCTGTGTAGTAACAACTGGTAACCACAAGAGGGAAGCAAAACATTATCTTTTGGGCAAAGCACCTCCAGTAAAACACCTTATTACATGGTGCGCATTGATGAATCTGCATCTGGCATGCCTCGAGGACGCAAAGGCGCCAATGGAACCTTCAGTGTTTGTAAAGAATCAAGCTTTACCATTTGACCAGGTGTCTCTGAGACCCTTCTGATCTTACCCTAACCCCCTTTTGGTAAAACCTGCTACACATTGTGTACCAAAGGTCATCGTTTCTCCAGCAGTACACACCAAAACAATGCGTGTTCTTTGGCAGTACTTGTAGCGCATGGCACCATGATGACACAAACGACTGCATGATGAGTTCAACTAAAAATCGCTGTCGCTTACCCACAATGCTTCATGTTCTGTGGTTTGTCCATGCGAATGGCCAGTTTGATCTTGAGGTCATTGTCCGGACAGCCTTTAGACACCGTCATCTTGTGGAGCTCAGACTGCTTGGGACTATTGGGGGTCGGGTGGAGCACAACCTGGGGAGCAGCAATAATAATGTGTGTGAGCTATACGATACATAACTGTACAAAAGGCTGTATCGAGTTACATTATCAAAATGTAGCAGCGTTTTCATTTCTCACCTTCCCCAGCTCCTTATCTTCCAGAGCCAGCACTCCTGTGCTCTCAGTGAACAGCTTCACCTTCACAGCGGGTAACGGCTGGGTGGTGGTGAAGTCACCCTGGGTCCCCCAACTACACACACACACACACACCCAGGTACAAACACAAGAAAGAAAGCACTGTGTTATGATGTCGCCTCTGGGACTGTTGCGCTTTCACTTAGCTTAGCTGCTGTTTACAACAGCTCCAACTAGAACTAGTAGGGGCTGGCAGATCTGGACCTGCTTGCACTGTCAAAACGAGGACGGGTTCAGCGGAAGCGCAGCTAAACTGTACCCAGGACAGATGTATGATGGAGTTACCTGAAGATCTACCCGACACAGGTGCTTCAGAGCAACGAGCAGCATCGTAGCAGTCGGTGTAATAGACCTTTCCCCCCCCCCCCAGCAGACATTTTGACATGTCATAGCAGGAAAAGCACTTTTTTTGCGATCCACTCAGAGGAGGTCCTGGTGTTGTTCATGTCACTACTTACACCTGTGCTTTTCCTGCTATGACAAGCCAAAATGTTATGCTTTGAAAAAAGGGCCCATTGTCGGGCTTCCCTTGGTACTTCAAAACAGCCTCATTTTCATGTTTTACTTTTTGCTGTTTCACAAGGCCATTTAAATGAGGCAGGGTTTAAGAGACCACGTGAGTTAGCTCCAGACAGCACGGCTTTTTGGTCAAAACAATGTAATATTTCGATCTGTTATGATGTGTTCAAAGAGCCTGAAATGGGTTTACAGTTTACATCACGGTGACCCTGATTCTTCCCCTGGGACAGTCTGCTAAGCCACAGGCGTTTTGTCCGGCAGCGTTTCACGTGGACGACTTGCACGCGATTCTGCTGAAGAAAGGTGTTTCCTGGTGCAGCCCTCAGGAGAGGAGCTCTGGGGAGTCACGCTTTCACACCAAAGGTGATTAAAGACAACATACTGCAGCACAGGGCGACCATTATGAGAGGAGATGTCCTCCAACAAAAAAAAAAGAAAAAAACGAAACTATTCCTGACTGCAGACACAGCAGAAGTAAATAGTGAGAATAAAATAACTACGACGAGCTGTCACTCTCAGCGTAGCTGTGAGTCATCTTGTGAATCGCTCGTTATCTCCATTGCGGTGCCATCGGTCTGCGGTTGTAGTGGTTAAAGGCCCCCGTCTCCAAGTGATGCAAATGTTTAACAGTTCCGTGGAAAGAACCGAGGAGCCGTTTTAATGTCCAACCACAGCTTTCAAAAGACTGCATTCAGAGTTTCTACTCTTCTGCCATTGCAAGCTAAATAAGATGTTTCAAATGGCACAAGGGAAGCTCACAGCTGCTGATCGTGGCTGCAAGGACTCACTTGTTGTCTCAAACATATGACTAATATCTAGGTGCCTCTACCAACAAGCAGCAAGCAGCAAATGTGTTTGGGTGTTCCTGGCAAGGAGAGGTGTAGCTGTGTCTCGCGCTTTGAAAAAAAGGTGACACTACTTGAGCCGCATTTAGCCAAGTTTTGATTTGGAACATGGATTCCAGAAAGTTCTAAACCTTAAAGCCGCTCTAACCTAATCTTTTTTGATATACGTGTAACATGAAAGGTGTCCCCCGTAGTGACGAACGTCGCCCTCAGGTCTGCAAAGTGTTTTAGTGTCTTTCAGCCCCTAACCCTCACCTTTTTCACCTTGTTTGCAGCAGTAGCAGTCAGCTGGTAGACGCAGTGGAGCATCGAGCAGCTAAAAGAGACAGATATTTCTCTCGGGAGACTAAAACCAGAACAAAAAGGAGAATAAATATTGGACAAAACAGCTTGTTTTTGCTGCCCTCGCGTGGCAAAAGACACTCATTTAATGCCGTCGATTTTCACAAAGAATTTCAGCACCCAAACCAGCTCTCAAGCAGTCCAGAGGACTCCTGGGTCACTAAGAGCTACTCACAATCAGTCGAATGACATAGACCAGTCACTCCAATGAAATGAAACAGGACGTCACCCATGGCAACAGGGTCAACCGGTGGCATTTGGAGGACTCCTGGTGGTAAGATAGAACAGCTGATGCTGAATGTGGCCCCTGGTGGCCAAAGGATCCGAGTCAGGACACCGTTGTCGGTGTAATAAACCCTATGGAGGGATATCTGCTATGTTACAAATACAGCCACTGGGTTTTTTTATGTACAGTGCTGCCACATGTTTCTTTATTCTTTGCAGAGATTTTGATACGAGGCCTGTGGTTGTGGTTGAGTAACGATGTTTCCACAGGAGAAATCCATTTAACATCCTGCCGCCCACACCTCAGAGGATGTTACTAATGTCCTGTACTGAGCGGCGGACACAGAAGAAAGGAACTCAAGAAAATGACAGAGGGTCAGATAAATATTGTGGATGGGAAAAGCCGCGAAGTGAAGCTCTGAAGAGAGAACTGCAGAGCTTTTACAGCTGCATTTCATCTATTAACCTAGCCTGGCATCTCCGAGGTGAATTGAGGAAACGTCTGTGCACAAAATGTCTGAATCGTCGACTGCAGAAAGATACGCTCTTCCTTTCACGACCATTGACCATTTTAGGATTCCTTCCTTGTTTAAGCGCGCAGGTCCATTTTGTCACTTCAACATTGACATCCTTTGTTTCCTCGTGTGATCACGAGACAATTCCTCACCGATCTCAACGTACCGAGCTTTATTATCTGCATATTAGATCAAATCACCCGCTGTCTTTTCCTGATCATCGCAGATTCTAATACGGTAATCAGTTGTAATTAGCAGACACAATGCGGCCTCTGCCAATTATGTTGCCACTCACATTCGACATGAGCAGATAACCGTTATTACACTGTAGCCTTCTGAAACTGCGTTACTGCCACTGAACAAAATGTCCCTGTAATGTTCCTACGGGGACCAATAACAGCAGATTAGCAGTTTACAGTAGACACCAGTGAATTAGATAAAGTCGCTGCAATATTCTTTTAACTTTCCTGTAGGGACTAATAATGTGCCTGTGATAGTAAACAGTTAACGTAATATAGAGGCCTTAGATTAGACAGGACAGTGCACGGCGCTATGTCTGCAGATTATGCGTTCCTCATCAGGATGACTGTTTTGGGAGAGTAGGGAAATCCAGAAGAGGCATTCCCAGCTCAGCTTCACCTACTCGACACCCACCTCGCATTTCAAGTGCACATCCAGAGACTCCTAAAGAGTTGAGATAGGGGTGAACGAGAAACTACATATTCAGAGTCAGAGCAGGCCACATCTTAAACGCTCCGTCTCAAACGCATGTCTTTGTGCAGTTATTACTTTCAAATATCCTCCAATTTGGTCCGGAAACTGCGCGCAGAACGCGTTGAACCAAAAGCTAGACTCTATGACGGAGCGAGGAGGATTCATCTTACACTTCCTCCTTGGACTCATCACTGTGTTTTCGCAACCTAAAAGCACTCAATGCCCTTACCTGTACAGCACTTATTCATTTGTGCCGTCCATAACAGAGTTACGCTCTTCACTTTGTAATATTTTGCCAAGACATTAGTCCGCCAGATTTGCGCAAATAACTAAAACTTTGCTTTTAAAATGATAATTATGGTTTAAGATCCTTTTCCTGTATCAAAATACGGAGCATTATTATACACTCCCTCTTTATCTAATAATAATACTACTTTAAACATTTATACAGATGCTGTGTACTTTTTTTTTAATTAAGCATTGAGGTCTGAAGTTCAGCTCTTATATATGAAGAACGTTTTGTCCAACTCGCAACTTTTGTTGTTCTTGGTTTGTCTTATCTTTGCGCTACTTAACGTTCTTTGTCCTCACTGTGTGGGACAACAACATGTCTGGTGGAAAATAGTGCTGTTTTTTTAATTTATTCATTTAAAACATGTATTCAAAAAACATTGTATTGATATAAAGTATATTACAATAATATAAAATACAGCTGACATGTCCACAATCATAGACCATTAGATCATAGACCTTTGTGTACAGTCTTAACTTGATAGTTGTCCTTCCTGCCTGACGCAAATTCTGCACCCATGATAATAATGATAATATATATTGTAAAAAAAAAAAATCTGCAGTGGATTTTAGATTTTGGATTTTAGGAATTAGGATTTGTGCTGCAATCACCCAGTCCTCATGTGTGCCAGACTTCAAAGACCAGGCTAGATTTGTGTCAAGCATCTTCAGTATTAAAGCAGGCCAGTTGAGAGAGATGAGCAGTGTTTCCAGCCAGGATCTGGTCTCCCGTGTCGGCCATTCTCCCATCACTTACTCCTGCTGTACTAATATAACAGCTTGAACGATCAAACGAAGTAGCAAACAAAGACTGAATCCGGAGAGCAGGAAGTGTAAGTGATGAGACAATGAATGAGTGGCTACCATGGAGACAAGATGTGACCTGTGATATCGCATCTGACACTGAAGCACTGTTACTTTTACTGGCCCTCAGCTATGGAAATAACAATGTGGATGATGAAGGGGCAAAATGCCTTGTTACCTCAGTGAGACATGAAATTATGCGTTCATCCAGCTGAGCCCAAACACTGCTGGGAGCATACTTTCTCACAAACAGAACACATTTTCATGCATTTACACCCAAACACTAAACCAGACCTAAATGTTGGAGTCTGATTCGTGGACTGCAGAGGTGAGTGAGATCAGAATGTGGACATATATGCCCACACGCGGTATAATGGCACATGTGACCATAAAATGACGTTCACGCCTGCCTGAACAACCACAGTGCTCCATTTAATGAAAACACGAGTCAAAATGCTACTAAAGCACGACATGCACAGCACGCTACTTAAGAGAGTACACACGGGGTAGTCTTCGGGTTAGGTACCGTTATTTGACCAGCAGATGGCAGTGTGTAATATTCTGCTCCGACTACTACACCCATTTAGAATTACTGCCACTGGAATTGTCGCCCCGGCAGTTGAATGCCTCCGCCAACCAGTCAAGTTCACGTCCATGTCTGTCCAGACTCATAACAACAAATGCACTTGATGACTATGTGAAGATGGATTCTTATAGTAGTGTAGCTACACAAAATGTGGTGCTTTTGTTTTCTCCCTGGCATTTTCAGATGTGATGCCTCCCTGTGAGCTGCAGGCGAGACTCACTCACAGGGTCACGATCAGCTCCCACGCGTTACGTGAATGCGATGGCGCTCGATATTTCAGAACGAGGCAGGAAGTGAAAGGCAGGATGGACGAGATGTAGGGAAGCCCCTCATTGTGTCGTCCCGGTCGACGTGTGTGTGTGTGTGTGTGTGTGTGTGTGTGTGTGTGTGTGTGTGTGAGTGTGTGAAAACCTGTGAGTCAAAAGTGTCACCTCTTCAGTGTCCAACTGTGAATATTATGGTCATCCATTCTTCAGTTACGGCCTAAAACGTGCTTCGTGAGGTCACAGTGACCTTTGACCTTTGACCACAAAATTCTAATCAGTTCATCCTTGCGTCCAAGTGGACATTTGTGCCATTGTGGGAATTGGATGGACGGACGGACGGACAAAAACGTGACGGAGGTTTTGTTTTGCAGTGTTTGTATGTGTGTGTATGTGTGTGTGTGTGTGTGTGTGTGTGTGTGTGTGTGTGTGTGTGTGTGTGTACGCTGTACATACGTGGGTTTCGAGGCCTCAGCCTGGTCCGTCTGCAGTTTATGTCCTCCCTCCACCTCCATGGTGCAGTAAACGATCCTGTTTGGAGCCAACGACTTCAAACCCTGGACCTCCATGATCACCACCTGCAACACACACACACACACACACACACACACACACACACAGACACACACAGTCATATTTGATACACACAAAGAGAGGAGGTGATAGGGGGAGGGAAGTTTGAACAGCAAATTAGAAAAAAAAAGAAGAAAATAAAGCCAGCATTGTCCCTTCCATTTAGAGTGTCAATATAGCTGATCAAACAACAGAGGCAGTTGTTATCGGTGACAAACTGTACAGACGACTGCATAAGTGCTGGTTACATTAAATTACTGTTAGCAGGAAGCATTTATGAGCCTCAGTTGAATCACTATTTTATACGTAATGCTGTTGTCTAACTGTATGGGGGGGGGGGGGGGGGGGGGGGGTTCCCCTCTCTTTTTGTTTTGGCATTTCAACACATGCAACAAGCTTTTCAAAATGAAAACACCAATGTGGACAAAACCCCACTTGAAAACGGTAATCTTGACTGGCCTGAGGCACCAGGACGTCTCTAACTGACTCTTGGTTATCGTCCATGAACTGAGCGAACCGCACATCCTACGAATGCTGTGTGCGACAGGCTGTTGTGGGCTGAAACGTCATGAGTTTCACATATTTACATATACTTTGCATATCTTTCGCAAGAGCTGTTCTTGGGGGGGCTTCATGAAAGTACTTGGAACCAGCTGAACCATCTTGAAACTCCTGGACTTGCGAGAGACTATTTAAACTATGGTGCTGGAAATGTAAAACGACCGTGAGTCTGCAGAGGATTCTGGCCTTTCTACCTCAGATTAACAGGCTTCACTTTAGGAAAGAATTGTGTTAAAATATCCACAAAGCCTGCGATGGTTTTTTTTCCTTGTTTGAAAACCAGAAGTAAAGAAAACGGATGGTCCGGCATTTATGCAATCACAGAGCAATTGTAGAGAGCAAGCAAGGAGTGTGGAGTGTCGTCAGGGTTTTTGAGCCTCAAGAGTATTCCTACTTTTTCTTTGCCGTCAGCAGACGGGTCTTATTTGTTTGCTATCTCTCAAAGCCGTTCAATCTCAGCGCACTTTCAAATCTCTCAATAGCTTTGTCATCAGTAAGCTTCCACATGTTTTGTCCAGTGGGCTGTGGGAAGGGTTTATGTTGGTACCTGAAAGAAGTAGGGAATTGCGTAAGCCTTGTGAAACTGCAAATTGTGCAAAAGATAGAACATTGTATTCACGAAGATATGTGCCTCTTTTCTCTGAGATGCTAGACACCAGCAACATGGAGGCAGTAAAATAATCATGGTGCTGCTGGACTGTTTTGCTCCATGGATCTTTGCGGAGGACAAACACCCACAGAGGCTGGACACAGGTATTTGGACAGCTAATTTATCATGCGAGTGGTGAGGAGGTGCTGCACTCTGTCTCCTTCTCCTTTTCAACATAAAAATGGACCTGCCCGTCAACCAATTAAGGTTCAAAAAGTCTGTCAGTCAGTCGAAATCCTGGGAGACATTTCCTCTCATTAGCAAGTCCAGATGCTAATCCCGAGACGCCAGCCACGGTTCATGGGGAAGAACACTGTGAGGTGGAATAATATGGCAGTAGCTGGGCTGAATTAAAAACCACATTAGCCAGTTTTCTCCGGGCAGCGGGAACGTGTCTCTTTATGTCTGAACCTTTCAGCTTTCCCTCGACACAACCTGACAGTCAATGCCTCGCTTAAGGGCCTTTGCGTTACCTAACTGTGTGTAGAAATGTGTTCTGTGTAACGCATTTCGACCAAAAGCCGTAAAAATAGAAACGTGTTAAGATCACCGCATGTTCGGCAGAATTCTGCACAAGCGAGTGCAGACTGTACGTGGATGGGTGAGAGAAATAGAAGCTCGTTTTATACCTGACATTAGAGCTACCCTGTGGAGGTGTTTGACTAGTAGCGCTGTGGAGCAATGTTTTTAAAGCGTGGGTCTCCAGTTTGTGGACGGTTTTCGTGCTATTCCACTGATTGAGCGGTGACGTGCCAGCAAACGTAGCAACAAAGACAAGGAAGGAAGAAAAAACTGCTAGCTCGCAAACATGCATGTAAACAACGCAAAATACTGTGGTTTGCAAGACCACAAGGATACGCACAACGCATTTTAGGAAGAAATACTGAATGTGTCTAATTTCTGAAGTGCTAAACCATTAATGTTCCCAGAGGATTGATTCTTAAGGATTTCCGTGACCCCACCCCGCCATCAGCTCAGAGTATTCTACTGACCTATGAAGGGAGGCGTGTTCTTCTGCACAAGACTTTCTGATTAACCATTGCATGACGTGACAAGTATATTGACTTGAAGAGGACCCAGGATGCAGCACAAACTTTGTTCCATAAGTTCAGGTGTGGGTGACATGGTGCCCCTTAAAGTACATATAACTTTTACTTAATCGGGTAATCCCATTGAGATAAAGACCACACTACCACTGACTATCCGTGTAAGAATTTGGCCACAGTTTGGCACACTGACCATACGCAGTCCAGCCATTGGTAGAAACTAGGTTTCCACCTCGCCTTGTCATCTTTAGTTTGAGTGACATGACGGCATCTTTATTTATTGCTTCCAGGTCATTTGGATGTACAAATTATCACAAAGAGAATGAACAATTACAATGAGCTTTACTGAGCTCCCAGCCACATCTCATGGCCTTCATCAACAGAGGGAGTCTACTCAGTTGCCATGGAGGTGGCTTAGTTATTATCGCATGGCCAACGTATGAAATTGGACCAGCAAGTCCTGTAAGTGGAACTTGTGCTAACTTGTAGAGATCATAAACCTGTTCAAGGATGGGCTCTTGTGTCGGATGTGGAAAAATTCAATCCAAATCCCAAAATACATCCATACCTTTTCCAAGGTCAAGAATGAACATCCAAGCTCAACAATGAAAATGAGTAAAAATACAAAATCTACATTTACTTATGTGGAATACAAATAAGTCTCTTATTGTCTAATTGTATGTTGAAAAGGTGATGATCTGCTTGGATGTATTGGAGTTATTTCTATGCTTATCGCTTCATTGCTCTTCCCATCATACTCGTCATGTTGTCTAATGCGTCCTTCAAGGGCACCGTGAGGCCCACAACAAATATTCAAATACATACTCTGCTTCCCAGAGAATGTACCCTTTCCATTTCGGACAGTGCCAACCCACATTTGAACTGTCAGTGCTGCCCACTAGCTGTCAATCTATCAGAAAGACCACATGATGATTGTCAACGTCAGCTACCTCTCTGTCAGACATTGCATTGCACTGTTTAATGTAAGCCATTAAAACAAGTAAACACACGTCACTGACGAGTCCACCAACCTCGAGGGTGAAGGACAGCACCACGTCGGATTTGGACAGCGTGTTCTCGTCCTCCTGGCCCATGTCCATGATGGACGTGTTGTGGCCCCGCTTCAGCTTCTGCAGCTTGAACTCTCCTCCCTTGGACACCGGCATGCTCTCCAGGTTGGCCATCAGCAGGTTGACGGAGGATCGCAGCTCCTCAATGTACATGGCCTCCATCTCTCTGGATGCAAACCTGGGAAACCTCCCACCGTACTGACCAACACAGGAAGGCAGCCAAGTTATTGATTAATGAGCGTGATTCACTGAATGCCTAAAACAACCTTATTGGGAGTAAAATGGCACCAGTTGTAAATAATGTTGCGACATAAACAAAACCTGTATTGATCTGAACTCAAACATTAAACTAAATCAGATAATCATGTAAAAATAAATCTGAATACTGTAGATCTAAAACTTCAATGACTTAACTTGAATCAATATTCAGTTTACGTCCTTGGTATTCAATCATCATTACCTTCCCCCATCCATTCTTTCATCCCTCCATCCATCCATGCATTCATTCATCCATCCATTCAATCCATCCATCCATCCATCCACACACCCATCCATCCATCCATCCATCCATCCATCCTTGTCACTTACCCGAGCAATCTGGTCTGCCATTTGCAGTCGTCCATCCAGCTCTCTTCTGATCTGGGCTGCTTGCTCATCGGGGTTGTCCAGCTGGGGACACAGACAGACACACAGTGGACTTTACAAGCGGAACCACCGTTAACCCTAACCAACCAAGTTATTGAACTGAATCAACTGTGTGTCTCTTGAGATATAGGTCTTTACACGGCGCTTGGATTGGAGCACTGGCCCTTAAATCTCTGTATAAAAACTCGACCAAAACCAAAACAGTGCCAAAAATGTCCTCGTTGATTAATTCAGCATGGCAAAAAGAAAACAAACGGAGGACACAGGAGATACTCAATCATCATCCGTCATTCAGCTGCTGCTGTGACTGCCCCCCATTGCTAACTACAGTTGCTAGCTGCAGAAAAAAGTAAAAGATTCCACAACGAAGATGTGATGCAGAACATCAAACTGGAAAACAAACAAAAAAAAATCAGATGCACCCTCAACGGCCCCATTAAGAGATCTTACAAAACCTGGCACCCATCAATAAACTATGTGAGTAGTTTATCTGGCCTGGGAACTGTGAACTCGTGTGATGTTGGGGTTTGTTTTTTTTTGTTCCTTTCCAGTATTCCTCATCTTTTTGCACATATTTGTACCTTGAGATGACAGCTTATGGCAATGTCTTGTGAATGGGAAAAATCTCTTTAAATAAAGGCTGTGTCCTGCAAGCCCACTTGTACCCATAATCACAGCGAAGAACGCCCTCTGGGGGATATTATCGCTTCTGTCAATACCTTCTCTTTCCAGTTGGCCAAAAGAAGCCTTGCTGCTTACAGAGACCAGTGACAGAGAGCAAGAATCAATCTTATAACTATGTGGAATTCATCAGCCCCCCCCCCCCCCCCCCCCCAGCCAGGGGGCTATAGGATCAATACTACCTCTGCAGCCCTGCCTGCTTATTAGGAGGGAGCTGGAGCAGGCTAATGGTAGTGTTGTGTGTGTGTGTGTGTGTGTGTGTGTGTGTTGTGGTCAGTCAGCAGCATGACGCACACAGGCACACAGGTGTGTTTCTCCCCTAAGTGAAGTCACACACAACAAATGCGTGTTGTATGCACACAAGAGAGCGAGACACCCGGGGCGAAGCAGTTGTGGGCGCGGTGGTAGTCGCATCAACATCGTCCAAGACTATCTAGAGGACTTCTGAGAACTCAAGGTGAGGCTTCTGCTCATCAACTTAAACTTCAACCAGCCTTTTTCTCAAGAGATCATTGTTTTTACAAGCATTTTCTGATCTGCAACCTTCATAATTAAGGTCGTGTCAACTTTAGGCAACTGAAACTCTATTCATTTATTTTTTTCTGCAAGCACAACTTCCACATATTATCACCTTATAAAGTTGTTGGGGTTGATACATTGAGCAGACCTGGCCCGATTCTTTAAACCAATCGCAATCGTTGTGCTCGGCGCCGAGCCCAGGATGCAGCAAACGGCGCTCTTGCAAAGCGGTAACACGCAGATAGCAGATGGGGGAGGAGAATGCCGACAGCCTACATCCGGTGAGCCGGACTGGGTCTCCATCAGCTCCTGAGAAAAACATCTGGCTCTTAAGGTGCTAAATGCTCCACAGCTATATGTTCACCAGCTAGCTCTCTAATTCTGTCTGCCGTTTGGTGCGGGGCAGGTAGTGCAGCGTTTTGTTTTTTGTTTTTTTTCTTTACTGCCAACAACTGCCTGCCGGCGCAAGGTCGATCGGAGCTCAAATCGTTTAAATCTTTTTCCAAGCAAAGAATAGAGCTTTAACAGCAATTTGATCCACAAACATTGAGTGTGCAGGTTTAAAGCCGGGGAAAGACGGTTAAAAAGGAGCCAGCGTTTACTGTTAGTAGAAGAAGAGGTGAGAACAAGAAGTCTCAGTGTGTGCATTCTACCATCCAACCTGACTTCCTCCCTAAGAGGCCTTGACAGCATGACAGCGTCACGCTTACGTCCGCAGCTGTTATTCACACGACCACAAGAGACCGCTCGCCGAGAAAAACACAAATGACAACAAATCAATGTTTGTGGGGGGGTTTTTTTGGGTAGGGGGACAATCTCCAAAATACAGCACGTGTGACAGCGTCATACAGTTTGGAAAATGGAAACACAAAGGGGCTCACTTAAGAACAGGATCAGAGATTAGGGGTTTGATGAACTGCTTCTACCAGTTAAGATTGTCTAATAAAACCAGTGTGCATTTTCAGCTCCACATGCTGCTGCAGCTCTTAGAATAAAAGCACGGAATGCCTCGTGTCTTCACAGTGGGGGGGGGGGGGGGGGGTTAAACGGTGGAGGAAGCGTGGGCAGACCGGGCCGTTTGGAGCAGCGAGATGAAACAGCCTGCTGCAGGGGGAAGCCAGGAACTGATGACCCACCACGAACAATATGTCAGAAGACAAACTCTGGTTACCTCATTTAACCCAGGCAACAATATATTACGTTCTCCTGGTTTACAGTTTCACCAAAATGATCTAACGATTCTAATTCCATCAAATGAATTTGCGGTTATGTCTCTACATGGGAGATAAATCTCCAGATTTTGTTTTGGTTTCCAAGAGGCTTCCGTAAGCATTGTACCACCACCACCACCACCGAGAGTCATCACCACAACTCTGCACCTCCTCTCAGCTTTATGGAGCCTTTTAGTGTTTTTAGGCTCATTGTTTCAGCGTCACGGTCCATTGCTACAGCCGTTTGGTTCACTCTCACTGCTCTCATCGACCTCACCTCCAGCAGCAGCAGCAGCAGCAGCAGCAGCAGCAGCAGGCAGCTGTTCTCAGAAAGCAGCTCCAAAATGGCAGGATATTTCCCCATATTGTCTACACGGGATGCGTTTGGGCACAGTATTGAGTGTAGGTCAGTGCACAATCACCGTAGTGCAAAACAAAGTGGAAGAAAATAGACTTGAAGCGTAAAAACACGTTATACCACAGCCTTGATCGACAGTGGCATTGAGACGAGACGCTCCAGCCAAATTCTAAAAAAATGTGCCATATACGTTTCATTTTTTTCATGACTGACCTCACTTGACTCCTAGACCCATCTGTTGGCTCGGAAATGATCTTGTATCGTTTCCCTGATTGGCGCGTTTCTTGAGGGAATCTACTTTTTCAGCTGAAGTGATAGACAGGTGGGAATGAAAGAGAACAGGCAGGTACAGAAGGCTGATGGGATTGTTCTCTCACTCTGTGCCTCTCTCTCTCTCTCTCTCTCTCTCTCTCTCTCTCTCCCTCTCTCTCTCTCTCACCCGTCTGTCCTTGCCATTGATTTTCTCCCACTGTCTGCATTAACATCTTGCCAGAACACCCACCCCTGCTGTTACCACTGACTGAGGAGCACGTTCGAATTACTGCCGTCTCCCAGGCATGCACGACACACACACACACACACACACACTTTGATATGCACCACCGAATATACACATCAAAAAGCGCGCAGGGCAATGCTGTGTGCGCTCGCACGCTGTTAATCGCTCCCTCCGATATCCAGAGAGAAAGCAGCATGCGCACATGAAACAGAAGACAGTGAGCCTGGCGTCTCAGATTGAAGGCATGCAAGCTTTCTAGTTCTCACCATAAATGCACAGTGTACGCAGAAAACGGCAGAAAATGGCACCTATCCCCCTGTCCTCACGACTCCACATTTCGGCAACAAAACGACTCCATTAATTCACCAGAACGCAGGAGAGCAGTCTCTGAAATGAACAGATACCCCGGGTGTCTGCAGGCTGGCAAGTACGCTGACCAACCACATCACTGACCCGTAATTAGTGACTTAGTGATAGTG
This sequence comes from Enoplosus armatus, assembly GCF_043641665.1. Lineage (NCBI taxonomy): Eukaryota > Metazoa > Chordata > Actinopteri > Centrarchiformes > Enoplosidae > Enoplosus > Enoplosus armatus. The sequence goes on along the minus strand of NC_092182.1, from coordinate 2,794,575 downwards.
ATTATGTCATTACTTAATAGCATATATGTCGGTTACTTTTTAGTTAATTATTATATAATAATAAATGGCTATACACTTTTGGAATAGGATTGGCTTTCCTCCTGATCGGGATCCCAAGTGAATCCAAGCACCAGTTCAGTGAAGTGCAATAACCACCCCCCCCGCCCCATCCTCCAGGTATAGGGACTTGAGGTTTAAGTAGACAAGTTTGCTGGCTACTTTGGTGGGTGCACAGGTGTTTCAGAATCAGAATCAGAATCAGAATCAGAAACTGTTTATTGCCAAGTAACATACATTACAAGGAATTTGCTGTGGTCTGAAGGTGCTATTGTTTTGATAACAAATAAGTAGAATATAAAAGCTAAAATAACAATAAGAATAAAAATAAAAATAAGATAAGATAAATAACAACAGTGCAGTGACCAGAATAAAGTAAAGTGTCCAGATAAAGTGTCCAGTAGGGGGTGAGTGCGTTAATGTAACGCAGTGGGGACAGGGGTGATGTACGTTAATATAACGTATAGCTTGTGGTAGTGTTCGGGGGGGTGTCAGTGAGAGTTTGTCAGGTTGACTGCAGAGGGGAAGAAACTGTTTTTGTGGCGGGAGGTTTTGGTCCTGATGGACCGCAGCCTCCTGCCAGAGGGGAGGGGGTCGAACAGATGGTGTCCGGGGTGGGAGGGGTCGGCAGCGATCTTCCCTGCTCTCCTCAGGGTCCTGGAGGAGTACAGGTCCTGAAGAGATGGGAGGTTGCAGCCGATCACCCTCTCTGCAGAGCGGATGATACGCTGCAGTCTGCGTCTGTCCTTGGTGGAGGCAGCAGCGTACCAGACGGTGATGGAGGAGGTGAGGATGGACTCAATGATGGCGGTGTAGAAGTGAACCAGCATTGTTTGTGGCAGGTTAAACTTCCTCAGCTGCCTCAGGAAGTACATCCTCTGTTGGGCTTTCTTGATGAGGGAGCTGATGTTCAGCTCCCACCGGAGGTCCTGGCTGATGATGGAGCCCAGGAAACGGAAGGACTCCACAGTGTCCACTGGAGAGTCACACAGGGTGATGGGGGCGGGTGGGGCTGCGCTCTTCCTGAAGTCTTTGAAGCGTTAAGCTCCAGGTTGTTGCTGTTGCACCAGGTCACCAGGTGGTCAATCTCCCACCTGTAGGCAGACTCATCCTCTCCAGAGATGAGTCCGATGAGGGTGGTGTCGTCCGCGAACTTCAGGAGTTTGACGGACTGGTGACTGGAGGTGCAGCTGTTGGTGTACAGGGAGAAGAGTAGTGGAGAAAGAACGCAGCCTTGAGGGGAGCCGGTGCTGATCGTCCGCGAGTCTGAGACGTGTTTCCCCAGCTTCACGTGCTGCTTCCTGTCAGACAGGAAATCTGTGATCCACCTGCAGGTGGGGTCAGGCACGTTGAGCTGGGAGAGCTTGTCCTGAAGAAGAGCCGGGACGATGGTGTTGAAGGCAGAGCTGAAGTCCACAAACAGGATCCTGGCATAGGATCCTGCGGAGTCCAGGTGCTGGAGGATGAAGTGTAGAGCCAGGTTGACGGCGTCGTCTACAGACCTGTTGGCTCTGTAGGCGAACTGCAGGGGGTCCAGCAGAGAGTCTGTGATGGATTTGAGGTGGGACAGGACCAGGCGTTCAAATGATTTCATGACCACAGAGGTCAGGGCGACGGGTCTGTAGTCATTTAATCCTGTGGGCCCTGGTTTTTTGGGGACGGGGATGATGGTGGAGGCCTTGAAGCAGGCTGGCACGTGGCATGTCTCCAGTGAGGTGTTGAAGATGTCCGTGAACACCGGAGACAGCAGTTTGAAAGCAGGCTGACAGGCTAACTGTACCATGCCTGGCACAAACATTTACAATTCAACCAAGAATACTGATAGATCTCCATCCTCAGCATCAACATTAGATTAATAATCCCCCCCCCCCCCCCTTCCTAATCGCCTCTCTGCAACAAGTTGCTATCTCCTCGAGATAGATTAACAGGCCCAAACCCTGATAGTGATTAAAAGAAAAGCAATCACTCGCCCTTAATTCAGATAAGGGGACAAGGGTTGGCATGGCAAATGAACGGGGAGGGCGGTGAGCGGTAGCCTCTGTATACAGTTGCCACGGCGACCACATACAAGAGGATAAAGGGCACTGGGGAGTGTTTGTTTGTGTGTGTGTGTCTGTCTGTGTAGTGCTCGCGTGTGTACAACCGTTTAAATGCTTCAGGAATGAGATTCAGGCATACGTCATCATCTGCCGCACATCTCTCTCTCTCACTCAAACACACACACACACACACACACACACACACACACACACACACACACACACACACAGCGGAGAGGCCAAATGCCGAGCTTAACCATGGAGATGTACTTCAAAGTGTTCAAGTTCTCCGTTTGACCAGGACAGCAGCAGCTCTTTGATGAAGCACGGTCGTGGGTTATTTGGTCCCTCCTCCATCATTTCTGTTACTGGAGCAAATATGCACAGAGAATACAAGGGTTTCACAGCCATGCTGTGCACTTGTACCGGATTAATAACCGCGGCACATGTCCTACCCTGTCCTGTTTACCTTCCATGAACAGCAAGCTGTGAGCGAGTTTGCACAGACAGACAGAGAATAAGAGAACAACCTGAGCTTACAAAGTGGAGGAAGCTGTGGAAAATTGCAGGTAATGGAAGGCTCACAATGGTTGCAATTGCATCTAGTGTCAGTCAGATACAGTTGTTCTTTGTTATGAAAAGTAGAAAAATAGTTTCTAGTGTCTAGAGTAGAACTAGAGGTAAAGATCAACCTAGGTCATAATAATTTGTTCTTGCCAGGGGCTGAGAAAAGATATACAATTTCCTGGGCTGAAGCCTAGAGGCCCTGAATTACAAAGGGTATATGAATGTCCATTAATAATACAATAATATCATAATGAAATGATCATTTTTAAGGGGTCATAAATCCTGTGGACTGATTGGCCAGTTGGTTGTCAATGGTGATATTATTTGACACTGATTGGTCACATAATGAGAGCGGTGCTGAAAAGCCAAAGGTCCAGAAAGAAAAAGAAAAGCGAGACCAGGAGTTACAGAATACCAAAGGTTAATGGGATCTCTCAAAAAGGCTCAAAAATGACGACGCAGGTGCGAGCCGTGGGCCTCGGCTGCCCAACAATGCAGTAGACCTTGTCGAGTCACTGAGACACGCGACGCTTTTGAGGAAGCCCGCAAAGTCTCCGACGGTTTGTCAGTTCTACAAAGCAGAGAGTATGAACTGTCAGGCCAAGGCCAAGTCTGCATTTGTGTTCACGCTTGTAATAGACAGACTGTTGGGGTCGGGGGCTGGACAGAAGATACAGCTTGTATCAAGATGTTCGGAAGCGGTTCGCCTCTTTGGACACAGCCACAGTCACTACCTCCGCTAAAGAGATCCGAGTTTAGGCGCAAAACAGGAAACAAATACATCTGCTCACACTGATAGAAGACGGAATTTACAGCTTTTATTCCCTAATGTTGATATCGGCCTACGAATATTCTAACAATGCCAGCGCGGAGGCCAGTGGGGAGCGATTATTCTATAACTTGAGGAAGGGGATAGATATAGTGGATACTGTGAGTCCTCCCCCCCCACCCCCACCCCCAGGGCTACTCTCACAGATGAGCATCACTCCACAATATCAGTGTGCAACTGTTGGGAGCGCAGACCTCCCCGGCTGGTTGATAAAGGCCACCGTAGTTGTATTGTCTGTCCTCTAAAAAATGTATTAGGGGTTTATCACTATTTTCCTGGTTGGCGCCCGTATGCACACCTACCTAAGTGTTTCCTGTGGGGAGGACAACTGGCGATGTGAAAATATGCGTCCTTCAGGCCGATTGATATGAACCAATTGCTCATAAGGTCTGCAAAACTTAAACAAAGTTAAAAACACGCAGGTCCAGGATGGGACGTATCTCAGGACCAGGAAATACCTTGAATAGAAACCCTGTAGCCCTCTGCTTGCTTGTGGCACTACTCGTGTGGTGCTTTTGTTTAACAAAGGCAGATATTTCCTCCTGTAACACTCGGGGAGCAACGAGGCCGGTGGAACGAGGGCGGTGCTGTGGCGAACAGAAGTCTGTAGCCCCTGGCTAGTGTCCTCAGCGCCCACTTTGACGCCGTGCATGTGATGTGAAATGGATAAAAACAAAAGGCAACTTCTTGCACTCAAGAAAGCTGGAACTGGCTAATGTTTGATACTTTTACTTAACAAATGACAAACAATTAAAGGGTTCACCCTTATTTTATTCCTTCGGTAGGAAGTAGTTCCAATGAAAATGCTTTGGTGTGGATCATCATCTGAAAAGGGAGGTTGCTGTTGAAGTAATTTGAGCAAACTGACCCTTGAATCAATTATTGAAACCGTCATTGATTATTTTTCCAATCGATGGATCACGGATGGACTGTTTCAGCACTCGCCATGCTTTCCAGTCTGTTGTCTCCAGTCTGTTGTGACCAGTTAGAGGCTTTCAGCGGCTGCTGACTCTACCACAGCCCTAATGTCTAAAACCCATCTGATAAAAAAAAAAAAAAAGGAAAGAATACCCGCTCTCCTCTTCCCTCACTACATATCCGCTGTGATGGCCGGCAATTCAATTTGTCTCCCGGCTCCAGCTATCATTACTGCCAAAGGCACATTCGTCAAGAGAGATGTGCCTCGCTTTTTGACCCCGTTGCTCTTTATATGGTGTGTGTGTGTTGTTAGAGAACAGTCATCTCATTTGATCTGGGGTACTCACTGGCCTGTTTGGAGCAATGGTACAACCAACATGGCTGCAACATGCATGTAGGTTGCTCACACAACCACTTAAACTCATGCATTTATGTTATGTACAAACACAACACTCTTTTTTTTTTTTTTTTATCTTAACTCGTCCTTTTATCTGTTATTGATAGTATGAATCTATTTTCTAAGCTTAATTGTACACATGTATTTACATGCCGTGCCGAGCTGAGGGGTCTGGGGTGTACAGGACCACCACGCCCTGGGTTCAGTTCCACACGGACTACATGGTCTACAAATAAAAATCAGCCACGCAAAAGGTTCCCTTACTAAAACACACCTCAAGTTTTTTTTTTTTTATAATCATCCATCCAGACGAATTCAACAGAAATGAATTAACTATTTACTAAAAATAATATTGCTAGCAATGCAACATGAAATGGGCTTCTTTATTCTCAACTAAATCACATAGCATGCAAAGTCTTTTTTTCTTCAGGGAGACCAGTAAACCTGCCTGTTCCTATAGCTAATGGTAATGTACCTGAACGTGACTCCACGCTGCACTTTCTTTTTCATCGGACGATGTGTTTTGTAATTTAGCTTTGCTCCAAACATCAACAGATTCTATTTCTTGGCTGCTAAACGCTCCACTATGTTCACCAACTCATTTGCCAACTTTGTCTGCCTGCTGTTTCGTGCTGGATAGGTAGTGCAAAGTGCCAGAGATTTTTTTTTCCATTTAAAAACAGCCACCAGCTGGAAATAAGGTTGATGAGAGCAGCGAGAGTGAACCAAGACAGTAAAGCTGCGGGCCACGAAACCAAAACAATGAGCTGAAAAGGTGCTAAATAGCTCCGTAGAGCTGAGAGGAAGTCGGCCGGGATGTACTAGATACATCTGTATAAAAGTAAAAATGACTTCAGAAAACGTGTAGTTAAATAAAAAGTAAAGAAAAGCAACCCTACCCCCTGCCTAACAACACTGACATTCTCCATCACAGTGGGCGTGCTGCTCTACTCGCCTGTCTGAACGGCATTCTGTGAGTCTTGAGCGCCGAAAAAATTGCTCCACAATCTGCTCTCGGTTCAACTTCTCAGCTCATTCGGTCTCGAGGCTTAATAGTGGACCAGCCCACTCAGCCTCCGCGTCCCACTGCGCTTTGCTACAGTCACGAGAGGAAATGTCATTTGTTACTTCCACCCCTGGAAGTCGGGTTACAATCCTTCCACATTACACATAGTCATTTGATCCATTGAATGACTCATGGCGACCTAAGCTTAACCAAATCTTCACCATAGGGGTTAAGAATAGGAAAACACAGACCTTTTGGCCTAGGGGGTAAGACACCGACCATGAACTGCAACGTCCCTGGTGCAAGTCCATCCGGGGTCCTTTGTCACATCTCTGGCACTCCCTCATTTCCTGCCATCTCTCTGCTAATCTCTATAAGCAAAGCTCTGCATGTCATGGTCAGATGATAGCGGATGGGCTCCGAGGTTGTAACTGTACTGTATCTAATAAAGGCATGAGACGCACCCCCAAACGTGCATTGTGGAAGGCACTGACAAACAATGTTGTCCTGCTGATAGGGGCATCAGATGATAACAGGGGTCATTCCTGAAGTCACTGACGAAGGACACTCTTCGTCATTTAGTGTTGAGGACTGTTGATATAATATGCCAACATTTCAGGGATTCGCTTAAAACTTAGTTAAGATGTAGACTTTTGCAGCCACTGCCTGTAGCAAAGTAAACTCATATTGGAGAGAGTCTTTTCGGTTGAGTTATAGAGAGTATTCAGCATCTGGCTCATTGTGCGTGGGCCAGACAGCAATCACTCCGCTAATGAGGGCAGCGACATTTGAAACACGTCGGGAAGGGGAGCGCACAGTCTCGGCTCTTGAAAAAGCATCCACCCCAGGCCACGGGCGGCAAAACAAAATCTGCATCTGCATCTGTGCTTAACTGGTTCCAACCCGAGGGGGGGGTTATCTCCAGGTTACACACCCAAAAGTCAAGACATAGGCTCGTGTGGCAAAAGGATGTTTCAACATCCCTTTAAGTGGAGGGATTTCCAGGCTCACAGTGTGGATTAAAGGATTACGTCATACACTATGCTGCGGGTTTGGATTTAGAACCTGATCAAATGACGCGCACGCGGGAGACGCACAAACAAAAATATTTGTGCAGAAGTTACTTAGCGTCGTATCATCTTTTTTAACTCAGCAAGCCATCTGTCAGTACTTTCAGAAGGCTTTACATGCTGTGGGATTATTGGGTTTTTTTTTGTTGTTGTTTGTTTTTGAGGAAAAGCAGCTCTTGTTTAACTGCCTCAAAAAAAAACGAAAAAACATTGCCATTTCCACTCCCGATGACCGCTCTGTTATAGAGCAATCATATGCCCACGTGAGATTAGTTATTTAACTAACTGGCTTGGTACTGTTGGATTTTAATTGGCAGTTATTAGACACAGAGTGCAGCTCCCGCGCCGGCCGAGCCAATATTTACTCTCAGCACTGATAACTGGAAAACAAAAAACAGCTCATTTAGTGGAAATGTCTTTTGTTTCTTGTAATGCCCGGGCCTCCCTTCCTGTCTGCCTCCTTCTAATCACCACCCCTGTTTAAACAGTTCAGCTCTCTCATCCTCCTCCCCTTCCATTTTTACACCCAATTCTGTCTCATTTCCTGTCTTCTCTCTCTCTCTTTCTCATTCTATCTTTTTCTGCAGGGACGACAGGAGGGACTTGATGAGTTCTTCCACCCATGATTTCACCTCTATATATATATATATATATATATATATATGACAGATATTTTAGATAAATTGGTGCATTATCTGAATTAAAAAAACAAAACAAAAAGAGTGTTGTGTCACAATAGGCCGTTTTAAGCACACTACTGTACGGTAGTTAAGTTCTGGTCATTTGCCATCACCACATCTGGACCTCTGAAAGAAAGGCAGCTAATGCTTGCTGGACCCCCCCCCCCCCCCCCCCCCCCTCCCTTTTATAATGGAGGACAAACACTAACAATTTGGAACCGTCTCATCTGTTACCTTGGAGACAGCCATGGACGCTTCCCTCAGAAGGGCTTAGGGTAAGGAAGTTAACCAGACATGCATTTGCCAAACCAACCAGTTAGTCATCGTGTGGAATGGCCTCATTGCTGTCTAATGTGGGCGATAGGGGGGGAAAAGTAAAACTACGACTGCGGTTCCCACCATCTGTAGTTGCGGTGGGTGTTTTCTGGTCCCCAGCCTCTGTGGGGGGTGGGGGGGGGGTCAGTAATGAGTCCATTATGGCGTGGTGCACCAGAACGAGGCGAAGAACAAGCCAAACAAAGGTGAGATCTAAGCTTTATCGGAAGTGTTTTCCAGCATAATATACATATATTTCAGTTTTACAAGAGAGAAGGCTTCAAGGATGACGACCAGCCGCTTGGTGTCTGGTTAACCCACTTCTGATAAAGAGCAGCACAGCTTTTCTGTGGGAAGCATCTGGGGCCGTCTCCCATGTAGGGTTACCAAACAGGTCAGGCAAACACAGTTCACCAAACTTCATGAATGAAAAGTAACATCCGGAGGGAATCACTGCCAAAGTTACAAGCCCAGATCCCACTTTCTCAGTCAAACACAAACTTGAACAGCGTTCAAATTACACACCGTGGCTGGGAGGGTACTGCAAAGCTGTAGCACGTACAATTCATTTGTTGTGAATTTTCAAGAATAATAGAAGTCATTCACACAACAAGTCCTCAGACCTAAACCACCGCCCTCAAAAACAGCCCATGTGTTTTCATGTGTTTGTTGTCTCTATGGTTAAGGCAAATAAAACTACTAGGTAAAAAGGTTGACGAAACAATCCCAAGCAGTGGAGGAAGCTTGCCAGGTTGGCATGGAAATGAATCCGTTGACATGCAAGCTCAGTGACATCACTGATAGATTCTCTCTTCTGGATTTAAAAAAAGCTAAAGCAAAGTTCCTTCTTGCCCTTGGACAAAACAATCCTGAATCAAGGTCCACCTACGGGCCGTTTCCAGAGCTTTCATCCAAGAAGTCCTAAATGGACTAAAGTGATGGATGACGATCGTAGCAGCTACTGAGCTCGCATGTCAACAGATAAATCCATCTTGACAAAGGAGAACTGGTGGGCTTTGGGTCGGGATCGTTGTGTTGACTGCCGCTTTCAAGGTCAAAGGTAAATGTTGATGCTTGACTTATTGTGGAAATACTGGGGTCATGGATGATTGTCAGTGTTATAGTACCGTATTATTCATATGATTACGTATCCACGCTACTTCGGAGAAACCACGGGTTAGAAGTTAGAAATGCCTTGTGATGAAGTGTATAAATAGCAACAGCAAACACTAAAAGAATCTGGCATTCTAGGATTTAGAGTGTAACAGTTTGTAGTCCTAAAAGGAAAGCATTTATTTAAACCTTGGACTCTCTTGCCAGATTTCTAGTGTTTTTCTTCCTCCCACACGCTTCTCAGCTTATGCCTACAAACATTTCACAGTTGGTTGTGTCACATTAATTATACATTAGTTATCTGTTTTCTATATTCATTCCTTGAGTGGCTCCAATATGGTAAGACAATATGGTAAATGTGTTGCTTTTCAGAGATTATCTTGTTAATCGAATGTGATTTTAATTCGCTACAAAACTTCTTTACTTCACGGACCCGTTACCCAAGTTCAGGTCCCAATATTCTCAGGACCCCAGAAACTACAGATGTCTAGGTGTCCAGCTATGAATACATGAATGTGGCATACCTTTGTCTTATGTTTTCAATAAAACAGCAGATCACTCATTGGAAATTATTGATTAGCCCAACCATTAGATGATCCCAGCTTCTCCAATGTAGGGTTTTACTGCTTCTTTCTGCTTCGAGTCTTAATGTATTTTAAGCATCATTTGGACAGTTTGTCAAACAAAATAAGCCATTTGGCTCTGGGAACTGGTGGAGGGCATTTAAATGCCACCATTTTAAAAAAAAAAGTATTGACTAATTGGCTAATCAAAAACTGATGAAAATAACCTTTTTTTTCCCCTAACTTCCTGTGGCCTTCCCGTGGTCCCGATCCCAAGACTGAAAACGTTTTTTACGTCATTTTTGTAAAGATCTTGGCCGACTAAAACGCTTGAACAATACAAAAAATCTCTTCGTCTTTGTCGTCTGTGGCGTTTTCATTTCTATCAACATTTGAGACAGTTTTCTAAAAAGCTCTGTCTCTGGGTGTGAAAAACATTGCTTTAGTCTGGTCACGGGGGGGGCGAGAGTGTAAGATAAGATGTGCTTTCAGATTTAAAGTGGACATATTGTACTCTAAGATGGCCTCCCACAGCCAGTGTTGGAATAAAACAGTAAAGGAAAGATAGGCTCCTCCAGCTGCCACCGACTGGACACATTATTACCACATCTCCATCTCCACACTCCCTTTACAGCCCAGCGCTCTGCCCTGTTATTATCATTACACTATGCATATATTAATAACTCATTTTCCAGCACATTCCCCCTGGATACACTACTTGGCACTTAAATAGTGGATCGTCTATGTATAGAGGCCCGTCTTATTGTGCCTCCCCCGTGCTCAGACTGCTCCTCTGCATTCAGTTTGGCACAAAGCCTGAAAAACCCTCCACACGTGACACGAAGAAATTGGACACGTTGTAAAAATGAAGTTGGCTTCTTTTGCCATTACAATCTTTTTCACATGCAGAGATGCTGCGGCGGTGAGAATAAAGACAGTCCTTTTTCAAAGGCTGAGATGGATAATGGGGGGGGGGGATGGTTTGGTGTACAAAGTTCTCTGACGACTGAAGACACTGAGGCGAGGAAGCTTTATCTATATAGCAGTTTCAAACACAGAGGCAATCAAAGCGCCTTACATTGGCAAAGAAAAGCATTAGAATGACATTTAAAAATAAATTTACCCAGAAAACGTTTATTTGAGTCGTTTTTGTAAAAGGTCATACTTTGTTGTTTGGCATATGGACATAAAATAGCAGGTTCAGACAATAATCCGTCAGGTAGCATGGTGCAATATTTCATATTATTATATTTTTATAGGCCAAGGCGAGAGGTCAGTAGAGGCTAATTCTGGTCAGTACTTATATATTTAGTAGTAATAAAGATATGATACTGTCAATCAAAGTTCATGAACACATGATTTCATAATGGTAAAAAGCTTTATAGCTCCATATCAATTTATCAGCAAATACAAATAACGCTCCTGTATTATTTTTTTTCTCCCCTCCTGTATACTCCTCATGGAACCTCCTGGAAAAATATCTCTCCAGTAAATTGCTGATATCAGTGAAGACAGGTTGGCCAGCCACTGCCGACAGACAGCTGCTTCTGAGGACAGAGACGGCCGGACGGAGTCGCTGTGGATTAAACGGGCCGATGGCTTCAGTAGTTCTTACCTCGATCCCTCGATACTGAAGTCATTTACAGGGAAGGACAGACAGGCTCTTTTTGGATTTCCTTTATGTGGAATCATTGGCTGAAAATTATTATCCAGAAGTTCCGGGGGGAGATGCTCTGAATAAGAAAATGATGAAGTTCCAACGCTGAAAATATGTTACTGGTGATGAAGCCCTAACTAAAAGGCTTTCCAACACGTTGCTAATGTCGCAGTTTGGTTCGGTTTAGGCACCAAACTACTTGGTTAGGCTTTCTGGCAGAAATGTTTTCTAACACGTGTTTAATGTCGTGAAGCAGTTGGTTTGCTTGTCTCTTGCCATGCTATATACACCCGGGTGTAAATAGCCACATTAGCTATTCCATTTCCACTCTAAAATATATGGCAATCCAGTGTGAGTATATATATATATGATCCATTTCCTTGCAACCCGTTACGTCTTGCAGCAGCGTTTTGAACCAGCCAAAGGAACCAGAGTTACGGTTATCTAAAGGATCAGTCTACAGAAGTGAGTATTGCTGTAGTATAGCTCTACTAGACCTCTGTATCAGTGTCCACATTTCATTTTTTTTTTATGGATTGAAATAGGTCTGGTTTGACCGCCGTTTCCCTGGCTGGAAAGAATGGGACACCATCTTCCTGTGCCAGAGCCTTACCGACAGTAGACCGTTCCTACCGCCCGCCAAATCAACTGGATGGATACGTCGGCCACTACTGATTGGATAGGACAAACTAGCAAGCCCTCCCACATGTAGCAGTGGTATCCCTTTCACGGAGAACTGCTCACAAGACCTCTGGGTCAAGAAACGGGCCTGCAGGACTCGCAGACGATAGCCAACGGAATGCCAAGTGCCAAAATATGTTACTGGTTATGAACCTAAGCCGATGTATTCGTTTATGGCCTGCGTTCACTGGTCATGCGTGGTACACGGACCCTTTTAAAGATCCAATGTCCCATGGTCAGGATGGTGTCTGGGTTTCATCAAAGACTCACTGAGGGAAGAAAGAACGAATGAGCTGATTGTTATGTCACGTCCGCCCCCTCCAGAGCAACTTTTCCCCCCGCCATCTGAACCACCAGTTGAAAAACTTTTACTTCTTCCTGTTAACAGACTGCTTTATCTGGTCTACGGTGGTCCTCATGTGTTCAGTCATTCATTCATTGTCTACCACTGTATTCACTGCATTTATTCATCATTGCATTTATTCATTCATTGCATGTTCAGTAGTTTGTACTTGTGTGTGTAGTTAGTATTTCAAGAAACACTTAATTGATAAAGAATTTGATTATGTGGTTTGGGGGAAAAAAAACATCTCTTGATCTGCTCCTCAACATTGACATTTGATTCAAAAAGGCCACTCTCAAGTTCCCATAGAAATATTAGGCCACCCTACGGTTGAGGACTGACCTGGCAGGCGTTATAGAGGAGCTGGTGCTCAAACTTCTTGACGCCCAGGATCTGCTGGAACATCTCGTACAGCTGGTCCTTGCTGAGGATGAGCTCAGAGGCGGCGCTGGCCGTCATCCTCTGCTGGTGCTTCCTGGGGTCCTCCTCGCCGCGGTAGATGGTGTCGAACTTTGCTATCCAGGAGCTCAGCACGGTCTCTTTGCTCAGGCCGTCGATCTCAGGCAGGCTGCGCACCCGCTTCTCTATGTGCTTCTTAAAAACCTCCCGGGAGTCGCTGGCCGAGCAGCCGCCGCTCTGCACCATCCGGGACACGCGGTCACTTTTCAGGAAGACCTGCAACCAATTTGTGAATTGAATGGTCAGTTGGGGTTTTTTCCTGTCCGAAATATTTGTAATTTAGTTATGTATAACAAACTCATCAGGTTTCTCATCGCTCCGGCCTGGGCCTGCATCTAAAGAAAAGGATGCTGCTAAAAACTACAGCATCACGGACAAATACTTCTCACCCCCATTATGCCTTTCTGGATGAACTCAGGAAGACCTTCAGCAACAGATTGACACCATCAGCATCATCATCAGTACACCACTGAACAAGTTCCATCCCCATAAGGGCCCATCAGCCTGCACAGCTCCTCTCTAACTGAGTGACAATTATTGTCATGTACTCACTCTACTGCTATTCCTACCCTTTCTATCCTACAGTGCAACGCACCCCTTAATACACTTCATACATTTTTATGTTTATTTTTTATTTTCCATTCATGCTGAACAGGAAATTCAAACATTTGTAATTTGTAACATTTGTAACGTGTAATGTAGTAACACTGATGCACCGTACTGCAATTTGCACATTGCTTGCCAGAACCCGGTATGCCCCATTAATCGTCATTTGCGTCTCCCTTTATTGTATGTATACATTTATTCCTACATTTATTTCATTTTGCTATATGTATATACACTGCAGTATACATTTAATATGTATATACCCATTGTACTAATGCGTCCTGACAATCTTGGACCCAAATATTTCTGTCATGACGACTACAAATCTACATTTGGTTAAACATGTCCACATATGGACATATATATGGACAACTTGTAGGCGTCCGTCCCTCCCATCAGTTCAACAGTAAAAGTCTTTTTTTACTTTCTTTTTTTTTGGGGGGGGGGGGTTGTTATTGTTTTTATTGAAATAGTCTAAAGGAAAAAAACATTTGTAACCGGGACTGTAAAAAGCGTCAAATAGTCGGCTAGTTTAAAGGGTTGGTTCACCCAAATTACCAAAAAAAAAAAAAAAAAAAATGTTACCTGTCTTGGTATCTAGCCATACAGATAGTTTTGTTTTATTTGCCCAGATTTGGACATATCTGTGTCTGAGATTTCTGCTTCCACACCAATATAATCATAATAATTAATAACCCCCCGGTTACCCTGGATAATGGCAAAAACACAATGTCAACAGTTTTTATAGGGACTATTTCTTCAGTAGAAAGCTGGGAGACTGTTTCTGGAAAGCCACATTACTGTTGATTTTTTTTAAATCTCATTATTCAGTGCGGTGAAGAGAAGAATGGAATTCTATTCAGCTCCGTTATATTGAGAAATCTCAAAAGACAGATGTCTTCAAACCTGGACAAATCGAACCAGAACTGTCTGCGTGGTCAGATACCATGAGAGGTTTAGTATCTAAACTAAAACACTGCACCCTCCTCACAGCCATCTTATATATTAACTCATCTTCTCATCTTGATTTTTACTATTAAAAAAAAAAGGAGAATTTCAATCACAAACCAAACATTTTTTTTGCTTTGAGTGAAAGCTGACTCGTTTGAAAGACTGTATACAAGCTTGTGATTGATGGGCGGCAAATTCCTGTCACCTGCTGTCGACCCTGCCAAGCTCTTTGCAACCCTTTGTCTCGGATTTTTCCCTCTCTCTTTCTATTTCTGTCTGTCCCCTATCTCTCTCTCTCTCTCTCTCTCTCTCTCTCTGTCTGCCTCCGTCAGTTTTAGCCCCAAGCTAAAGCCGGCCTGACAGCTTTAGGTTTTAATTGAATTGGATAACCTGTGCCACCAGCTTCATCACACGAAAAGCACCGTCATAGGAGTTAAATGCATCCACAGTTGTGATAGATCGGACAGGTTTTTTTTGTGCATACGTGGAAACTATTTGTCAAAAGTTTCACTTTCTGTTTCACTCAGAATGGGGATATGAGTAAACATAATATTCATTTGTTTATTTAAAGGGGGACCATACGGAATAAACACTGTGACATAAGGATAAGATATGCAACAGATGTAATGTTTACAGGGCGTCTAGCTGAAGCTAATTTGCAGCGCCCCCCTCCCATCCCTGGTTGGGCCAAACAAATACGTAGAGAAAACAGAATTAGGATTTTTAAAAAAAGGACACCTAAAACACTGCATACATTGACAAATACACTTTGTTGCCAGTTTATTATTAGGTACACCTAGCTAAAATTAAAGCAGTCTAATCCAACAGTCCTACAATACATCCTCCCTTCATGAGGGTCATAATGTTCAGTTTTTGAGAACAACTATTTGAGATGAGGCGCTGATTCAACTGTATAGACATTTTTTAGGTTTTTAATGTTTTGTCCACCCCATTGATATCGATGAGGGTAGGCTAAATGACAGAAACACCTCTGTGGGTTGCCATTTATAAATATTAGGAAGACCTCTACACACTTTAGAACATAATACAATTCAACAGAACCACAAAACAGCCTCCAAAAATGACCAGGAATTGGACCAACATCAACCTTGTCTCATTTGCATTAATACATAAATACTTTTCCCAATTCTTTCTGGTAATTTCATCCGGCATGCCGCATCCGGTGTCCCACGCGTGGTTAGTTTTAGGCTACAAAAACACTTTGCTAAGGTCAGGGAAAGATCGCGGTTTGATTTGATATAGAAACAAAAAGTAAAACACATAATGTCACCAAGTTTTTCAATAATTAACCAAGACCTTATTTTTCCCCCTAACCTTAACCACATGCTCTGAGTTGCCTTCACAGAGCCATAAAAAAAAACCTGCTTTAGTTATCAGACACAAATATTGTATGAAAACAAATGAAATACATTTTACAAAAACAGGTTCAGAACATTTTCTTACTATGTTGATAGAAAACAAAAACCCAATCCAAGTTTGCTTCAAAATGTATCTGCTGTTGCAAATTAGTAAATTAATCAATTTGGTAGAGTTGTATAGTCATTTTTAGAAGACAGGGTTCATTTGCAGGGCTGTCGTGCTGGACTGCATTGGTTTTAGCGAGGTGAACCTAATAAAGTGGCACATTATTTGTGTAAAAGTTTGTTTTTACAAACTCGTCTTAGTGTATTTCATTGTAGATAATTTAGATAAATATTAAATAAATAAATATTATAAAGAGTACGGTCTAGACCTGTGAGATAACTTGTGATTTGGCGCCATATAAATACAATTGAATATTATGACATAAACAAATGTTTTAAGTTACTTTAAAATTACAATTGCTTTGTTATTGTAATGGTGCAGAATGTACAATATGTGCCTTCATATACAATAGTGGTCAGTGGAGTTGTTTTCATGCCTTTTGGACTTGAACTGTTTTAATAATCTCATGTGCAATCAGCACCCATGTTGAACGCATTTAATAACATTACATTAAAAAAACATTATAAAAAAAGAGATGAAAACGTACAGTTACTACAGAGGGATGAGTCCAACAAACTGCTTCTGTGAGGTGGCAGGTGTCGCGGAGGAAGAGGTCGTGAATGAACAGCGTAAACCAGGCTGTTCAGAAAAGCGAGGTGCAGAGAAGACTCTGGCTCTTCTTTCGTCACATTTTATTTCGTTCATGCTTCTATTCTGGGCGTGATCAGGCCCACTCAATCCCCGAGGAGCTGCAGTGCGCGCTCTGCATCGTTTATCAGAGCCGAGACAAGTTATCTCCACTGAGGGCTGGATACTTTTCAACCCATTATTAGTTATTAGTTACCCTCCACAGGGAGGTCAGAGGTCAGCCACATAAGGCAGGGTTAACGGCTTGACAAACACTACATGCAGTCAATCGAAATGATTCATAAAAGGCTACATTAAATATACGCTGTGTGAAATAGCCACACCGAAGGTAATACAGACTCACGTCATAGTAGCTCTGGACGGCGTTGATGAAAGCCTCATCGGCCACGATCTGAGTGTCTCCGCTGAGGAACGCCTGGAAACGCTCTTTGACTGTCTGCAGCTGCTGCTTACTGATCTGAAGGAGACATTAACAGACAGGAGACAAAGAGGTTATTACACAGTTCATGAAAACCAACGAAAACTTTCCAATTTAAATCATTAAAATAAAAACAATACACCTTTTTTGTTTGTTTGTTTTTTTTTACTTTCTTAGTCTTAAATGTTAATCTTTGATTCACAGGAACATTTCAGTGTCCAGTCACCTGGACGTACAGCAGGCCGACTAGCCCAACCAGCAGGGCACGAAACAGTTTGCTGAAGCCGGTATCGCACAGAAAGACCCGTTGATGGTTCCAAAACCACCAAAATAATAGAAATAAATAAGGAAACCGGGAATGGGAAAGTTCAACATGGCTGTCATGGCAGGATAGCAAAAGCACACGGAGATTAGGACCCACTTGCAGAGCTGATGCAGGTAAGAGGGTTAGTGACAAAACCAGGGTGCGTGGGGGGGGGGGGCAAGACTTACGGGATGGTGAGGCAGGTAGGGGTAACACACAGCAATAACATACAACGAACCGGCACTGGGAAGGACACAGACTAAATTAAAGAAGCAAGGTGGGGACAATGAGGGGCAGGTGAAACCAATCAGGGCAGGTGCAGACAAACACACAAAAAAGGCAGGAAGTGAGGTCGTCTCGAAACGAGAGGAGAGGCGAGCAGCAAAATAAAAACAGAGAGCACAGAAACATGAAACGCAAACTATGACAGAAGCCTACTATGACCACATACCCAGCCCGTCCGTGTGCGCGTATGTACGTATATGATTGGTTGTCTATTATATGTTTACATATCTATCTATCTATCTATCCTGAGCTCGCGCGGAAGGAGCTCAGGATGGGATGGAAAACAGACTGTGGCGTCGTGCTTCAGTAATAAAGCTGCTGCGGTGAGAGCGGTCAGCAGGGGGCGAGAAGAGGGAGGCAGCACAGCTGACAGCATCTGCTCGATGAGACACCCGACCGGAGCAAAGACCCTAATACGAGCTTGAAGATGCGCCCTTTGAGTTTCTGTAAATGCCTAGTAGCGCCTAAAATCCCCGCAAATGACCCCCTAACACACCGCTGACGTCTGAAACTTCAGCACAGCTCAAAATTCAGCTTGGAAACAATGACGTCAAGCCGGGGGGGGGTCTGCCTCTGCTACTGTCGACGGCCCAATAAAGGCCTACATGACAAACAAATCCATCAAATAAATAAGATTAAAAGTTCAAACAAGCGACAGAGGATTAAGTGTAGTCACAAAGGCGATGGCGCTTGAAATAAATGAAATAGAATCAAATAAATAAAACAACGATCAAATACGCAGACATGAGACACAAGTTGCCACATGCTAAACAAGGACAGTAGCACTACAGCGAAGTGACCAATAAGAGCCTCTCTCCCCGCTGGAAGACTCCCCACCCCTTAGCACAGTCCGCAGCCCCGGCAACCGTTACCATGGCCACCGTGGCAGAGGAAGCAGTGTGAGATTACAGCCTCCTTAATGGGGGTCAGAGTTCACAGTTGAGGCGAACTGCATCAGGGCCAGCTGTGTTGCCACTGTTGATCCATAATACTCCAGCGCATGAAATGTTATGGAAGAGGGGGGGGGGGTAGATGGAAGTCTGTGCATCTGGCGAGGAGACTGTAGGTCGGTGTGTTGTTTCACTTTGCTCAGTTGCTCCTTCAGATTTCTCTTTAACTTAAAATAAATAAAGCATCCTAAAGTCCAACATACTGTAGCACCAGGGCTCCCTGAACAGGGGGGGGGGCATCCTGTTGGCATAGCTGGTGGTGCATAACATGTGACTATTGATGTACTTCATTTTAGCCTTCTATCTTTCCTGCCTTATTTTATCGATATGGAATTATTATCTGGAAAAATGACAACCATGCTACTTTGAGTTATCAGTATCAGTGTGTGAGAGAGAAAGGAAATGAGAAACTGTGCACACGCTTGGTTCGCAGGCGTTCTTTCGCACCCATACCATTCAGCTATCTCCATCAAATCACATATGGCTTATGAGAGAACGCGTATGGAGCGCTCTCACAGGATGCCGCGTGATGTAAACAACCATTTAACACTGTGTTCACTGGAAAGGAAGGGAAGCTACAGTTAGCAGCAGCAGCAGCGAGCGGTTACTTTTGCAAATCATGAAGCTACCTGTGTGTCAGGAAGCTGTTGTGTGAACACGTGTAGGAAGAGACTGAGGAAGCTCAGCGGCTCTAACCATCCATGCAAAGTCTATGTCCCTAAAAGGTACAGCCCTCAGCTGCCGAAACCCGGGATCGAACCAGGGACCTTTAGATCTTCAGTCTAACGCTCTCCCAACTGAGCTATTTCGGCACAAAGACAACTGAGATGGGGCCACTAGGTGTCAGGCCAAACAACAGACTTTTCAGGAAACTGTACGTCCATGGTTACCCTGCAAACAGGAGCTTCTGTAGCTAATTTGGCATATTCTGAATTGAAATATGTGGAAACATGAGGCTAAAAAGACTTAAGTGGGAAGCCCACAGCATAACGTTTCATCTGAGGGGGCCCTAAAGTGCCCCCTGGTCCATAACACCTCAACTACTGACTGGATTTTTGTATGAAATTGGATATTTATGATCCTCGCGTGATCTGGCCCTAATGTTACCCCCGCAACTCCTTAAGGCTTTTACAATAGCAAAAATGTCAGTCCTGTACGCGTGTCCTCATCCCCTCCGACATCTATATTTTGTGGAGGGTAATTAGCGTTAGCGTCTTTGGGCCACGAGTAGGGCTTTAGTTGTAGCATCTCTTAGCTCATTCTGTTGTGGAGCGTAATTTAACTCATATTTCTTGTGTATGGACACACACAGCATTTTGAGTGCACATTTGACAGCATAACATTGGTAGCATGTAGTGTGCTTTTTATTACCACAAGAAGCACTTTCCCCTTAGGGCCACCACTCTTGGGCTCTACACTCTTCTTTCCTGAAAATATCGTTCCACTCCAGTTGCGCATTTTAAGGAGGCATCTGTTGTAATGTAATGCTCCGTTACCAGTGCCACTCCAGGGAGGAGACGACAGAGAGAGAGAGAGAGAGAAAAGAGAGAGGCAGAGGAAAGAGGGGAGCATCCCTCGGATAAGAGAGGACGGAGAGAGGGACACCGGAAGGAAGAAGGCAAGGACTGAAAGGCCCCACCCAACCCACAAAGTGAAACAGTGGGGAGGAGGGAGTAAAAATAGAAATGTGGATAGGAAAAATGAGACTGCTTGAAAGTTAAAGAGTGAAAGATGCATATTGTAGGTAATAGAGGCCCGGAGTGCCCCCCCCTATAACCGGGACTGCAGCGTGTTTAATGTATGCAGCTTGACAGAGGCAGGAGCAGACGCCAGTGTGTCAGCAGAGGGTCTGGTGTGAGTGGACGACAACCAGTTGCTGCGGCTGCCATCTGGGAGCTTGAAAACTGAGATAACAATGCTGTATGTGTGTGTGTGTTTATGTGTGTGTGTGTGTGTGTGTGGGTGTGTGTGTGTGTGTGTGTCACATGCCTCTCTCAGTGGGTGCTATCTACCTGCCAGTAATTGCTCCGGCCAGTGTGGCCGCTGGAGTGGAGCTGCGATCACAGCCTGAAAGCGGTGGGTATTTCAGGAGTGCTTTTTCCTGCGCGACGCAGCCCGTTTCAAGGCGCCAATGCTTGGCTCAAACGGGGCCATAATATCCAGGGTCCGAGAGGTTGCGCCCCTGCCTCACTCTGCGAGTCATAATGGGACAATGGAAATGTTACCGACCACCGCTTGACTCCTAATTCCTCCTCCTCACTACTTAATCTGCATCTAGATGTAGGATTTTTTTCCTTTTCTCTTTTTGTTGGTGAATCGGTTTTGAATATTGCAGCAAGGAAGGGTCCGAGGGCAAGCCTAAAATACTGGTCCTGAGTCCTTCAATTCAATTCAATTCAATTCAATTCAGTTCAATTGAAGTCCTTGTCGCGTGTGTCGGGTTAGAAGATGTTAGAAAATGTGTTTTCATCTGAGTGCGAAATAAGAGTGTCTGGTAGGCAAAACGTCACACTAAAGCCAAATGATGAGAAACTGAGAGGCTCCACTAATTGTTTGTACAAAAGCATAAAACCAGAAAAGATTTCCATCTGTGATGAAATAACAGAGAGCTGCTCAGCTGTTTCTTTTTTTGTTTGTTTGTTTTTTTTGGGATTTGTTTCAGGGAAGTGTTACCAGTTTTGTACACAAAGGTGCACGTGTCTCCATTTGACAGGCTTGTTCTCCTGTTCTGCTCTGTGGTCATGTCCTCTTATTAAATCATCAGGTCCTGGCTCTCTTATCTTTAGCGGCCTTAGACTGAAAGACCCAGGATGCGGAGACTCTTCGCAGGATGCATCTCCGTTGCTCGGCCTCCTTAGCTGCCACAGAGCTTTGCTCCGATTGGTTTGAAAGTTACACTAAATTTCCACACAAAGTCTGTTCACAATCGTGCTTTGCGTCACTTTTCGTCAACTCTATTTGCTCGAGATCCACAATCTACCCCCGTGTTTCGCAAACATGGCAAACAAAGAGGGCAAGGGAATGATTAATGTTCCCTCAATATTAAAGTCCAAAGTTTGCGGTCACGTCGAGCGCTCCCAGAACGAAACAAACAGTCAAGCGTCAACGTTGCAAAACTTTGCACCCACGTACTGCAGGAACGTTTGCTAACGTCTGCTTATCTGCAGCCCCTCTCAGACGTGAAAAACGCCGCCGTCTTCGCCTGTCTGTCGCTCGTGTTCCTTGCGTCTGCATTCAGACGTGACAGCACACACCGGAAGCCGGAAAACGGCGGCGAGTCAAGAAAGTGAGAATGGTATGAAGGAAGAAGAACGTTTTCTGTTTTTTTCTCACAGGCTGCCTCGCTGATGAATTTTAATACATCATTATCATTCAACATTATTAGACGTGACGCCGCCTATATTGTCGCGTCGGACAGTGCACAAGGAAAGAGCGGCGGCATCAAATTCTTGTAGAGCTTTTGGCTGAGAAATGTGTCAGTGATCTTGAACGTCTCTCCTTGTGCTGCCGTGGCCTTTAGGTTAATCTGACAGCGCTCATTCAGACAAGACCAACGTGTAAAAACCACATGTGGAGGCGCATGTCTGGAAAGGGGCTTGAAGAAGCTCTCACAGACTGCAGCTGCAGCACTTCTAATGTTCCAGTTGTCGTTGTTGTTGTTGTTGTTGTTGTTGTTGTCCCGGGGACATGAGCTCACCATTTTTAATGAATCAGAGGAATTTAGAAAAATCAATGATCACGCTCAAATTTGAATTGCAGACCATGAATTGATTTGTCAATTTCACACCTGTTTAGTGTCTTTAATCCAATTCCACGGTTGAACGCTCCTTCAGATTCCTGCTCGCACAACACCAGAAAACATATGGGTCAAAGGAAACCAAACATTTTCAAAATGCCATCTACAATGGCCTGCACATTAAGGATCCAATGAATCACTCGCGCTCTCTCACACACATATTGACATTAACCCTTTCTCCCCTCTGCTCGAGCTCCCTGGTGATGACATAACATCAAATGGACGGGTAATCCCAGATTACACGCTGCACAAGCAGACCGACAAAGGATTGAGAAAGTGTTCATCAGGGCGAGAGCTGCTATTCACACATTCACACACAAGGCTTTCACATGAATACAGGGCAGTGGCAAATCCTTACAGCACACTAGGCCATATCTCTCAATGCGCCACTTACAACCCTTGAAGTGTCCTCAGAGGTCCACAAGGCATAAGTAAACATAATCACCATATAATTATGTGATCTATATACCACATCATTTACCCTTTTTAGCTGAGAATGAAATCCAACTAAAATGATTCCGTCCAGCAGTTGTCTGGAAATTCTTGACAGAGAACAACATAAGTCCTCAGTTTACCACAAATAACATTCCCTTATGTATAAGGTATGGGTGTTCAGACTGTGTGAGTACATGTGTGTGGACACAGTCAACTGCAGTGGTGTACAGTCTTGTGGCAAGGTTTAGTCACTCGGGTTGCCGGTTTGGCAAGAGCCAAAGGTTCGGGCTCTAGGATCTCTGGTGTCTCCATAGGCATCACATGCCAAGGTGAGTGGCAGACCGGTACAGGTCTTTACACTTAACAAAAGCAACCTGTCCTACCTCAGTCCATTCCCAAGTTACATGTCCTCTGAGCGGCGTGTGCAGTGGGGCTAAGACTGTGCTTTGCTGTGGCACAAATACTCCGTAATGATTAAAAAGCCCCAAGAAAGCCTGGAGCTCCTTGACACTGGTAGGAGCAGGAGCCTCCCGTATAGCTCCCACCTTGTCCTTTGAAGGGTGAGTGCCATTTCTCATCCAGTAGTACTCTATTATACTCTATCTATGCTCAGTCTTTCACCAGATTTTCCATAATCCGCTGGAATATGGAGGGTGCAGAGCTGATTCCAAAAGGGAGTCTGTTGCATCCAAACAATCCCCTGTGGGTGTCGATGGTAGTGTATTTCTTGGAGTCATCATCCAGCAACACCTGCTGGTAAGCTGCTGCTAAATCTATGCCTGTTAAGATGGCCGTACAGTGGTTGGACCTAAACCACAGGAGACTTGAGGTGTTTATTTCACCAGCCACGAAGACGTAATTACAAAAACAACACACTTCTTTGCACAAAACGCCGTGGACAACGGCAGCATGTGGTCCTGCCAGCAGCCGGGCTTGACTTACATACATAGCCTGCCACTGGTAACGACCTCGACCCTTACCACAATATAGGGAAGGGTGTGTATAATCATTACTTTATGCTACCCATTACAACAGAATCATATGAAACCTGAACAAAAGATTAAAGTTCACTAACACCCCTACATTAATTGTCACGTGGTATCTCCCGGAACCTTTAACTTAGTGCTCAATAACCTGGGGACTCTTTCAGCCCGAGCACCCTGGAGAGGGGACACAATAATTGCTGGAGTAATCTTAAAATTGCCTCTACTCCACTGGACTACATGTGAGAATATAGAATAAACAGTAAAACCTCTGCCTATGGAGGGCAGCATTACGCTTTTCAGTGTGCAGCCTGCCGGGCCTTCAATCAATTCCCGCTGAGAGGCAGCTACAACATCTACACACATCAATTGTGCTACAAAATGCTAGTAACGACGAGGACCGTCATTACACTGCCACGCCATGACCCATTTCACTTAACGACTAAAAGTGGCAAGTCCTCAGTTTGACCCTCACGGACCACCTTGGCTGCGATCTGCCCCAAAACAGGACCTCCAGTATAAGCTTTAAGCACAACTTGAGCTCTCTTAGGGAGACGCCCTGTCTGTGTCTTGGAACGATGTGCCTTTTTTAATGTGCCCAGTTTTTTAATCTGTCCACAGTTTGAAATGTCTCTCATTTGCATGGAGATTTTTTTTTTCCCCCCCTTTGCATCAGTCGCAGCTCTTGGCTCCCCGTGGCCTCACCTTGTGAGCGCTTGCTGCCCTCTCAACTGACGTGCGTCTCTGTTGGCCGTCTCCAGGTTGAGAGAGACCCCAAAAGCTTTGGCAAAAAGTGAGATAAATCTATCAGAGGGTAGTCTCCTCTGGCAGGCTTCATTTCATATTCCTCTGACGAACATTGTTGCATTTCAACTTCAACTCAGCTACGACTGCGCCAGTGATTTAAAACGGAACCTTTCCGCTACCTATAAAGGCTTTGGCTCGAAACGTTCCTTGAGAATGGCTCAAGCTGCACCCATTACACTTGCTTTTCTTCAGCTATGTTGTTAGCTTCGAAGAATTCTTTGCATTGCTCATTTTCCAGCTTGAACTCGTCAGTTGTCCCAGTTTCTGTGGTATATTGACGAAGCAGATGCAGAAGAAGCGCTCATTTACTTTACTAGGCCACATCTTTCGTTACCATTCGATGCACATGCGCCACTTACAACCCTTGGGCTCGACCGTATTCACCCGGTAAACATGACCACCATACAACAATTATGTGATTAATATACCACGCGCTCTTTTAATACATTCGAAATAAAGAAAAAAACGCAAAACCTAGAATGCTTTGAATGCTTTGCTTTCATGTGAAACGAAATATACACACTTGTCCAAAACCTCTTCTCAGAGCAGTGACATTGTGATTGAGAGTGTATGGACGCTTTATTCAGACAGCTTCAAAACATACCACCCACTCAATACTGGCACAGGATCGGCTGCTGGTAAGTCATTACGGCCAACTTCTCCTCACTGGCCAACAGGCATTTGATGCCAAAACATACTGAGCTTCTTCCATTCAGTGGCATTAAATTAACCTTTTGTGATTAGTTTCTTGGGCTGCTAATGTCATCGACAAGTGCGGAGCTTTCAGATTTAGACAGATTCCACTAATCTAGTGCTGACGGATCACGGATTAGTCCAAGAAGTCACCAGTAAATAGAGGCGCAGACAACTTGGAAATCTGCCGCTGTGTCCGTTAGTCTTCAGCTTTCTGGGCTCCTGACCGCCCTGCTTCATGGTTCTTTGGTTCAGTTAATCCAAAGCAGTTTTAACAGATGTATTTCCCCAGAAACCATGCGCCTTGGCTAGAATGTTGTCTTTTTCTCCATAAATGACACGAGAGTGTAG
Source organism: Enoplosus armatus (assembly GCF_043641665.1). NCBI lineage: Eukaryota > Metazoa > Chordata > Actinopteri > Centrarchiformes > Enoplosidae > Enoplosus > Enoplosus armatus. Next base: position 2,769,169 of record NC_092182.1, on the reverse strand, counting down.
CATGTGATTGTAGATGGCTGAGCAACCTGGACGGACAATGATGCGATGTGATTTCAGTGAGGCCTGTGGAGTTCGAAAGGTATTGGGCACTTACGTGGCAGGACGTTCTAACAAAAGATGCTATACGACGTTGCATTATGGGAAATGTAGGATCCAGTGTTTTTGGAGCTTGAGCCATATTAGGGACTAAAAGTCAGGGTATCTCTAATTTGACCATTCTGTCTCTCGCAATTCCCCTTTGATGGAAGCTCAAGACTAAATCCAAGGAAACATAGATATTTTAACTATTTAACTGCTAAGTGTCACAAATAGAGGTTAGATTCATCTAGAGGTTTCCATTTACTTTTATTCATTTATGCATTTGTCCAAAGTGACATACAAATGAGGCACAATCCAAGGGACAGAAGTTAAGGAGAAGCAACAATGCACGCTACGATGAAGGCTTTTAGTCTACGCCAACTTACTACGTGGGCCTCACCTCGTTCTCACCTTGCGTATGCATTTTGCTGAGAGCGGACAATCAGCTCCCAAAAACAGCTTTTTCTTCAGCTAGTTTAAGGAACCAGTGGGGTCCACAACATAGAGGGCTGTACTCTGGAGTTACGGTAAGTAATGTGGTATTAGAAAACCCTGACCAGAGCCAGATGGGTGCAGGTCTCCCCTCCACACCGTCCGTAATAAACACACAACTAGAGCCTCAGAGTCTGGTATATTGTAGATTTACTGAAGAATAAACAGAGTACAAGAAATCGAGCTGGTCCCAGGAGCAACTTACCAATCCTCTGTGCGAGCATTCATTTTTATGACAAAATATGCCCCTCCTAATGTATTGTGATGTTTCTGTTTGGTCAATAATTCAACCACTCAAACATGGAACTTTGACATTGACGCTGTTGCTATGCAGAACCCCTATCTACCCCAAATTGCCCCTGCTTTCTGGCATCAGGGCAACTTCCAGTATCGATGCTGTCATATTTTTTCCTCCTAAGTCTCACTTCTGACCTGTTCAGGGCAGAGTGACCTTTCTCTTTTCAATGTTTGCGTGCTCGACATGTGCATACTTTCTGCTCACTAGTGCTTCACGCCCCGCTGGGTCCGTCACCCGTCCGATACCCACAAGCACAAACACACACAAGCTTCACGAGAAATCAATAACCAGTCCATACCTCGCTGGGTGCATCACAGTACATCAGACAGTACAATACCTGCTATTCACCGTGAGGAGATGAAACTGGAAAACAACATAAAACCTACCGCTGGGGCGAAGTGGAGACAATGGCACTGTAACAGCCCAGCACAGAGCAGAGCAGGGGGGGAAACAGCTCTCCATGCGCCGAGAGGCATGAAGGGAGAGCGCACAGTTCAAGCACCCCAAATAAAAATCACTCGAAACAGAGTGAGTCATAGAAGAAACGACTGGCATCCCGCAGATAGAAACGAATGAAAGAGCAGGGGGAGTTAACAGATCATTAGAATAGACACGATTCTAATTAGAATGTGTTAACTTTCAAATCAAACATCTTAAGATATGAGTGGAAAGTTTTGCTCTGTGCAACTGAATTTGTATAATTTGTTTGACTCAAACAGAGCTGAACCACATCATGCGATACTCTGCACCGTAAGAACAAATATTACTGGGACCACGACAGAAAATGCAACATTTAATATCCAGGAATCCACATTATAGACTCTTAACAAATTGGCAGCAATATAGCACTCTGACCACACACGGTCCAGCCATTTCCTAGGTTTCGACCTAGTCTTGTTTTAAGAGAGACAGAGAGAGCACGTTAGGTGAGTAGGTACTCACTCAACAAAGGAACTCAGCCTTCAAGTGCTTTTGAAGACTGAGAGGGATTCTGCTGACCAAACCCAGTTTAGGTGACTCGTTCCACCACCGGTTGGAGATTCTCTGCCTCGTAGTGATGGCAAGACTAGTCGCCATTCGTTGATTGAAGTGAACGAGAGGGCTCATGGACCTGAACGGGGGAGCCCAAGTAGGTAGTAAGTGTGCTAGTGGCCGTAATATAGGCCAGTATCAACGTTAAGTGTTGAGCTGCTGTCAACTCTGCTGTCAACACTTCAGGCGGAGATGTCTCGCAGTGGCTCAAACGGGCTTAATGCTTCCCTTCCCAGGTAGGCTTTTAATGTGAAACATCTGCAGGAAGTGTTGAGTTTCATTGAGTGTAGCTTAACAGCAATCCAAGCACAGCAAAGTGGAAATAATTGTAAGTCATTAGTCATTAGTGGACGAAAACGAAGTGTTTTTGTTTGAAAGAAAAACTTAAAGAAGCAATAATGACTGCTGCTGCACTCTGTTGTTGATGGACGGACATGATGGAAATGCACATTATGTTGCGTAATTACCATTAAGCTAAACATCATAGTGCCGGTAATTCCACCACCCTTTCTGCTCTTTTAAGTGTAAGCGCCACCATTTATGTGAGAATTTACAGCACGCACAGCACTGCGTTAACATAAATTGCATGTTACACACATGAAAAACAGTTTGTGCGGTGTGCGCAGTAGCTTTTAGACAAATTTCTAATTTGGCTTCACAGCTAGACCTGAAACTCTTCATGTCATCTGGTGGAGAGTTCCTGCTGACCTGTGGCTGCATCAGGAGCGCTTCTTTTACTGTGTTCGTATGCATGTATAGATTCATTTCACAACTTCTTCAGGGTTTGTTTGGGCCTCGGTGCAGTTGTTGACATATTTCATGTATGCATATGAGTTGCATACATGCTTACAAGGGGTTTCACAGACTATCAGAGCCACTGTGCGCGGTCGGAGACTCATCGTTCATCTGTGGTTTTAGCAGGCTATTCAGAGCTTTTGAGATTAGCCTTCTAACAACCAAAGGTGGACATAACTTTGGCTGTTGAACATAGATTTGTTCAAACAATCATTTTGTGTTATGTTAAATCATTTAAGGTATTTAGAGAAGGATCGTCTAACCCGCTATCCCTGAAGAAAGCAGCCAAACAGTGCACAGGTTGGTGCCGCCTACATTAGTTAACCCTTGATAGTTGTCAAAAATATATGATACGTCTCCCGCGATTAAGCAACCATTCGGTGACTTTTTTTTTGTGGGAGAAGTTGACGACAGCTAAAGTGCAGAAGTCGTGAATGCCCTAATGCTTACACGTGAATCGGTACGGAGGTGATCGTGCGTATGCCGCAGTCCCGTTCCTGACATGACATCACTGGTGACGGCGAGCTCGTGGAGAAAGTTAAGGCCGGCTGTCTAAGAGGCCGTGGTCTCGTCGCGCTAATTGCCCTGTGGCCCTGCAGACGGTGATGATGAGTATCATATTAGAGTCTCAATAGATTAGATTGGTATGATGACTCACCCCCCCACCCCCCCCACCCCCAGCCTAATTACACAGCACTCATTGCTTTCTATAAGTGGATGTGTCAAAGGAGCTCCGTATACTGAAACACAACAGGCCAACTGAAAAGGCTTTCATCATCATTATCAGCCTACACGCCGTCCTCATGAATTATGCAGACACTATTGATCTGTTTCGACAGCACGCACACACCCGTGCTGTAAACCTTTGATAACATCACTCAAAATGGTTTTCCTTTCTTTAACTGCCTGGTTTCGCGTTGCCAGGCACACTGATACTGAAAGCAGTTAGAACTAGTTAGGGTGTGTGTGTGTGGGGGGGGGGGGGGGGGGTCTGTTCACATGGGGTGATGTCTGTATTGTTGAAGGTGCGTTTTATTTTTTTTTTACGGCCCGCTCCTCGTCCTCACGCCCCCTTTCCTGGCGTGGCTGGACAGAGGAGAGAGCCCAGTTCTCACATAATAATGTGGAAAAGCTCTTTTGCAAATCCAGGGCCAAAATCATTTCATTTCATTTTAGTAGGTTTTGCAAAAAAGTGAAAATATATTCTCATAAGTTGACCCATCCAGAGTCAGACAATAATAACATTTTGTTCTCTGCGTCCAGTGCATACAGAGATTTGTTGGACATTTCTACAGTCCTGAAAAGGTTTGGAAACCTCTGCTTCTATCAATGGTTCCCTGTTGAAAATGAATGTCTGACAAGCATTATGATGATGATAATAAAGCCGACTGACCTTGGTATGTGCATAACAGGACTGTCTAAAAGGCAGTCGCAACAATTTCTTCAGATACATTCAGACCCCCCATAAAAAGTGTTTATTCTGCAATAAAACTGCTATAAAGCAGAAAACACTGGATGTTTTCAGTTTCACAAGGTTTTTTTTTTTCTCCCACTAACACTTGATAATGTACACGGGCACAGCTCCAGCTGAGTTCATTTGAATGCACACTGCCACAGATTTGGAACCTGAATTATTGGTTGGAGAAACCAGTATTTATACATGTTAATAACATATATATTTAAAAAAAAAAACTGCAATTACACGTTCTTCTCGCAAGGGCAAAGGTGAGAAGTACAAATTTGCTATTGTTAGAAGAAAATCTGAATTGCATAATAACGTGAGCTCAAAATCGTGACTGAATGAAAAAGCCCCCGTAGAATTCTGGAGGCTCAATCTGGGAGATGTGTGTCGTGTGTGTATATGATTGGATGCAGTCATAGTACAATAAACCAGACCTGCTGTGAGCTTTAAGAAATTGCCAGGAAAACTCAAAATGTAAGCAGAAGGCAACTGAAGGCTGCTTTTTGGATATAAGGTGCACTCTACGCATCCTTTTACTGCACTGTCCTTTGTTTCTGTCACTGAAGTGGTTTTAATTGTCACATACAGCTCGTACTGAAATGTCCATCATAAGATAAGTTGTCTTGATCTCTCTCCGGTCTTCCTTGGCTGTCTCTACAGAGCTCGCGGGCGCCCATTGAAACGGTCTCCACCGGCATTCCGCCCAGATGTTAACGCACAGCAGTTTCTGCGGCAGCCTTTTGCATTCCCTCCTGAGGAAGACCTCACATATGGAATGAATCAAAGCATGTAAAAAAAAATGTTGTTTTACGGATTTCTCTGGTCTTGAACATTGTTTGAAACATCATCGTTTTAATCTCAAATTTCAAATTTCAAAATCACGGCCACTGCGCTAGTTCACTGTCATTTTTACCGGCTTGAGAGCTGCAGTTTTAAAGACACTGGAACAGTCTCACAAGAGTGGATCACTGTAAATACCCATCTAAAACTTTTTCTCTTTAGGCTGTCTGAGAAGAACCCTCTGTTCTGTCAAAACTCGAAGGTAACTCACTGTCAACCCAAGTGCGAGTGTAGAAAAGTGGACAACAGGAAGCGTTTTAATATTGCTGTCGGCTCATGTTGATATCAGACAGAAAGTACACGCTGCAAAAGATCTGAAGAGTCATGCAGGAAGGTCATGAACCCCTTCAGCGTAAGCAGAAACCAAATGCACTAATGTCTCGTACAGGCAAAATCTCGTACGTTTGGTGCATAACATCGTGGGACACACTATGGACCAGCGTGATATATATATTATTCCATGCATTCAACTTACTCAAAAAAAAAACCTGGCGCCTACATTGCCCACAATGCATACCAGTCACCTGTCTGGTAGGCACCCCAGATTCAGCTCCAACTTTTTTTTCTCACATATGCCGTGGTACCCCCTGTAAGACCTGCAAACAGACTTTTCTGTGAAGTTCCCCTTTGAGGCCATGCTGATTTGGGAAAAAAAATGGCAAAAGCAGAATGAGAGGCGAGGGAAGACGAGGGGGGGTGGGAGGGGGGGGGGGGTGCAATTCATCAGAGCCCCTATTGTGGCGCAGAAAACAAGCAGACAGATGGCCTGATTGTGCTGCTGCGTCAAGTGTCTCACCTGGGCATACTAACCCCCCCCCCCCCCCCCCCCCCGGCCTGATTAGGAGAGACAAGCAACGTAAATAAAATCTTTAAAAAAAATACAAAAAAAAAAAAAACAGAAGAGAACAAGAAAGCATGAAACTACAGATCTTGTTCAATCAAGAACTCCTCTGACTGCCGGGAAAGAAAATAGGTAGTGTGGGATGTGTGATTGCGTGTTCTCAGAAAGGTCCCATTTTAATCTGTGATGTACATATTACTCTGACACCTTAAAGTACTGTGGCGATTGCCTACTGCATATTCTTATTTTTATTATTATTCATTTTGGGTCTGTACATGTGTATGCATGCCACATTACTATAAAGTTTATCATCATCATCATCATCAGGTTCCCAGGTCTTACGCAGTCGGTATGGTAAATACAAATCCGCTGCTGGAGCTAGTTTATTACACAGTGAAGCGGAGGCCTCGTGGGGGCCGTGGGGGGGGGGGGGTGTTTTCATCGCACATACATCAAGCAGGAGTGTCAACATAGCTTCACTGGGGATCAAAACAATGAACTTGTCAAAGTCCACTATCATTGCTTCGTGATCCAACACTTGAGAACCCTTGATCCTTTATCGGGATGAAATATCTGGCTCTTCAGCTGCTAAATGCTCCACTGTGTTCACCAGCTGGCCCGCTAACTGTGTCTGTCTGCTGTTTTGATATTGGGCAGGTGGTCTACAGTGGGTTTATCGGAGCCTTCTCTCTGAAAACAGCTGGAAACGATGTTGACGAGAGCAGAGAGACTGAACCAAAACAGTAATGCTGCAGGCTCTAAAACCAAAACAACGAGCTGAAAGGCACAAAAAAAAAAAAGCTCCTAAAAGCTACGATCATCACATAGATATTATTGATGAGCAAGCTTATTACTCCAACGCAGGGTGTTACTGCAAAACTTAAAAATAAATGTCAATGTGATTTTGAGTGGGGGGGGGGGGTTTGTTGTTTTTTTTAAACAGAACCTGGACGCTCTGGTTTAATTTCAGCTCTCTATTTGTGGTAAACGCACTGGCTTTGTCCAGAATCTTGTGAATAGTGAGTCATTTTCCAGAAAACTGATTGGTAAGGAGGGTTCAGTCACACCATTTATAAAGTAACAGTAACAGGAATCAATTCATATTGACGGAATTACCACAATTACTGGAATCGCTTGTGAAGGCAAAGCGAATCGGTACAGAGATTTCGTGTAGGGTTCATCTTCAGTGGACTTGGGACGCGCAAATTTGCACCGTTGGCCAACCACAAACCTTTCGGAACTGGTGACCATTGAGGGAACAGAGAACTGGAGAAGTTTAAACTGCTCCACGTGAGACACGAGCCGTGAGACCAAGTCATTACATTTCTGACACCAACTATTTCATGAGGCCACGCATATGGATTTCGCTTCGTGTCAAGTTTTTGGGATACGATCACATGCTTGACCCTTACGTCTGTGTTTTCACGCAGCAGGATAAACAAAGTCTGGGTTTCAACTCAAATCCACTGACCAAATCCCAAGGATTATTTCTGGGTATGATTGAAACGTTACATAACTTTGGCTAGCAACAGTTTGCATCCAGAATGCTATCAAAGCTCTGATTAATAACTTCCACTGCAGCCTCTGTGCTTCCTCTACTTGCCTTGAAAGATTTGCACAGGATCAAGAACACAGACGACCTCTGGAATTATGACAAATCACGCGAGGACCCCAGGTATTGCCAGTCCTGTACAAATAGGCCTTTTAGCAGGCGAACCCGCTAATCTTGCTTCTGTCTTCTGCTTCTTGCCACGCACAGTAAGAGAGGAAATATTGGTGTCATTTTTGTTCTCTTACGTATGAGGACTCACACGAGTTCCCCCGATTTTTGAAACCCCATTCGAACTGGATCTATGTCTCTAGGGGAGGTGGGGTGATTTTAACATTTACGTATGCTGGTCAGTGATTTGAATCCCGTCCAGAGCGCGTATGTAGGTTATTTCCCCACACCCAGTAAATAAATACAGCCACAATTACCTACTGGTTTTTCTGCGTACTGGTCCACCGGTAATTTAAATCAGGGCAGGGCCTTATTTCCCAATAGCATCTTTATCATAGGCTAAAATTATCGTGAAGTCCATCTTGCAAACCTTCTTAAGCTAGGCGTTTTCCAAAAGCCTCGTAACTAAAGACACTCTTAGAAATAATTGTAGATTCCTGAGTGCCTCCTACCCACTCATAGGAGGCTAAGAACATCTTCGGAAGTTCCAGAACCTTTTGGAGGAACCAGAAACTGCACGTTTTATTCAAGTTTTCTAACTAAACTTTCCGCCTCTTTCTGCAGCCTTGCATCACTCCGCTATACACCCACCACCCCACCCCCCCTTAACCAAATGATGCACCAAACACACACGCGCATTTTGCTGGGCTTGAAGCGGAACGTCAAGGTTGTCAACCGTTGTAACTAACTAGCAAACTAACGTCTGTTTACTTACAACAGAGCCGAGCGCTGCTGGCGCCGCCGAATCTAGCTTTGGTCTTTTAATGGCGGTTGGCAAACAGCTTTTAGATGCATTACCGCCACCTTCTGGAATCGGGATGTGAGTCAGAACGGTTGGAAAAGGAGTCAAGCGTGTAGAATCCCTTGTTTGTACAGAGCCACTGTGATTGGTTGTTTGATTCAGACCAGGTCCGTTTGTTTTTTTTCAATCTAAATACAAAGTGTGGGGGGGGGGGGGGGCACACAGACACAGACACACAGTCTTTTAAAAGGGGCCCTTCAATTAGATGTTGTTAGTGACATGCAATGGTCAAAATGAGTTATTTCAACCAAAGCTATAATTCAACAATACTGCCTACTGCAGCTTTAAGTTTACCTCAACGCCGAGATTGTTTCTGCTTTCAAAGCAGCTCTGACCTGCAACAAATGTTTGAAGACCTAAAACTGCAATTTGCAAAGTCTTGATAAGACAGGTTTGAACATGAAAGAAACAAGCAACAGCCACGGCTTTATCTCTTTTCAGCCCACAGCATCTCAAGCCCGGCGCAGTACCACCCACTTCCCAGCTGACTGGCAAATGTGTTTGAGAAGGCGTCTGAGCTCCGGAGTGCGATCTAAACACAGAATGTCAAATCAGACTCTCATTCTCTGTCTACCTCTGCAGATCCTCTCGTAACACGTGGACTGATTCTGACATTGTGTCTGAACCGCGCTGCTGGCGCCATTCTGAATGGCTCGCGTTCAGGAGCCTTTAAAGTGCACTCACAGCAGCTGTTTGAGCCCAACTTTGGAAGGGACGAGAAGATGGAAGGACAAAAACGGCTTTGTCACTTGAGTCATCAGGTCGGTCAGTTTCCGCTTTTGTTAAGTGATGAATGAGCCAAAAGCTGCTGATGTGCAATGTTTGCATCGTCATTTCCCCCGAGAGCCAGCGGGGCTCGCTGCAAGTGAGCTCTTCGAACTTTTGCAATCTGAGCGAAGTTCAGCGAAATGATTAATTGTGATGGAAACAAATCACAGTGGAATGGGACACTGTGTTTAGATCACATAATGGAAGGAGGCGGGGGGGTCAGAAAACCAGTGGTGGAGAGTAAGTACATTTACTCAAGCACTGTACAGTTTTGAGGCACTTGTACTTTACTTTCACTTTATATTACTTTATACTTCTATTCAACTGCATTTCAAAGGAAAAGCTGCACTTTTTACTCCATTACATTCATTTGACTCATTTAGTTACTAGTTACTTTATAGATTCAGATTATTAATCCAAAATAATTATCAACGAATAAAATGTTGACATATTGTTGCAGATTCAACTCCACAGAAGAATATAAAGTAAATACAGTTAGCCCAGCTGCAACGTGAAAGTGATACATACTTTAATCTGTCAAGGATTCTGATCCAATGATCTAATATAGGCTGCATTGTTCTGAAATGGGCCAAACTGCATAATACTTTTGGTAATTTAAGTATATTTTGATACTAATACTTTTGTAATTTTTACTGAAGTCAAATTTTGAATGCAGGATTTTTACTCGTAACAGAGTATTTGCACACCGTGGTGTTGCTACTTTTACTTGAGTAAATGATCTGAGTACTTCTTCCACCACTGCTGAACACCCACTAACACCAGCCCAGTGTCCCTAGGAATTACGTCCATATTGGAACGATTTCAGCACCTCACAATTTACGTCCAGTGTCAACGTTCGGAATTTTAAACTTGAACTTTAAACTTTGTGATAACCGTTGGCAAGACATCTTTTATTAAAAGTTACAATAAAAATCTTGTCTCGTAGTTTGTAACCACGTCATCTGACGCTCAAATGTAGTATTATAGTAAATGTAAGTGTTTCCCCCTGAAATGTAGTGGAGTTGAAGTATAAAGTAGCAGAAAATGAAGATAAGTGAAGTACAATTACCCCAAAATAGAACAGAACTTGAGTAAATGTACTTAAATGCTTTCCACCACTGCATCTGGTGTAGAAACAGGTCATTTGAATTTGAAGTCTTTGCCATAGAGGTATTGCATAGCTATTTTTAAGAGGCTAGGGTGGAGTCAACAAGTATGCTAGTGAGTGTGCAGTCAGTTCATGCACCGTTCCACACTTCATACACCATGACAGCGAAGCGTGAACCCCTCAGTGCGCATGAAACCAAAGTGCCTTTCATCATGCACTCCCCAGAGTGGAGGAGAATCTCACGGGGACAATGACATGTAATATAACGACACCAAAATAACATGTTGACACGGACAGCAAATAACAAGCCACCTTTAGTGGAGCGCTGTAGGGGCGATCAGCTCTCACCAGTGTGACATGTGGAGCAAACATGAGGACTATATACTGCATTTAAAACACAAGAAAGAACCTGCTCTCTTACCACTTGGCTCAAAGGTTATTATTAGTGGTAGAATTAGTGAAATTCAGCAGTTATTTGTTTAATTTTCTTCAAATTGGCTCCATTACAGCAGTTGCTGTAAGAAATTGAAAGGTTTAAAAACTTTGTGAGCACGGACCCCATAAGCTGCCATGGCTTATGGGGGAAACAAAAACTACCTTCCTTACCTTGGCTATTATTATGTGACTATTATGTGACTTATGTGAGACTTCTTTTGAAGCTGTCGAAAGGCACTCTGGGAAACAACAATCCCTCAAACTGGATTTATGCTTGTTGCATGGGATTGTAGATACCCACGGCCTAGTTTTTGATTTATACTCCAGTGTTGATCCTATGACGGATGCCTGTATTGTGCATGACCAGCCGTAATGTGCTGTATATCCATTCTTTCCTTCACTTCCTGATGTAGAGCGACAGTGGGGAGTTTTGCCTCGTCTCATTACTCAATGGGAGACTATGGACGTGCAGTCGCCATAGTTACGTTCTTTTATTCGCTGTGTTGCAGTGGAAATGGCTGAAAAGGGGCAGGTTACCGAGCCTTTCGTCGGCATGCTTAGTGCTGTCTTCACCCCCGACGATCCCCACCGACACCTGAAACTTGTTGTGGGAGAAAACGCGAGCAGCTCGAGCTGACCCATAGTTTTCCATCCAAACGTTTTAACCGAATTGTGCCAAAATCGGCAAAAGGAAATCAAATGCGTGTTTCCATCCTCTACTGTTTCGCAAATATTAGGTCACACAGTGGTGATTGAGCCTACTGGCATTTGCAGTCTTACGAGCTGAGCGTCGGTGGCGACATTCCCGGGAAAGCAAATGCTGTATTAAGTTGCTGCCAATGCAAGCCGAACATTTCCTACTGCCGCAGCTACACATTAAAAGCATTTGACTGGTGGTGAGTGGCAATTTCTGGTGAATACATAGTCATACAAAGTCAAAACTTCGTCTCTCTGGCAGCATCTGCAGATGGACTAGCAGTCCCCGGACATTGAGTAAAGAAACTAGCAGTTCAGGAGGAGTAAAACACAAGGTTTCGTCACATTTCACGCTTCTTCGCAGTATGAAAGTGCAAGGCCTGTGGTATATGGTCATCTGCGTGGTTTGTACTCTGGACTCTCCATTACGCTGGCGAAACACAAGTTGGCTTTTACCATGAAGAAGTCACAGGTAAATGCAGTGTGTTTGACGGCGAGATTAGCGCCGACCGCTACCGTTCACGCGCCTACAAACAGGGCCATTTTGACAATATTTTTGACAGTGGATCCGTTTGAAATATTGCTTTATAAGTGCCGTCTGGGCCTGCTCAATATGAAAAGTGACCTGAGGTAACTTGTGTTATGATTCAGCGCTATATATAGAAAACTTGAATTGAATGGAACAAGAGGGAGCAGCCACAGTGAGTTGTGAGGCGAAGAGCCGCAGGCGACGGGGCTGCACACCTCCAACCTCTCCGCGACGTAACCGACCCCTGTGGCGTCGCCAAACCGACCAGGACCGAAACCGTACACATTACGACCTTAAACTACCACCACGCCCCACAGCTTAGCTGATTTTGCTGCAGTGAATTCTTTTTGGGAATAAATTAATAATACAGCAACGATAGAGCACGCAGCACTCGGACGTCTTTAAGGTCTAAAACCCCCGCCCCCTCCGTTGCTCCAGATGTGCCAATTTGTTGGACATGAAAATGTGCAGCAGTCCCTTCGTGGCCAGCCACAGACATGCTGTTGTCTATTGTTGATGGTAGAATCACAAGTTCAGGATGACATCTGAGTCGGTGTGGTGGGCACCAGCGACTCCCTCACTGACTGAGCTCTCTGTAGATGCAGGAGGAATATTCCATTCACTTCCTGTTGCACCGTTTCATGCTTTAGAAAGCTCGACGTCATCGCAGGCTGATAGAAATAATGGACCATTAGGCAAACAAGTGCCCTTGTTAAGTCTGATTACGAATTCTCTTGGTGCCGTGCCACATTCACAAGTGTCGTATCACGTTTATATAGTACCAACCGATCAGTGGATGCATCCATATATACACACAGGCGGTCAAACAACTGGCTGACCATCACCGAGCTCCACTTGTAGCAGGACACAAACAGGCAACTGACACTAGGCAGTTAGCTATGACGATGCATATTGTTCGTAGATATCAATGGAACAGACTCTTTTCTGCGTAGCATTTTCAACGCAACATCCATTATTGTGCTGTGGTATTATGTAAGCAGGCGTACTCGCTGAAAGACATATAAACACGGAGGAGGCAGCAGCAGCGAAGGTCATTTCCGGTGGTAAGGTTGCTGCTCGTGTTTTGCGCTTGCTACTTGCTACCTGTGCCATATCATTTACATGAATTGCATCACTGCGGTTGCTCTTAAAACGGCACGCGAGCCATTATAAACTCCGTGAGGAGGACCTGATGGTGACTGTGTGTCTGTAACGTTTTTTCCTGTCCCCTAGTGGCCAGAAAAGTGAGTGACGCAGCTTTAATACGTTGCATCAGAACTCTTTTGAAGTTCCTCCTGTAGTGAACGTGTAGCTTCGACTTTTAAGAGATTTGTTCTGTGTGAAAACAGACTCAATCATAAATTTGCCCCTAACAGTTTAACAGCAGAATCAATGCAGAGTTAGTTTTAGGTTAACGCGCAGGGGACAAAACGTGCATTTTTCTTTTGTTTGAGTTAGTGGCTGCCACGGTTAACGCTTCCTTTTCTCGGGTCTTTGTCTTGGGAGTGTGCACACATGTTCAAGAATCTACATTTGCTAACATGATTCTCTTAACCCGATAATGGAAGCCTGGTGTGAAGGAGAGAGAGAGAGAGAGAGAAGCAATTGCGTAAAAGCCATATTTGAAGCCCATGCAAAATCTCGCGGCGGAGGGTTCTGCCTGAAGACGCACTACTCGTTCAGACCCTCCAGTGCGCGTTGGTACTATGGTGGGGACGCGACAGAGCCACGCTGGACGTGTTACAGCTCTGCGTTTCAGTTGTCCACCTGGCCTTGCAATGGATCACATTGCTGCGCCCAAAACTGTCTTTTCTCTTCAGTTCCAGAAACAGTGTGGAAGGTACCGAAAGCTCTTTTGGAAACAACCACACAAACAGTTTTGCCCGTGAGGCGACCGCACTACGCGCCGTACAAAGTAGTTTATTTTCGAGCACGCTGGCACATATAAAGCCCTGCAGTACCAATGCAGACCATCAGGGGTGCGCGGGCGCCCAGTTGAGGAACAGTGCCGCAACGAAGTCACAGCGCACCTTTAAAAATGGAATGTTTCATAGTATTGTTGCGAAACAAACCAACGCATTGGCCTCATGTACCTCAGGGTTGGGTTATGGCGATATTTCCGGCGGTGTTCACTTCACAAGGAGGATGTACTGCGCAAAGAAACATTCCTCTCCCGCGATGCCATTCAGTGGCACCGGTGAGTGGAGTGGGAAGAGCAGTTTCTCTTGTGCAATAGATTGTTCCAATAAGAGCTGGGCTTGAGACTAGCAGGAGGGGGGGGGGGGGGGGGGGCACTGATGCTTCTATGCCCAGCGGCAATTCACATATGCAAGAGCTACTACAATGGGTGGGAACAACATGAACACACATGCTCTCTCTCATCCTCTTGCCTCCCCTGGTGTTGCCAACCCTGCCTGTCTTTGGTTCGGATTATTAAACATTTCATTGTTTCGTTTTAACCCTTCATCGTTCACAATCAATCATTGCAGGATGTTGGGTGGAGGGAGAAAAGAAGAAGAAGACAAAAATGTTCTTCGTGTGCAGCGAGGTGGTGTCATCACAGTCGATCTACTGGCTTTTTTTTTTTTTTTGGGGGGGGGGGAGGTTGTTTTTGTTTTTAGTTTTTCTGCTGAAAAGTATTAAGGTTCTGGATCCTCGTGTGATGTGCAATAAATGGGATGTGTGAAGGGGGATTCATCGCGGACTGTGTTCATATTTCAGCATTCTGCGATGCCGGCTGCGGGAGCAACAGTTGGTGTCATGAATGTCAGCGGTGCCATTCTGGAAGTGAGAGATGCGTTTAAAGAAGAAAGACAGCTTTGAAGTTAGGTGTGTGTGTGTGTGTGTGTGTTTATCACTTGATCTTACCTTCTGCTGCCTCCTGGCCATGTCAGTCGGCTGCTTGGCGTTGAACGGATAGGCGATGCAGCGCATCACAAACACATAAAGCTGGAGTCTCTTCTTCTTCTCCTCCTCCTCTCTCTGCATCTTCTCCAGGTCCTCTTTCTCCTTGTCGCTGCCCACCGACGGGCTGGGGCTGGAGGGTCGGCCGCCGCCGCCGCCGCCGCCGCCGCCACTGCACCCGCGGCCCCGGGGCTGGAGCCCTCCGCCGCCGTGGCCGTCGGCGACTCGGCCCGGTGACAGCCGGGCTCCTCCGAGGCTCTTCGGGGCCGCCACCTCTTTGCGCTCCACCTCCAGCATCTCGTCCCCTTCCTCCTCGCTGGAAGACGGGTCCAACATGCTTGCCGAGGCTTGGATGGGGACTTATAGCCTACCTGCTGCAAAAGGTAAAACTGCAAAAGTAGAGGGGGGGTGGGTGGGGGGGGGGAGATGCCGATCACCTTCAGTGTCAGCCACAGAGGGAGAGATCCAGGGGGGCGCCGCTGTGGAGACGCGGCTCAGACTGTTGCTTTCCAAGAAAACAAAAGGGAAAAGAAAACTGCCGTCAGACGAGTCAGTCTCAGGAAGAAAACGCAAAAGTGCTGTGGAGTCCAGTTGGTTGCGTGATCCCCAAGCCTTTCAAGTCTGCCAGTCAAGTAGCACATAGGAGGGATTTATCATGAGAGCAGATACAAAGGGGGAGGGGTCGCGGGGAGAGAAAACAGGAGGAAACGTTGATGTGTTGTTGATGCTCCGCTGCCCCTGCAGGAGGGAGAGGCTGGGCCCGGAGCTGACCGCGGTGCTGAAACCCGATCCCCGGCCGCTCTGGGATCAGTTTTGATCGGGCCGTGAGCGAGAGAGATGGAGCAGCCACCTGATGATCCAGCTGAGTCAAAGGGAGGGCAGGTTTACACGGCACCAGACCGGAATCGAAGCGGTTTGGCTTTCACAATAAAAGCTTCACTACTGGTTTGAAATGAAAAGAAAAGAAAGAAAGAAAAAATGCACCCAACTGAATTTCCTGAACAGACATTTGCTAAAAAAAAAAAAAAAAAAATACATTAGATTAGATGTTTAGATAGTCCTCACCTCATTCTACCTATCAAACGCTACCATTTTTTGCCTTATTGTTATTATTATTATTATTATTATTATTATTATTATTATTTTTACAATACATGGAATTTTAAAAACATAGATATCAATCAAATATCTAAATCTGAATAGAATGAAATAAAATCGGTAGATGGGCGCCAGTGACGTTCTGGGCGGGCTTTTATCACCCGCTGCAGAGCCCCTCCTGTCCTGGGCTACCAAACATTAGAGTGCTATATAATGTGAATGTAGTAAGTTATGTAGTTAGTTCGTTAGTTGATTATGTGGCCCATCTCACACAGAATTACAAACATCACAAATAGAACTATATATATAACGGTAACAAAAACAAAAGAAAGTCCCAACATTAAGGCCTATACATCATCATACTTTCAAGAAACGTGTGCAAATGTGCAACATTTCAAGCACTTAAAGGGGACCTATTGTGCTCATTTCCAGCTCTATATTTTCATTTTGTGATTCCACTAGAGCAGCTTTGCGTGATTCACAGTTCAAAAAAAGTCCTGATTTATCTTCTACTGGCCCTGCATGCGGCCCCTCAGCTCACCCTCTGTCTGAAACAAGCCGTTTGAGCTCCTGTCTCTTTAAGCCTCCCCCCTCCCTAAAAAGCCCACTTTCTTCTGATTGGCCGGCTAAGTCCCAGAAGTCAAACTGTAAACCTAACGTTACTAAGCAACGTTGACTTAAACATTAACATCTCTTCTGTGCCTGGAGCAGAGATACCATATAAGGACATCCGTGCCTGTCTGACATCAGATAGACAAGGCGGTTGAAAAAACCTGAAACGGAGCGTTCGGAGCAGTCTGAAGCCGGAGCTTTTGGCTCACGGGGATTACTTTTACATACGTTTACCTCATTATTTGGCAACTTTGGCACCGTTCACTATGAATATCCAACATTGTAACATTATACATATGACAGAAAATAAGGAAAAGCATAATAGGTCCTCTTTAAAGTTTCAGTAGGTAAGTTTTATAAAAAATAACTTTTTGTCATATTTGCTGAAACTGTCAGTGTATCCTGACAGCAGTACATGAAACAGATAATCTCTGAAAAAAAAAAAATCAGGCTCCTCTGGCTCCTCCGAGTGCTCCTAATGGCATTTGCAAGAATCCACCGTGCCCGAGCAAAAGCAACCAATCAGAGCCAGGAGGAGTCTCCAACACAGCGCCAATCACTGCTCGTGCTCGCGTGCAGGAGCTTTGCAAACACAACGGCTGAAAAAACACAACCACCAGCAGAAAAGACTGCCAAACAGAAGGAGACCAGCAACAAAAAGCAAGCTAAAGGAGCTCAACCGAGGCCGCGGTAAAACGCCGGAGCGGCTGTTCCGAGGCGGAGAGAGCCGGTAAAGCTGCCGATGGCGAGTTAGCCACACCTCTGCTTGACAGTTAATTACACCTGCTTGACTTCTGTTTAATTTTCAAAAATGAAAAAAAGATGGCTACGGTTACTGTAACACTCCGTAGGCCATATCTACTGTCATGTGACGTTACAGTGGGGCTAACGTTAGCCTGTTCCCAATGCTGAGGCTACAGGTTAGCGTCGTTTTTTTTTGCAGAGTGGCTGAAAATATCCCTGTGAAGCGCCCAGGCTGTCTTGCAGGCTTGGACTTTTTGTGGTATTTGTGTGCGCCTGGGCTCTCACAGATAACCAGAGTGCACGCCATGTTGTATGCCTGGCTTCGTCAGTTGCCGTGGCAACTAGCCTGCACGTTCATGATAGCCTCCTCTGCGGGGAGGGGCTTTGGAGGCAGAAATGAAGTAAAGCAAAGAGGGAGTGGGGGCCTGGAGGCTGTACTCTTTCAAATATCACTTAAAACAAGGATCATGTATTAAAACTAAAATGACTGAAACTAACACAAATCAAACAATGACGATGACGATGCAGGGTGGATGTCAGCTGTTGGAAAGGGAGAGACAGGCGTGAACACATGGGCCAGCTTTTTTGACCCTAAGGGCCCAGGTGAGCTTAATCACCAGACTACCCTCCCATGTCAGCCAGTTGCTTGCTGATTAGCCAGATCAGCCTCCCAAGACATTGGGAGGGGCGTCACAATAGCAAACTCAGTCTTTGTGCGTTGTTCATGTTTAAAGGAGACCTATTATGCTCATGTATTTCCAGCTCTATATTTTAATTTTGTGACTCCACTAGAGCAACTTTGCGTGATTCACAGTTCAAAAAAGTCCTGATTTATCTTCTACTGGCCCTTCACGCAGCCCCTCAGCTCAACCTCTGTCTGAAACAAGCCGTTGGAGCTCCTGTCTCTTTAAGGCCCCCCCTGCCTAAAAGCCCACTGTCTTCTGATTGGCCGGCCAAGTTCCGGAAGTCTTTGGAAGTATTTCCAAAGGCAAACTGTAAATGTTACTAAGCAACGTTGACATAAACATAAACATCTGGTCTGTGCCTGGAGCAGAGATACCATATAAGGACATCCGCGCCTTTCTGACATCAGATAGACACTTTACCTCATTATTTGGCAACTTTGGCACCGTTCGCTATGAATATCCAACATTGTAACATTATACATATGACAGAAAATAAGGAAAAGCATAATTATTATTAAAAGATAATATAGTAAATGCAATAAATACATCTTACTCGGACAGTTTTGGAGAGCTGGTACATTAGCGGTAAATAGGCTGACACAATAACGGACTAAACCACAATTTAACAATAAAGTTAACAATAAAAGAAAAATCCAAATCCCGAAACCTTGAACAATGGACACCACGTTCAGCTTTAAACGGCAGCTTTCCCCTCTCAATCAATGATTCACAAACTGTTTAACACATTGAGAGGTATTTGAAATCTTCAACAAAAGAGACACAAAGCAAACTCCATTGCTGGCTTAGCTTTTTTACATTTCCTGGCACACCACCTGACCACTGTGAGTGTAAGCACAGAGAGGGAGATGGGGCGGTGATGATGGCAGATCCCCCCCCCTCCCCCCAGAGATTGGAGTCAGAGCCTGCAGGTGGTAGGGGGAGGGGCTCAATAAAGCCGAGCAGCAGCATCAATGACTGTTGTGGAGGAACAATGATGCAGCAGCAGTTATGTTGCTGTAATGAATTTATTCATCTTTTCTATTGCTCCCTTCTCCTGTTACACATACACACACACACACACACACACACACACACACACACACACACAGATTAGATGCCTCATCGTTATCTGCTTTGGCAAACTGTTTCAGAACTTTGGCGCCAGTAAAACTCGTGAAATAAAAATACTTGAATTGAATTGGGAGAGACCCGGCAGGTGGACGATAAAGAAAGGAGGCAATCGCGCAATCTAATATGTAAACACAGCGATATTGGATCGCAATAACTGGACTGCAATAACAATCAAAATCTCATCATATCATAAGAGATTGAGGCCTATAAAAAATGTTTTTAAAAAAACAATAGTTTCCAGTATGGTCTAATCTTGAGTATCATCCCGGCACTGTCTGAAAAGTCAGGTCACATCAGTGGAACAATTTCACACATTTATGTTTATACATATACAGTGTTGTTTATGCCACTGGTGTAGTATAAAACACAATGCCCTCCCGCTACTGCAAAACATAATGATACTGAAACTGCAGGAAGACGTGACACCCTGACCCTATAGCCACAAAGCGTCCTCTGCACGGCGAAGAGCTGGGACGAGGACAGACTGCACATCCGCCCCCAAGAGGCGAAACTCAAACATACCAGTCAGAGGGGGAAGCGACAAAGGATGCGAGGAGAGGGTGAGGCAGGTGCAGGTACTTGCAGACAATACATGATGCAAGGCCAGTTATGAACAAGGACGGGGGGGGGGGGCAAACACTGAGACATGAACGAGCATGGGCAGAAGACGTGAACCAAACCAAGGCACACGCAGGCCTGCAGAGTCAAGCGGCATCAACATGTAAAGGAAGCATTCTGCTGCACTTTAAGATGGAAATAAAGGGGAAAAGATGCATGTTGTTTAGTTTTTTCATATATTTTTTTCCTACAGCAACACTTGCAGTATGAGGAACAACTTTTAATTGCTGTCGTCACGATGGGTGCTGCTGGAGTTTCGACTTCCTTCTCCATGCACCTTGGACGCAGGTTGATTTCTGACGGAATGTTCCCCCTGTGCAAAGCTTTTAGAACAGACTTCACAACAAGAGGAACGATCCCCTCAACAAAATCATGCAATACAGCCAGACCACCTTTGATGCAGTAGTTTGGGAACTTAAGATGCTTCCCCAAGTCAACGTTCAGTCCCCAGCCCCGTGCCATTGCAGGTAGGCCAGTGGAAGTGGTCCTGGCAGCAGGTGTTGGCTTCTCCCCAGTCCTGACGAAAAGCGATGGTCTTGATTGCTGGGCGGAAGGCGCTTGCAGTGGCTGATCCTATCGCAGATGGTGTCCACCATGGCCTTCAGGACTCACGGAACTGCACAGAAAAGATAGTTACTTTGGGAAATATCTACTTTGATTTGTCTAACTTAAACAGCTGAAGCCTCAAACTAACTTCAGCTAAACAAGAGCTCTGGATTTCTACATTCAAATTTCTTTTACAAAGGGATCTCCTCATGGGCATGCAAGTGTTGTTTTAAGGCAAAATTGTGAACCTATCTCGTAAAGCTGCGGTGGGCATCTTGCATGAAGTCAAAAGAACATGACAGTGGCACAACTCTTAGCCAAATGTTGGCTAGACATTTTAGATCGTTGATAAATGGTCATAGATTTCACACAGGAAAGAAAATAATATGTTTGCTTAAGTTAAGTACTGTATTGGCAACTTTTTCCAGTTACTTTAACAGGGTATTCCTGTCACCGCTGTGTACACAGGGTAGAAGGACACACAGGGAATAGGCAGAGCTCAATGAAGGTGAAAGGTTTATTAGAAAAGGGGGACAAAGACTTACGGGAAAAGTGAGGCAGGGTGAGGGTCAAAACCGGAAAAGGCAGTCCAAACAGGCAAACAAATCCCTTTTTTTTTTTCTTTATCAAACTCAGTAATCCAATCCAATCCATCTGAACTCAGCAAAGGTATTTACAAAGAGATGCACGCACGGCAAATTCACCGTACATGAAAACCTACTTGGCAATAAACCTGGTTGTGATAAGTTAAGTTCACATGAAATGCGGGACGAGGTAAAAGGAGAAACGAGACGCGAGTGTCGCCTTAACTCCGATCCAAAAAATGTGTACCTGAATGCAGCATGACGTACCGGGTCAGAGAGAGGCGGCGAGAGGACGTAACTGCGCGTGGCCATGCGTACTGACACTCGCCCCTTTTACAACAACCCCCCAGCCTACAAAGTGAGTGCTGCCTCGGTTGTGTCGCCAGTGCTGTAACGCCTGCATTTGGGTTCGCAGGAGGAAAACACGGTGAATAAAATCAACACCAACTCGACGTTGAGGGCTCGTTTTCTCCGCTACCTGCTCTGGGTCGCCGGCCGCCGCCTTTGCTGAAGTGCCGAGAGCGAAGTTGACGTTTGCGTGAATTCATTCATTCATAACAACAATGGCAGCGCAGGATTTTAATTTCTTGCTTGCGACGGATTCTTACAAGGTGAGTGTAACCGTTCTTCTTGCCCGTCTACTTTTCTGTCGCTATTTCGGGCATTTTAAGTTGGTTGTTTTTTTTTGTTTTTTTTTAACCGTTACATTTAAATAAATGACACGGTATTTCACTACATACCGTCGCACATCACATATTAACGTCAGCCGTTGTATTCGTGGTTCAATTGAAGGCTTTGACTGCGCTACAACGTAGTAGTAGACGGCCGTGTGTTAAAAACGAAAGTAAGGCACCAGCGGTAGTTACATACACTAGTGTTGTGAGCCTGCTGTTATTGTTATTATTATTATTATTATTATTATTATAACTGCACCCTACAGTTTGTTCAAACCAGGACCAGGGGTTTACGGGGTGGGGGGTAGAGTCCGGAGAGCCCCAGCCACGGGCATTTAAACTTTACCCGAGGAGATACTACCTGGAGAGACGTTCACTGACGGCGACGTCAGGCCCGGGTTTCGATTTCGCGGTATCAAAACTGTTCGTCACACCTTACCGTTCTGGTTATGAACGCTTTTTTTGGGGGGAAAATGTGGAAAATGTGTTTAACCAATTTCTCCAAGCTTTACCTTATTGTTAAAGTGTTTAATTAAGTCATATCTTGGTACTGTACAGTTTTTGATAACTTGGTGCTACGGAGTGGGGATTGGGGGATTTACACTTTACACTTTACAGGGCCATTTCAGATTTACCACATAGGGGGCCTATGGAATCCAGGTGACTGGAGAACAACTGGAGAATGACTTGGTTCTAATAAATAGATAGGTAAAGATGTGTACAGGCAAGTAGTTGGACTGAAATCCTGCCACTGGCATGACAGAATCTTCATAGACACAAGAAAAAAGAAAAAACTGCTAAAAGTTGAAACAGTCACTGTTCATTTGCGTCGAAGTGCTGACCTCAACATCAAACCTCAAGGGAGTAAAGCGAGACAAGCGATCCACTGTGGACCACGGAAGGCCAGGACCTTTCAGGAGTCCTTGGTCTCCAGTTTGATGAACCAAGGCCCGGGTTCTGAAGTGCAAGTCACGGTGTGACTCAGAGTTGCGAGTTTCACTTTCATTTCAGTCAATTCGTAACCTAAATCCAGTCGTGAGTCAGCCCACCACTTGGGAGGGCTCTGTTGGTGTATGCAGCAGCAGCATATGCTCAGCTCAGTAGAGTTAAATGTCAGATGTCACTGTTAGATGTCATTCAAAGGTTTGCACCGCAGCCAAATGGCAAAGGTCTGGATGATGACCAGCCCGGCCTTTTTATTAGCTCCGATGACCCCTGAAAAGCAGTCCAAAGCAGCAGCACAGCCAGGAGGATTCCTCCAATGTGTCTGTCATCACAATCGCATAATAGAAACTGATTTGGTACATTGTGATGAGCTCATCTGAAAGTCCACTGGGATTACCGCCGCAGCGCAGTACTTTGCCTGATATTTAAAAAAAAAAAGGAAATACTGAAATACTAGCACAACCCCCCCCCCCCCCCCCCCCCCCTCCTCAGTTTTGCCTCCCATGTAATCATCCTTTTAAACGTTTTTTTTTCTTCTCAGAGTTTTGCATTGATGATTGACATTTTAGTCACCGCAAGAACACGTTTATTTAAATGAGGCAAGTGTTTCCGTCACACCTGCAGCGCATGTTCCCGCTGAGGCTTGAAAGGTAACCTCGCGAGCACAGCAACGAGCCGGTGCTTTGCGTCGCCGGCCGCGTGTCCCCGCTCATGTCAGCCAACGAAATTGGTTCACAGACATTATTAATGCACACAACAGCAGCAATGCGATCGATCAGTTCAGTTACTAGTTGACACCAAGTCCAAATAATTGCCCTCTCTCATTAAATATGTGACCTTTGCTGTCAGGCTGCACTCAGTATGTATATTGGTCACACAAATCTAAGGAATTCATATCAAGAGTGTTTCTAATATTATGTGTTCGGCCATTTTTAAAAACAAATACCAATTTCAGTATTGCCCTCAAAAATCCAGCATCAGTAATGAAATGTGGTGCAAATATTCATGGGATGACTCCTCTTAGAGTGCGGCCCGCGAGCACATGGCGGCCCCCAATAGTCTACATTTGATGCACTACTCGGCTCCTGATCCAAACTGCACCCCCAAACAGGCGTCTGTCAGAGTCAGGAATGACAGCAGCTTGTAGAAAGCCACCGGTTGCCCAAATATCTGCAGAGAGCAGAGGACGAGCAGCCTGTACTCCTGCCTCCTGACATATATGACGCTCTTGCGTTTGGTGTGTATACGTTCTACAGGCTCCAGGCCCAGATCTCGTCATCCGCTCTCGCGTAATTGGATTCTCACAGCAGTGATGGCGCCGATTATGGCGTTGCCTGCATGACTGCATGCTTTTTCACTCGAGCACCGGCCAGGGGTCTGTGTGTGTGACTTGGCTACGTGTTTTTTGTTTTCAGAATTTGTGTAATCATTAACGACCACATCAAGCATGCACCCGCCGCACAGCCTGGGACCACTGTGAGCTTTAGCTTTCACTGCTTAAGTTTCTGAGGAATTCACTGAGGCCCGATACGTCCTCATGCCGAGCTATGTGCAGCTCTTAATACTTTACTACATCCTGGATTTGGCCCACCCCTCCTTCTGTGCTTCAAAAACACTGTTGAAGCAGTGACGATACCAACCTAGGGGCGATGATATTGACAGACAATTGGGGAAAAAAACAAAACACATGATACTATTTTAATAAAATCCATGTTGTGTTTTGGGTTTGATTTTGTGACAGTGTGGTCGGTGAGAACAACGCTTTCCAGATGTCCGGACCTTTTCTATTAGCACGTGAACACATCACACAAAGACACAGAGCAGCCTGAATTTTTTTCCCTTTTAATTATGGCAGCTCAGACCAGGATCATGGACTGTCCTAAGAATCCAAATCTGAGTATGACGCGGTTGGCCTCATTCCTAATATTTACCATCTAAAAGGGAAGGATATTGTTTGTTAGTGTTAGTAAATGGGATGTTCTAGCGGTGGACCACCTTTGGGGTCGCTCTGTTCTACATTTCTGTCTTTGTTCAGGTGAATTCTGAAGGGTTTTGTAGCTAACAGGCAAACAAAACAATACATGTCCTGGTCACTTTTCAACAACCTAGTGCAACACCATATGCATTCGGAACAGCTATAAGTTAGCAAGAAATAATTGTACGTACTGTATCAATCACACAAGGAATGAATTTGAGAATGTGTGTAGCAGCGTCCATCAACGCCACACTTAAAACGTCCCGTCATTTTAAGCTACATACTGGCGTTTTTTTAAGAATTCTGCATTTGAGCATGGATGGACCTTTTTTTTTTTTTTTTTTTCAAAGTACAGTTGCTTTAAAATGGTATGCATTTTGTACATTTTTGCATTTTTGCCTTTTTATAAAACAAAATAATTGCCACTACTGCATTGGTGGAGGAAAGGGGGTGTGTGAAAATACAGACAATTACTACAACAGCTAACACCTGATATCATACCTGATATCCAACCACATTCTCCTTGTATTGATAGCAATATTTATTACACAAAAACCAATGCTCTTTGTAACTACAACACCAGGTCTTCACGTTTGGATGTATTGCCTTCACAGGAGAGTATACTAATCACTGCCTGAAGTGCGCTTGGCAGAAGGTTCCCTCAGGGGAAGAAAAAAAAAGAAAAGAAACACACCAATTTCGATGTTGGAAATGTTTTGGGGGAGAAGCACTGACGCCTTCATACACCGCCTACAAGCATGATGGGAGCTTTCCATGTTTAGTGACTTAAGTAATTCATAAGTTTGTTCTCCTGAAGTTAGAGAAAGAAGGGGGGGGGGGCAGTTATGAGGCAGAAGAATGTAGAATGAATGCCTCTTGAATCTATTTCTTCCAGTGACTGGGTGTTGCTGTTGATTATTCAATCAGTGCTTGCAGGGGCACAAAGAGAGACTTGTGCCTTAAGCTGTCATCATTCCTCGCCACCATGGATCCAGGGCACATGTTTACTGTACACGCAAGCATCACCCCCTCCCCCCACTGGGGTTTTATTTCATGCCGTTTGACGACGCAAATCTGTCTGACTCGGTCAGAAAGTGGCAGATGAACGTGACCCATACCGAGGGCCATTCATTGGAATTACACCGTAACGTGTTCTTAAATTGTTGTCTGTTTTCTCGTCTTTCAGATCACGCACTACAAACAGTATCCTCCGAACGTCAGCAAAATCTACTCCTACTTCGAATGCCGACGCAAGAAGGGCTCCCAGTTCAATGAAGTGGTGTTCTTCGGTCTCCAGTATCTGCTGAAGAAGTACCTCACAGGTACATCAACACCCTTCTCCTCTGATCTGAGACATTTTTGTATTTTCTGCATGCGGCTGAGGTAAAAGCATCTTGGTTTGTTCTCTAAAGGCCCAGTGGTCACGGAGGAGAAGATCCAGGAAGCCAAGCTCTTCTACCAGATGCACTTCAAACAGGCCGTGTTCGACGAAGAAGGCTGGAGGAAAGTCCTGGAGGTACACAAAGAGATTTCCACCTGTCAGATTCACAGAGAGAGGGGGGGGAGGGGGGCTTTCATCATCATATGTCTAACCAGAAGCAAATGTGCTTGTTGCTGTGTCAGAAACATGACGGCCGTCTTCCCATCCGGATCAAAGCCGTCCCCGAGGGCAGGATCATACCGCGAGGCAACGTGCTCTTCACCGTGGAAAACACAGATCCAGACTTCTACTGGCTCACCAACTACATTGAGGTAAAGCTAGACGCGCTGAAAATCAATCAGCAGTGTAATAAACTTACATGTACATGGAATTTACTAACTCAAATAGTGTTAGTTGACTCTTTGCATTTGAAGGATTCAGAAGATTGCCTAATATTTAACAAGGAATCTTAACATTTTTACGTTTAACTGGGGGTCAAAAATGCTAGAATCTTTACTGGGGACCTCCCGTCCCCAACTTCATGTATCCAAATAGGGATTTAGGGACAGTTACCGCCCTCAGGAGAGTTTAGACCTGACAGAACATCAATATTGCGCCACCGCCATTTAATCTTCACTGTCTTTTTCTCTCCAACTGATCACTCACTATCTGTTCTCTTTTCTCCCCACACCCATCCTATCTTTAACCCACCCCACCCACCCCCTTCTGGATGTAGACCATGCTGGTGCAGATGTGGTATCCCATCACAGTAGCCACCATATCCAGGGAGTTCAAGAAGATACTGGCCAAGCACCTGAAGGCCACCTCAGGGAGCCTGGAAGGCCTGGACCTGAAACTGCATGACTTCGGCTACAGAGGAGTCTCCTCACAGGAGGTCTGGGAGTCTTCCTGTCCTCGTCTTTTTATTCCGCGAGAGAACCAGCGCCGCGCTGCGCTAAAGAATTCCGCGTCGCGTAACTGTGTCTGTATTTTCACAGACGATCCAAACGCACAAGTGATGATCTTGCGACATCGGCTCGGTGCATTTGGCTGTGTCACGCTGATATGATGTTACTGTGTGATATCAGGCTGGTTACATCACTGATTACAGGCACAAAGGTTAGATTAAGAGAACGCAATGAAAGTCAGGGGGGGAAAGTCTAATAAGCATTAAGCAGGAATGTAAATTCACTTATCAAGGCTGCTGAGTTGGTACAAGCGTTTTCATTGTAAGAAGATTATAATATAGAGTTCTCATAGGTCCAGTTGAGAGGTGGAAGTGAACATTGATCAAACCAGCGCGTGTATGATAACGTGAAGGCAGACTAGTGTCAGTGCAGTGTTAACGCCTCTTTTATAGTCGAGCTGTTCGCTGCATAAAGGAACAAATCTTTAACTGAGTGAGCTTCGGAGCTCCTCTCACCGGTACCTGAAAGCACCATTCATCAACTCAGCTCAGAGGGACCCGATCGTTTCAGTCAGCTGTCGAGAAATTGTTTCTTTTTTTTTCGTCACTTTACACCAACCTGACATTATTTGTTTCCACCTTTTTTTTTTATAAGACGCTGTGATACATAGTCAGTATGTTACTACCTGCTTAAAAGCTCACTGAAAAATCACAAAATCTCGCACAGAGAATCAGGATGCAATAACTGAATTATTAACCTTTTTTAAGCTGTGCCTGGGTTTGAACGTGAACTCAAAGAAACTGCTTGAAACAAGCCACGTTTTTTCTCACAATTCCCACCTCTGCTCTCCAGTCTGCAGCATTGGGCGGAGCAGCTCACCTGGTGAATTTCTGCAGTACGGACACAGTAGCTGGGCTGCTGATGGCTCAGCGATACTACAGCTGCCCGATGGCTGGATTCTCCATTCCAGCAGCAGAGCACAGGTATATCAATCATGGGTTAGTCTGTGTGCAACGATAAATGTAGCCCGTGGCAACAGAATCAATTCGAAAATGTTCCTTCTTGTAACTTTTTCCATTTATTTTGGCTTTTAATTCAGATTAAATTGTCAAAAACCATCAGCGGCCGTATCTTCAAATATTAGAACCAGTATTGATATCTCAGTAGCTCATTACTCCCTTCCCGTCGTCCAGCACCATCATCTCCTGGGGGAGGAGCAAGGAGAAGGAGGCATTTGAGCGAGTCCTGGACCAGTTCTCCTCGGGGCCGGTGTCGGTGGTCAGCGACAGCTACGACATCTTCAACGCCTGCAAGCACATCTGGGGGGACAAGCTGAAGGAGCGGGTGATGGAGCGCAGCCAGGACTCGTGCCTGGTCATCCGTCCGGACTCCGGAGACCCCGCGGAGACTCTTCTTGAGGTAAACAACAGGGCTGGATTAGTCAGTGCTGGGCAACCAAAAAAAACACAGGAACATAAATGTGAAATTTCTGCCTTGAATCTTTACTTTCACAACAAATTCTATTGTTATCTTCTCGGCTATTAATACTTTCTCTCTTTTAATAACGTAAGAGAGAAATCTTCATACTTCCAGCTACAGTATTACAGCTAGAAACTTCCAACTTGACTCTTTTCACTTGACGGGTGTGCCTTGTACCTGCAAAGCGATGACAACAGCACAATGCTGTTTTTAACGGTTCATACTACTTATTACTGGACAGTATTTCAAGTAGTGGCAGTTGTTGTGGTTAGATGTAAGGTTTTTGTCTCACCTGTGCGTTTTTGAATTTGTACATTAGACATTTTTGTATCAAATTCCAAAATAACCGTCATTGAAATGCCACTCGTAGGTCATCAAGATCTTGGAGGACTGTTTTGGCTGCTCGCTGAACTCCATGGGATACAAGGTGCTGCCCTCTTACCTGCGAATTATTCAAGGAGACGGCATTGACCTCAGCTCGGTGGACGAGGTGAGGACGTTCGGTTGAATCGGTTTGACTCACATTCATAATCACAGTTATTTGCAGTTATTTTTGTGGTTTCTTTTCCTTACATCCTTTTAAGGATGCATTAAAGTGGTCGGCATTGTTACGCTGAAAGCCACCGTGTCGAAATATTAGCGAGTGTGTGTGTGTGTCACGGTCAAAAATAATTATTAAACCCTAACCCTGACGCTAATCTTAGCAGCTACAGCTCCACTCTCTAGACTCCCACATGACGTATAATCCTCTGTTGTATTTGAAGCATTCCTTTCTGTGCTTTTTCCCCGCAGATCCTTGAGAAGCTGAGCGACGAGGGCTGGAGCGCCGAGAACGTCTTCTTCGGCTGTGGCAGCGCTTTGCTTCAGAAGCTCAACAGAGATACACTCAGCTGTGCCTTCAAGTGCAGCTATGTGGAGACCAACGGCAAGGGGGTACGAGGAAAGGGTTGGGGCTTGATTATTTTTGGATGCTTAAGGGATTTTCTTTCAAATTTAATTTTACTGACTTCGCTGATTATCGACAGATTATTGTTTCTAAATATGACCTACCTGATTGTATGTGTCCCCCCCCCCTGCCCTCCCAGATGGACGTGTACAAGCAGCCGGTGACCGACCCATCCAAGGGGTCAAAGAGGGGTCGATTATCGCTGAGGAGAAACTCTGACGGCTTCCTGGAGACAATAGAGAGGGGGGCAGGCAAGCCTGAGGAGGTCAGTCCCACCGTTTCATTGTTAACTCTTACTTGGTCACAAAATGCATCATGCAAATGACCATTAAACACAACAGTACAGTAGCTGGAGAGAATGTTCTGTTTTTAAACTAGATCCGACATGAATGCGTTCCAATAGTTTAGATTGATCTGTGTGTGTGCGTGTGTGTGCGTGCTGTCTGCGCCCTTCAGGACCTGCTGGTGACTGTGTTCGAGAACGGCAGCCTGTTGAAGGACTACTCCCTGGAGGAGATCAGGAAGAACGCTCGGCTAAGGGACGAGGAGGCCAACCCCACCCTGCACAACCACGAACAGGAACAGGAGCTGCTGCACAATCGCATCATCAACGGGATTCACTAGGGTCGCCCCACAAAGCCTCTCGCGGGGGCGACACACCTCAGTGTTTGACGGGGTGCCGCGGGAGCGAAGACCGCCGCGTTTCAGGAGGCAGCCATCAAAGTATGAACTCAACACGTTGAAGGGGGGAGTGAAAAGCTGTTTCTCACAGTAGTCACCACCACCACCACCTGCACTTCACCCCAGCGGCAGCACCGTTTTCCGATAGATCGGCTTCATTTCACTTTCTCTTCTGGCCAAACAGCAGACAGTTACGCTGCCCTGCCACGGCCATGACCACAACTGAAGCTCAGGGTCGAATATGATAAAGTAAATCCACGTTTGAAAGCATTTCCTGAGTTTGGGGTTGCTGCTGAACACTAGAAGAAAAATTAAGATTTGTATCTTTAAAGGTATTTTCGTATGCAGTATCTGAGCATTTTCAGGACAAAAATGACGTAAACTTCCAAATATTCCGAGCTTCCATTAGACTTTTTTTTTAGCGCTGTTATTAGCAGTATTTTAGACCACAAGACACTAACATTTACTATGAAAAAAAAAAATATAGAGATGGTAGTTGTGCTACATCTTCAGGTATGGGTTACACTGAGTGGTCAGCCTCATCTGCAGAACAATACATTGTTCCAGCACCTACTTTCTGCCCTTCAGTTTGATGCACATCATATAAATGCGGACACAACAGTGCAAAATGAACACAACAGATTGTGCTGCACTGCAAAAAAAAAAAGCTAAGTCAATGAAGCCATACCTGTTGTTTCTGTTTCATGATTTCTAATGCCACTGGCCCACAAAGCACACTCTGTGGACCCCCAAAGTGTTCGAGATAGAGTAAATTAAGAAGAAAAAAAAGATATTAGGAAACAAACAATCATGTGAATCATTTGTGTAAAATCGAATGAATTAGCCGACTGAAATAGTTGAAGAAATTATTGAAACTCGACTCATTATTCTGAAAATGTCAATCCATCATTTATTTTCAAGGCTGACTACGGCCTCAAACGGTGCTAGAAGCCTCTCTCCCTGCATATTAAAGAATGCAACAGAGGAGTGAGGGACTTGTGATGTGTGGGGGTCAGGGGACACTGATTAGAGGGCTTTAACGTTATGTTTTTATATAAATTTCATGTCCTTGTAAGGTCCAGGCCTGATTTAAAACAGTATATGGCGCGTGGAGCCATTTTTAACCCATGAAATCTGGTAAGAAGTGGTAAATATTAACACCAGGAAGTACGCGTTTCATCCCAGTACGGTCCTATCGTTTAGTTAACAGTTCTCGAAAAACGTCTGGTGAATTCTGCCTCTGGAAGCTTTTTGAGCCTTTTTAAAGTGAAGCAGTGTCTGCTCATCACAGGTTCTGTCTATGCATCTGTGAGCCGTGAGAGCAGTCCACCCAAAGAGTCCCTTTTTGTTTTTTTATGTCAGATTGAGACCCGAGGAGGCATTCAGCCAAATTATATTTCCATATGTACACAAGCATATAGCGATTTTGCAGTGTTCTCTCGAAGAAAGACACTTTTTTTTTCTTTTTTTTTGGTTTTCTATTTCCATTGAAACACTCAAACTGCCGAATGTCCTCCTGTTACAGTGAGATCCCGACAGTGTCGTTATAACAAGAACCGATGTGCTGATCCGACTGCAGTGAACGTCACCCGTAGAAACACAAAGGTATCCGTGCACAGGCACTGGCCGTAGTGCCGGTGCCGCCCTGAAGACACGCCGCGAAAGGCACATTGCACTACACCCTCATCCGCTGTCACATGTCATTTGTCAGTGTTGACACGATAATTCAGTGCGACTGTCCTTCCGTGTGATTATGACAAAAGTCTGATCTGGGTTCAGTCGGATGTAACCCACAATCACGTTCATGGATCGCAAACAAAGTCCAGGATCACTCAACTCAAACTGAGTCACAATATTTCTCTTTTTTTTTTAATTTTTTTTAATTTTTTGGTATCCTTCCGCTGTTTCATACAGTCTTTTGTTTGTGCAGACCAACCGGACATTAAACTGCCTTTACTAAATTCAATGTAGGCCTGTTATTGCGCGCTGCTAAAATGACTTGCCTTATAAAATATGTCAAGACATGATTTGATATTAGCAAACTGGATTGGGGAAAAACGCCTATGTGGGGAAATCCCTAGATGAAGTGATGATGATAACAATAATAATAATAATAGATTCTGGAATGATACATATAGACATAAGGATTTTATTGCCCAGAATGCCTTTCAACAACCTCTACACTAGGGGCATTATTTACTTCTACTATAAATCAAAGAGGCACAAATTTAGCTTCTGCAGACCCACATAAACCTGTGTTTTTGGGGGTTTTCAGACTGATGCAGCGCATATACACGTACCTGCCTTAACCAGCACACTGAATAAACTAAACCATACTAACATTTTAAGTGGCGCCTTTTGTTTTTGTTTTTTTTGTTTCGGGCAGGTAGCGATATATATAGAACATGCTGCCCGCTCTGGTCACAACGGATGCAAGCGAGCCACAGAAGTCCTTTTTGTTAAATCTCTCTTGGGGGAAATTCGTTCTGTTTTTTGTTTTTTTTAGTTTTGACTCATATCATTGTTGAGGGGGTTTTAAACGTTCAAATAACCTGCAGTCCCGGCTTTAGACATGGCTGTGTTTTGATCCATTTGAACGAATGATTTCAAAGCTACTGCTGCCTTCTGTTCATTTGAAGTGTCGCTCCTCCTCACTCTCTCTTTTATTTTCTTCTGTCACCGTGTGTTTTGTCTTATTTTAATACTCTGCAGCAAATCCCCACAATAACCAGTGGTTTGCTTTCGATAGCAGATTAGTGATGAAGCAGTGACACCACCAACACTGGAACGACACATGGTTCGCCTCTTGTGGCACTAATCATATGTGTCATGTCATTACATTTTGTGACTATACTTGAAAATGATTTGCTTCTAACTGATCTGTATCTTTTTAAATGTTCTGGCCCCCCCCCCTCCCACTTTCGGTTTGTTTTTAAAATTCTGGCCTTTTTGTAAGATTAAAAACATCTCCATGCCTGCGTGGGGTTTGTCTCTGGTTAATCGCCAGCTCTATATTGCCTGAAGGTGTGAATGTAAACGTGAATGAGCTAACCAGCCACGCAGCAGGCACCAGTCAGGCTCTCTGTGTGTCTCTGCTGGAAAACAAAGTGAAAGCACATTCAGGGCCCGGCGGCAGGCCCTTGTGTTTGCGTTTACTTCCACTGAAGAGGAATAAATCTTTGTTCATGTGCGACGTCTGGGTTTTTTTTGTTTGTTTTTGTTTTTTCCTGAAGCTCATGCTACCGTGGTCACACTCTATACTTGGGTCAGGGTCATGACATATTATCACATTAACACAGTTAGGGACGGGCCTAGGGAATTTGGCTGGGCTGAATTTGCCAAGTGGACCCATGCGGGCTAATTTTGAGCAGACACACAATGTGAGCGGCGGTGTTTAAATTGCACATTTATTCACATCCCTGACAATAAGTTATAAGTTATTCTGGAAGCACTCGATACCACACTGCATTGAACCCAATTCAATCATTTTCAATCATTCAATCATTTTCAAGTTGAGTTGAGAGTTTCAAGCTAGTTTCACATCACCGGTGGGTGTGGTTGTGGGTGTAGTCATACCAGAAACCACACCCAACAGACAGCAACGCACCTCGCTGCCATTGCCAACCGGAGTTGTTTCACTTTCCTGCAAACGAAAGCTTTATGCCGCCAGAACCATCGAGAATGATGCTCTGATCACATACTGATACAAATTCTACCCACGTTGGCTTTTAAGTCAAGTGTCCTTCACAGTGTCCTTCACAGTGTCCTGCACAGTGTCCTTCACAGCGTCCTTCACAGTGTCCTGCACAGTGTCCTTCACAGTGTCCTGCACAGTGTTCCCGCCTCTCCGGCACGGAAGGAAAGCGGACGCGATCAGCAAATGTGCTTGACTTTACAGCTTCACTTTGAGTTGAAGATTATTTCAGCCTTTATTTTCAACTTAACCTCTCACATCACATCACATCACATCACATCACATCACGCGCAGTTCAAGAAAAGTCGCAGCATCCTTACCACACTTGATTGCTACTTTGACCACTTTGACGTTTAAGCCCCTAGCTTCAGTGCTTCCATAAACTCACCCCTTTTACCTGAAATAGAATCATTACAACAAACAACTTTTGGATACTTTCAAGTGGGGCATTTATTTAAAATTGTATACATCATTTTACTGGTTTCCCCATTGAAATCTCGACTTTGAGACCCTTCAATTTAAGAAAGAGCTGTTGCACTTTTCTTTCGTAGCCACAAGGGAGAAGCAGAGTCAAACAAAGCTCGGGCCCTGTTGCTCGAGAGATGAGAATGCAGAACAGCGTTGAAGCAGAGCCGAGTCTCACGTAGGTCTTCAAATCTTCAGAGCCAGAAAGGGTGGAGTTCCAGCCTAGCTCGTGTTGGGTTTGCGGCACGAGAGCTGACTGTCTTTTCTCAAGGTTCCGCACCTGTAAGCAACATAAAACAACTTTTTTTTGGCCTAAAGTGAACTTGATTTAAAAGTGTGTCAGAGCTATATGAAGGTTTTTATGTGCATTTCCAGTGCAGCGAGCAGTGCTCCAGTGCTCCTCTGTTATAACTGGGGTGGAGGCAGAAACCTCAGACACAGATCTCATGGGCCCCCGAAAGCTCCGTGCCCTCTGTGTCAACTGGTTTGTATCATGATCATGAGGGGCCCCTGTGTCAAAAATACAGTTTTAAGACCTTTCACGTTTTATCAAATCACCACACAGCAAATCTGGGGAGGGGTAGTGTTCCATCATAGGAAACCTGTATGCAGTGCACAGAGGGAGGGGGGGGGACGCTCTCTCCTTCTCATCATCACTGTCTGAAAAAAATGAAAAAAAGTTTAAACTGACTGAAGTTTAGATATTAAACCACATTTTATATATATTCTCTTGCTCACCTTCCTTTGCTTCCATTCCGTGGCATTCTTGCATGAAGATTATAATATATATATATATATATATATACATATATATAATTTATTTTTTCAGTGTTTCAGTAATCTCTTGTTGACGCCAACTTTATTTGTGCCAGAAAACAGTTCAATAGATTTCCCTCGGACCGACATGCGGCGTCGAATGCCCGCTGAAGTGTCACAAGTGACGGAGATTTTAAAGACAAGTCTAGTAATAATCTGTATTTTTTTTTTTTTCTCATTGTCAACAAACCCCACAGACCCAAGCCAACAATGGATGTATCCAATTTAACGAGTAATCTATGTGTATATATATATATATATATATATATATCTTCTTCCTCTTTGCAGCTCCATTGTTGTCCAAAAACTATTAAAAACACAATGAGCCGCATTGTTGCACTGCCTGATGTGTTCCTTCATTATCATGAACACACACACACACACACACACACACACACACACATACAATACTCACTCGAGCAGTAAATGTGGATTCATCCGCGGCTCAAAATAGCCCCCAGCAAATGCAAATGTTTCCTCCTGCTTGAGAGACGTGAGCTCCGAACTTTAGGAAACTTTACGACAAGAGAGCGCTGCGCGTGTAGGCTGAAGCATTGTCTGCTGCGGTTGTTTTTGCTTTTGAAATCATGAAGAAGAAGAAGAAGAAGAAGAAGAAGAAAAATCCACTGGAAATGGCATCCTGTGGGATGTGTTCCCAACAGAGGAGGTATATGGGACAGGAGCCATTCTCTGGAGAAACCGGAGAGCCCAATTACAGACAGAATCCGAGCAAATGTAAACCAAAAAAAAAGGTCCCCCTGACACCTTAAAATGAAGGATAGTTAAACAGAGAAATGAAGCAGGCCTGTAGTTAGATTACAATCAGCTCTATTTAGCTCTAACTTAACGAACACTTTTATTCTATTGGATTTGGCCCCTGCAGCCATGCAAGGTGCAGCCACCGAGAAATGACGGTGATTCTTCTGTGACTGCGTCAATGCGTAATTCTAACCTGTAACAGTTCGTGGAAGTTGTGGAGGTTTACATCAGTTTGTTCCTCAGCTTGCTTGACAGCCGATTGGTTGTGCGTTGCCATGGAGATGGCGGGACATGTGAGCGGGACGGGACCGGGAGGAGGTTTGACTGGAATACTAAGAAGGAGTATTTATGATGGAGAGCGGAGCGCGGCTGGCCTCAGCTGGCCTCAGCTCGCGGCGAGACGTATTACACGCTGGATGGAGACCCGCCCCCCCCCCCCCCACCCCACCCCCCACCCACCTCCCTCGCTGTCTCGTGCGTTCCGACTAAAGCCGCGACACGTCGATGCCAAGTTGGACAGCGACCGCGACGCCTCCTCTTGTGAGCGGACAACCCTCGCCCCCTTCTTTGCGCACACGCTGCCCCCTCGGCCCTCGGATGATGGAGCTGGAGGCGGAGAGCTGCCGGCAGCGTCCGCTCACGGTGCTCCTCCTGCTCTGCTTCGCGACTCTCCGCGGCTCGGCCATCGAGACCGGTAAGAGCCACCGGGCAGCACTTCTCCGTCTCTCTGACTGACGGGTAACTTTTGCGCAGTTCCCCTTTGTCTCTGTGCGTAAAGCGCGCAGTGCTCTTAGAAGAACAGGAGTAGTTTGCTGTTTCTGTGTCTTGGCTAAAAAGTCTAATCATGTGTTTCTGAAAAATGATTTACTATTGCAACACAACACAGCCTACGTTTGATACTATGGCATGGAGTTGTAGCCTTATTGCCATTTGAACACTGAATAGTATGACTATTATTATAACAGATAATACCCCTGCACAGAAGTAAAAAGTATTACAATCGTGATAGTAAAAGTAGTAGCAGCAGCTGGCTGAAGTATTGGGTTCGTGTGATGTAACAGTTTTGTTCTACACGTCATTATTCTGTAATTGCTGGTGAGATCTTTAAGTTTAAAGGGCCACAGTGTGTCTCCTAGAAACCTTTCTCGCTGACCATTTTTGAAAGCGGGCTTTTACTTTCACAGATTATTTGTAACATTCTTCTCCCCCCCCACAGTTCTACGCGTTGGTTTCCATTCTTATCTGTCTGGTGTAAAAAAAAAAAAAAAAAAAAACAACAACAACCAGCTGACTTGTGTGTAATCCGTCACATTAAATACCACGTTTGCGTTCGTTTTTGTCAAAGTTACAAGTCAGTTTGTTCAGATTATACGAAAAGTGAATGGGAGGCCGAAGGACTCTCGGAGCAGTAAACACAACAGCATCATCATGACGTCGAGGCGGCTCCCACTTTAATACCTCTCTTACTGAATACTGTAGGCTACGTTAAACAAAATGAATGAGCAGTACTGTTTGAAAAGAAAATGTCTCATTTCTTTAAGCCGTTTAAGAAGCCGAAGATCAATAGATCCAAGTTCAAAAACTTTCAGAAAATATACACGTGATGTGTGTCAATATCGTGGGCTATGTCGACATTGCCGCACGTAATTGCACATGATGTGATACAGCATTTGGCTCGCCCCCCCTGCTGCAGCCCGTCACGCCAGTTTATTCGGTATGATTCACTGTGCTGTTTATATACTGTGTTTTGCTGAATCAGTGTAAAGCTGATATAATGGAGGCCTGTGTTGAGTCACCGGTGTTAGGAGAACACATGGATGGACAGTGGGGCTGCTGCCCTTTTCCACACAATGCTGTCTCAGAGACATTTCTCACTACGGTGTGTCACCCAGGACCTTGGCCCTCACCCGCCCCCTGGATTTGCTCTCTGAATTGAACTCCATTTACAATGATAGTGTTTCCACCGAGTTGAGTTTTTTAGCCTGCAAAAATCTTTACTAGGGACTTGGTGTCCTCTGGTCACCCATGTTTTGGACAGTGTCCCCTGAGGCTTTGTATTTACTTGTGCGGTGCAGAGGGGACGAGCCGTTTCCCACCAACAGGGGCTCCCGGGCTTTGGGACATTCCTGGAGGTCAGTGCAGGAGGATCTAGTTGTCTCCCAGGGAAACGGAGCTAATAAACTCCAGGGGTGATCATAAATTTTCTCATTATTTGGCCTGTGGCCCAGAGGCAGGGGGTGGTGGGCGGCTGGGTTGTGGAGGGGGGGGGGGCTGCTGGAGCCGGATCTGCCCACCCATCTGTCTCGGTCCTGCCTGTGGATGAGCAGTTAGCTGCTTCTCAAACAATCGCCGTGGGCAGAAAGCAGGAAATGACACCTCATGTATCATCAATTTGAGGTCTGTATGAGAGTCACCATCAGATTATGGATTAGGATTATATTGAATTTTCACAAAACCCCCAAAACATATGAGGACACATTCTTGTTGAGTTGAAATGATATGGATGGACAAATGTAGATGGGTTGTAGTCTCGTATGGAGTCTTCTGTCGGGTGCTGCATGAGTTTTTTTATAAATGTTGTATTACGTTCAACCATATTCTTGACTGAAATCCCGTAACTCCCTGTTCCATGACGATGTAACGTATGTCCGATGAGCTTATAGACCTTTTTCACAGCAGCCGTAGTGACATGAAACAGCAGGTAAGCGCACGTTTAATTGATCCAGTTAATTAAGGTGCCGTTCAGAGCCTTTCCAGGGAGCCGACACGCACAATAGCAGAACCCTGACTCGCTGGTGATACCTGTGTTCATCCTACCTATGAAAAAGACCTATTGCGAGTCACCGCATCATTTCCCGCCTCGATGTGCCAGGTGCTAATGCAATAGCTTTACGTATTCACCAGCACTCTACAACGGCCCTAGGATGTGAACGGAGGCTGAGAGTGGTCATGGTTGCTAAAAATCTTGTGCTTTGCCAAAGATGAGACTCCAAAACAGACAAGTCAGGGTCCCTTTTGTGATCCGTAATATAATATGTTAAAAAGAACCCAACACACACAGTTGTCCGCTACAGAAATGCTCCATGTGTCAGTTTGTCTCAGAGGATTCTGTCACAGGTGTCTTTTCCTTGTCAGTGAATGTGGTGGACTTCTGTGGCCAGACGATCCAGGGCGACGGCATGATCGTCAACTCGCACCAGGAATCTAAGAAGTACTACTTTGTGACCATGGGGACCGACTGCCACCTCACCATGCAGGCCAGCTCCCCTAAAGACAAGGTCCAGTTCCAGTTCCGCTTCTTCCTGGTCTACAGTTTGCTACGAGTGGCCCCTCTGAGCCCGGCCCCTCTCTTCCCGGAGTCCCCTCGTGGCTCCGCCCCGCTCAACCCCAGACTGGAGCCCACCTCCGGCGAAAGCTCGGCGGACCCTTGTCACGCCGGCTCGTACGTTCAGTTCTATGACGGACGGGACAGGAGCTCGCCTCCCCTCGGGCCTCCTCTTTGCGGGAAGAGCCCGCCCCGGCCGGTACTGTCCACAGGAAACTACCTGACCCTGAGGCTGGTGACCCGGGGGACTCAGCCCAGGGTCGACTTTGTGGGGGACTTCACCTCCTTCCGACTGGGTAGGAAAGACACAAACATGTCTATTCATTCCACCGATGCTTAGTGCCTTACAGGATGAGATATGCATACATAAACTAATGCATGATGACGGTATAATGACCCTGATGTCCTGAAATCAGAAAATAATGGATGAGGTCCATTATTTTGCATAACCGGACATCTTGGAGTGCATTATCGCTCATACAATAGCCACTTAACCAAAGGTACGCCAGGTTGTAGCCAGTTTAACACATGGGTAGTGTAGAAAAGGCACGTTTACCGGTGAACGTTAACTGGTAGCGTAGCATGAAACATCAGTGTTGTTGCTATGGTTACCTGCACAGAGATTGAGATAGAAAGTTAAACTGTTTGACGATGAGCTATGCTTCAGGTGTTTGTTCATTTAAATTGTGGTTGTTTTATGCTAGCCAACCGGAGTCACATGTTCTCTAATGCTAATAAATTTTCATTTTCGTACTCCCACGCAACCTTAGACTCAATATGAGGTTCAGAGGACATCATTCAGCATCCTCCTTTAGCCGAGACATGCACGTTGATTTACCTTTGACACATTTAGCACAAATACTTTAGCACAGTTTCGAATTATTCATTACCCTAAGGCATGGGTCACTAACAGGCGGACCACGGTCCGAGTCCGGACCCAGACGCCGTCCTATACGGACCCGGACCTATATTCAATAAATTGTTAAGGGATTTAAAATTTTGACGGGGCGCTCCTGTTTTAACCGGCGCAGCTTTTCTAGTCTTTGCGGCGCTGGTTTAGAGGCTCAAGATACTCACAGACCAATTGCATAGGAGTTACGCCGGCCCACGTGACGCTACTCAGCCAATCAAATCTGTGCACTCCAGGCGCTAAACATCGCGACTCTGAATACAGACAGACGAGAGAGGCGAGTGACAGATGACAAGACGAGTGAACTATACGGGGAGAGAGAGACAGTCAGTCAAGATGTGAAACAGTTAACAAAGAAAAAGGGAAACTCGAGCTGCTGCTACACTTTATTTTGTTTTTCTAAAATTAAGCACTTTATTTGAAGATGCACAATTTTTCAAAAGCAATTTTATTTATTTTCTCTATTTGATTTTGAAATGCAGCCCTTCTTTTACTTAATGAGAGAAGGACATTATACACATCTACAGTATTATACATCTGTAGAGTTCAATGTTAAGTGACAGTAAATATTGTCAGAATGTTTTTGAATTGTACTTTCTTCATTTGATTTGACAGTCAGTTGTTGATCACATGCAGACGTTGATACAACTACTTGGCTACTTCAATATATATCACACTAGATCACAACGCAAGTTAGACATTAGGATGTTCCGGACCTTTGCTTGTGGACATTTTCTCTAACTGGACCTCTTTGAATTTTAGTTGAATACCCCTGCCCTAAAGGCACGGCAGAACTATACACCCAATGTCCCTCATAAAACTATGCCTAACTAAGTCATCCGGGTCCAATCATGTGGTCAAAATTTGTTTGATCCCCATAAATGAATTATTCTCTGCATTACTGTCCAATATGTTATAATTCAGTATACAGTGATATTGGTGCACTACTTGCACTTGAATCTTAACCTCAGCTCTGTAATCTGTCACACGCTGAATGTTGCCTTATGGCTGCATTGAAATGGCTTGCTGAAAGTTCACAGTAGCACGTAGTACGCGACACACACGCGTCTGGATTGCGCTGAACTAGTGGCACAACTTGAAAAGGCTGATCCCTGGTTTGTTCGTGTGGTGCACTGAGGCTCTGAGATCTGTGATCTGTGAGTCCACGCTGCTAACCATCAAGCCGACAACGGACAGCTCCTCTTGGGCGTGAGGATGCACGTGAGGGTGGAGATTCCGCAACATTCCTGCCAATGGTTTTGTGTGTTTTCATGACCCTTCCCGTCCCTCAATTGTTATCTTCCTCTTCAGGTTTTAACCAATCAGAGTGCAGCGGTGAGCCCTATTTCACCTGCCGGAACGGGAAGTGCATCCCTCTTGGCCTGGTGTGTGATGATAAAGGCATCGACAACTGTGGGGATGGGAGTGACCTGGAGGAGAACCTGACCACGGGTTGTAAAGGTCAGTCGGGGGATGAGGTGACTCTTGTGATGCCGACATTTAAAGATACGGTCCCAAAAGTTTCAGAATCTCAGCGTTGGGAGGAACATCTTTGATTTAAGGGGATGTCATTAGAGTACAGCAAAGTATCATTTCCTACCATTTAAAAGTTGACCCAATTTTGTCCTTCACCAGCAGGTCAACTTTTACCTCCCGAACCTCCACCGCCAATAGCAACCCCACCCCCGCCCTTCGGGAATCCACCCACAGAGCCCATTCTTTCACACGTGAACTGTGGCGTGCCAGACAGCGCTCCCAGTCGCGAGTCAGTAACAGGTGAGTGACCGTTGTGACACCATAGATATTTATTCCTTATTTATCGACAACTTGTAGAAACGCTCTGCCCACCGGCAGGAATCCATCAGCTTCTAAATACACCATGCTTACGTCCCGCAGTCAACTGGTTGGTAAATAAATGAACTAAGTGCCCATTTGGATGCAAAGTGTCCTGATGGCCGGGCATAAAACTAATGGAGGTGACCACTGAGTTGTTTCGTTTCACCTAAAGACTCGTAAACCAATAAATGGTGATGGATTCTTACGGCCGAGAGCAGCCTTTTGAGTGATCTGTCTTTATTCCAGCGTCAGTGGGGCAAACAAAGACTTGTCTTGGCCCGCCTGTCAGCCTCTGATTGCTTTTAAGACCCGGCCAAGTCTGGCCTAAGAAAACAGCTATCCTTCTGTTCCGACCGCTCAACTGAGAGAGGGAGAAGGGGGTTCACAATCGCCCCGCTGTGCAAATTGCCAGCTGTTTATTAGCTGAGACCCCTTTCAGTGCGCGCTGGTCTGCCCACAGTGAGGGAGCACGGGCTGTTTTCATTTTCTGTGGGTGAAAATACTGGAAATCTGAACAGTTAGTGGGTTCCGGGCATGTCGATATGAACGGCTCTGCCGCGCTGAGTTCAGGTTTTGTGAACTTTGAAATGCTTGTTGTCCAATCGCAAACCACCTCAGAGAGAGTCTAAAATGGAAGACGCCATCATACTGTATTAGCTGTGTTGCGCGACCCACATGTAGCCACTACCTCACCAAACTTCCAGCACCGTTTATAGGTGCCACTTGCACGTATGACAGGGCACTCATGCTAGTGCTAACGCGGCTCTTTAGAGTAACAGGGTGGTATAATATATGACAGTATTTTTATACTGTCAACAAATCCCATGAAAAGACAACAATGTGTTGAATACTATCTGAATTGTACAATCCCTACCCTGTCTATGTCTATGGCTAATCTAAATGTAGTTTTTAGCAAACGTAAGGGGACTATTTTCAGTGGAGGATCCACATTTCCACATTTGGTGCTCTAATGAGCTTGTGTAAGTTTCTGGTTTCTTTTGTTTGAAGGTGGAGAGCACCACTGCTAACACTGCACCACCAGCGAGTCGTCAGTGAGTGCAGAGAATGACGAAGAACTCTCCCGTTGACTTCCCTTATTTCAGACCGACTCCCAGAGTGTCTTTTACTACAAGCTAACGCCTCTATCCCGATTGACAGGTCGCTGTGGCAGCAACTTGTGAATAAGTTGAACAAAACGAACATCGTGCTGTATTGACGAAGACTTGAAACCAGCAATTTAGAGCTTAAACTCATTAGGAAAATGTTTACTGAGGTAATAAATCAAGAGAGAAGTAGGGTAATTTTCTCATAGTCTTCTATACGATCTGACTTTTTTTTTTGCAGCCAGTGGAGTCGCCCCCTGCTGGCCATTAGAAAGAATGCAGGTTTAAGGCACTGCCACATTGGCTTCATTGGCTGCCATGTGAATAAAGAGAAATTGTATTTTGCCCCTCTTATCCCCAGACTCCCCCGCCTCCCTGTCCCTGCTGGTCCTCTACATCATCCTGGGCGTGGTGGCAGGCGGCCTGGTCCTCTGCTGGTGCTGCTGGTCACCCGGCTGGTTCCTGTGGCGCGTCAGCATCTGCCGCTTCTTACCCTGCTGCAACTCGGCCTGCGCCTCCTGCCAGCTCTGCGCCCGCGGCTGCACCCACAGCAAGGAGCACCGCCTGGCGAAAGTCACCCCACACACGCCGGTCAACGGGACGCCGACGGGCACGGCGGCCGCCGCCAACAGCGCTGACGAGAATGTTACCACGGCGGCCGTTTAGAGCAGAGGGACTGTCCGGTTGATCGGTTTTTATTTTTGGCGTACAGAGGCGTGGGTACAGCGTGCTGATGCTGAGCTGTGATCAGCGGTGAACATGAACAGTCACTGCATTAGGCAGTGCAACATGACCCAAGAATCTTTTTAGTGGAGGTCGGACTGACGTGGGCCAGTCTGCGACGCCGAAATTAGCAGGGCTGAGCGGTTTTCGGTTCAACTGTGGTTTCGTGTGCTTTAAATGTGCCGGTACAGGTGACGAGACTGCCGTGGTGTGTGTTGTTATAAGAAGGTAAA
The DNA here is from genome assembly GCF_043641665.1 of Enoplosus armatus. Classification (NCBI taxonomy): domain Eukaryota; kingdom Metazoa; phylum Chordata; class Actinopteri; order Centrarchiformes; family Enoplosidae; genus Enoplosus; species Enoplosus armatus. The sequence goes on along the minus strand of NC_092182.1, from coordinate 2,725,458 downwards.
GCAGGGTACAGTATGACTATGGATTGTATGAAAAGTGTGAATGTATCTGAAAGGACGGGATTGCGAAACATTGTTTTGATGTCAGCCCTTACATGTTATGGCACATTCCGCTCAAGAGGCTGCTTATGAAGTCTGAGAAGTGCAGCCTTTAACGCTTGGCCAGTTTTCCGAGGAGACAACGAGGAGTGTTAAGTTGTTCGTTTTTAGTCACGTATTTGTTTCTTCCTTGTAAATGTGCTTTTCCGCCCTGTCTTAGAAGCAGCAGTTTAGTCCACCGCAGCTTTGACCAACAGGCCGCTGTGGACACATGCTGAGGAGACCCAGAACTACAAAGTCACCCCACCTGGGGACAGCAGCTGTTCTCCCCTCTGGAGAAATGCCCCCCCCCCCCCCCCCCCCCCTCCTGTTGTTCCACACATAAGCCAATGTGGAGTTTGGACAACGGAGCGCAAAGTCAGCCAGCGAGGGGGGGGGGAAACGTTACGTGTATGAACTTGCTATTGTGTGCGCAAAATAAACGTCTGATGAATCACAGCCGAAATTCTTGTTAATTAACCAACTTGAGTCGATCAGGTGTTTTCAACTCCTGTAGATAGGTTCAGTAGTTGTGGTGGGCACATTTCCGGGAGGGGGGGGGGGGGGGGGGGGCGGGGGGGCTGGAAGATGACGTGATGGAAATAAAAAACAGTTTTGCATCATCCATCATTTGCAATTACAGTACATTTAAAGACAAGGCGAAGAAAGTAGAATTGAATGACACTTTTCACTGTCAGTGTTTGCAGTGGCCTCCGCCATCTCTCGGTGCGTTCAAGTGCGTTCAAGCCAGCCTATGGTTGTCATCTCCTGAACTATTTGAGTCACGGCTGCCTGTTTTCCACCGATGTGTAAAGTTTGTCTAATGGCTAAGCTCAAACAGAGACTCTTCAAACAAACCTTTTTTTTTTTTGGGGGGGGGGGGGGGGGTAAATTTGCTCATGTTTCTCATTACTTGCCAACACCATGTGGCAGTTAAATCAAGTCTGGTTTTTCTTATATAGTGGTTTCGTCCTCATGAAATTAAGCCTGTTTTTTTTGCCACCACTTTAATCCAGACTGAAATATCTCTAATAAATAAATAACTAAATAACAACTATCACATGGATTACACACAGTCATGCCCCCCTCAGGTTGAATCGTAATAACTTTTGTCATCCTTTTGTGACTCTCATCTAGCGCCATCATTATAGTTTTATTTGGGCTAATAGATACTTTGGTTTATGCCCAAATCAGCCTCAGCTGTGCTTTGTGTTTGGTACTACTTAGCAACATGCTAACACGCGAAACAAAGATGGGCGAACATGGTAAAAGTTATACGTGCCAAACGGAGCTGCTGGCACCTCTGTGAAGTTTTGTTGGAAAACCATTAGTGAAGTAATCAATGTGTAACTGGGGAACATGTCATTCAAAAATCGCGGGCATTAGCGCGCCGTTGTACCGGCCTCAACTAATGCATTGGAACTACGGGGACCTATCCAAAACCAGGAAGGAAAAAAAAACAGACCCAGACATGAGTATGTGGAGAGGGGGTGTCTACATGCTTGTAGCGTAATCGTATGTTTGTGTGAATCATAAAGGTTTATATATAACAAAAAATAAATAAATAAATTGGAAATGAGGGTGTGAACTAACCAAACCGACAGATGACGTACATCTTTTGCCATGAAGTGAATCAAAATGCAGGGGGGGGGGGGGGGGGAGTCCGTGCTCTCCCAGGCTTCATGTGCAGTGACGAGTACAGTAGAGTCGAGCCCCGTCCTTTCACCCCCAGATTGATGCTCCATGTGAGGGGAAACCTGTGTTCATGTGTCCGCCGGGCAAACTTTCCTCTAGATGGAGTAGCTCCATAACCTTTCCTCCCTGTGCCACACTGTGTGTTGTGTGACTACATTACACAGAGCCCCCCCCCCCCCCCCCCCCCCCCCCCCCCACTCTACTGTCTTTTTAGGGATTTTGACTCGTGTCTTTGGTAAGGCATAAGGCCATATGCTTCAACAAACAATGCGTTTCTAACCTCCAGGTTGCCGGGCGGCAGCACATTGAAGTATGCAGACTGCTTTATCTGTCTCGCTTTCTGCTGAGGCCGAACAGGAACACGCGTGCATCCATATGCCTATCAGACAACACACACACACACACACACACACACACACACACTCAGTGTACGTCCACTTAACTCGCACAGAGCTCGCGTGGTCATGTGCGTCACTCCGTGGAGAAGGTCAGCGCTCCAGCTATCCGACAGTTTTACATTTGACTGGAAGCTTACATTTAATGAGCACCGAACAAGAAGATTTGCTCAAATTATTACAGAATTAACAAATATGTTCTATTCTGAAAGGTCCCTGTAATGTTTTAATAAATGCTGGAAAAGAGAAACGCACTGCCGTTCCTACAACTGCCGGACATTTTGGGAATGTAAAGGCAATTTTTCAGTGTTCTGTCACTCACGGAGGCACCGCACCATCAAGTGGGAAACCTGGAAAATTCTTCACTTGACTTTACAGTAAAGTTCTGTGAGCGGTGGCTCAAGTACAAATTTGAGGTACTTGCACTTTAGTTGAGTTCCCCCCTCCCAGAGGGCAATATTGTACTTTTTTTATTCAAATCAGTCTTATGTATGTCGCACCAAATCACAACAAAAGTGATCTGTATAATATAATGTACTCCACCACATTTATCAGACAGCTTTAGTTACTACTTACGTTACAGATGCGTTGCATTCACAACGTAGGAAAATGCAGAATGCAAAAAAGTACGGCTGAAATGATTAATCAATTAGTTGATTGAGAGAAAATGAACTGAAGTCATTTTTCATGTAAAAACATTTCATGGCTGCTTTTCCTTTGAATTATTTCAATAACTTTTAACATTATTTTTACTGTTACCTGGGTGGCACTTTGGGTCATTGTGACGACGTTTCTCACTATTTTCACAAAACCAAACGATTAATGGAGAAAATAATCATAAGCAAGATTAATCCAGAATGAAACATAATCATTAGTTGCATTCCAATAGAAAATAGTTCAAAATGAGCTCCACCTCAACCAACTACAACAGTAAAATCCTGCTTTTACATGAATGATGAGTAATAATAGTAGTAGTAGAAGTAATAGTAGTACTTTTAATACTTTAAGTACATTTTCCTGATAGTACTTATATACTTTTAAGTTGAGTGACATTTCCAATGAGGGACTCTCACTTGTAACAGCGTATGTTTACAGTGTGGTATTTGTACTTTTACTCACGTGAAGGATCTGAATACGTTCTCCACCACTGCGTGTGGGTCAGTTTTAAATTATGTTAAGCTGTTTGATGCATTCTTAACTGGATAAGAAAACAAAACAGATGACTCTCTGAGCCATACATGGTGGTTTTAAAGCCAAGCGCAGAACTCAAACCAGGATGTAATCACGTCCTGGTCTGCAGCACTGGTGTGCAGCCTATTGTCCTTCATCTGACTCAGAGGCTGCTTGGTTGACACTGGGGAGGGCTTGGCAAACCATCAGCAGCTTCACACTGTGTGTGTGTGTGTGTGTGTGTGTGTGTGTGTGTGTTGCCTCTGGTATCCCCGGGCAACCTTTCAAGTCAAATCTCTGTTTCTAAGAAAGACAGAAAAAATAAAATCCCTCCCCAACCCCTTTTATCACTTTGATTTGCCTCTCTGTAATTGACCTTTTGACCCCCGACCCCCCTTAAATTGGTTAAGTTGTGCAGCTGAAGGGTTCATGATTATATCAAATGCGTGAAGACAATTTCTGCAGAGGCATCGATGTCAGAAAAAAGATTTTTGGACAATGAAAACACTTCACGTCTTTTGATTTGCTGAATAGACTTAAACAGAGCTGCACAGTCTCGTCCGTCTATGCGACAAACTCTTTAGTTTAACAAAACCTTAAACTGTACTAAATCCCCCTTAAACTCAAAGTAAACTTCAGCTAAAATTGAGGTATAAGATAAGAAACCGTAACGGGCAAAACAGCGGAAACTGATCCACCATGAAGCTGCAAACGCTGGGGTGAATTTACATTGCATCCACTGCTTTGAAGGACCGTGCTGATTCACACACAGTTCAACATGACTGTTGGGGGGGGGGTGTAGGTCAACTGTGTTCAGAGATTAAATGTTATCCTTTCCAGCCATCACTCAAACTATTCTTAGACCAAAGAGTGTCATGTTGACTCAGGGTCCCCGCTCATGTGTGTTCACGCGTCAGGCGCCATTGTCCCATTGTCGACGTGCTATCTCTAGCGAGCCACGCTGCTGGACCTGTTAGGGACCCAGCCCCGGAACCGTCCTGTGACCCTGTAAAAAAAAAACCTGCAGGCAGCCATCAAAGCAGCAGGAGTTGAGGGCAAACAGTCACCACTGGAGTGTAAACCTAGGCCCTGCTCAGGCCTGGTGTCAACATACACCGCAAATGAGACGAGAAGCAGGTTGGAAAAACCTGTTTCGGGGGGGGGGGGGGACCATGCCTCACGGATTACTGTACAAAAACACAAGTTATTATAACTTCATTCACTGATTTTGGCCATTTGGCTCGGTTGGTCGTGCAGCTGGCGGCCTAGTAGCCGCAAAGCTTAAATAAAGCCTCATCAAACCGACTGGAGCTCACCGATGATGGATTTACCTTTGGGGTTTTAGCTTGATGTTGATTCTGTACAAATTCAGCTCGTGGTTTCAATGCGGGTGACTGACCGCGAGGACGACGGCGTTTCCAGGACGCGCATGTGGGGCAGGTATGCAAGGACGGGTATCTATCGGCTTCACTCGGTTTCTGCAGATTTGCCGCACTCTTTCAGTTTGATGACTGACTTAACTGTACTCCAAGAGGTGTTCACTGCCTTGGAAATGTACCGTGTATCTATTCTTGCCGCAGCACCGACTCACCAAAAGCTCAGACAACAGGCGTATCTCCCCTTGACTAAACACAGGTGATCATCACTGAACCAATTATGTGACTTGTAAAAACCAACTGGCTGCAAAAGGGGGTGCTTTAGGTGTGTCCTATTAAAGTGGGTGAATTTTTTAAATTTTTTTATTTGTCATTCATTTCTGTTACTTTGTAGAGATCTGTGTTCACTGTGGTCTTTTTCCTGATGGCCAGTGTCAAAAAAAAAAAAGCCACGTTAAATCTACTTGAATTCAATGTTGGAAAAACAATAAAACATGAAACCTCCAACAGGTGTGTACACTGTAAAAAGTTGCGTTCAGAAGTTGCATTATATTCAGTTATATTGCAGTAACAGGGCCCTAATCTTATACATTCTGACTTAAAGATACAATACATAGGAGTTTGGTTTTATTCCTTTTCATTGTAATTAACTTTAACTCTATATATTTTTGTGTGTGAGGCAGGCATCAACACTTTTCTTTACAATTTACATATAAATTAATCTGTGCTTAAGGCTGAATGGACTTAAGAAAGAAAAAAAGAAATCATAAACATATATTGGCTAATGAAATGCGCATCAAACGCTCGAAGGGATCAAACCAGAGTGAAACCAGACTTAATAAATAAAATGAACTTTTTATTGGTGTGAAAAATAAAAGGATTGTGTATTTACAGTATTTGCAAACAGCGTAATATTTACAAGAAAAGCTCCTGTCGTCGAACACGTCATGCGGATCAGATACATCCACCAACCAGACAACAGGCGGCGCCACGCAGCAGTTTACCGCAGCCGCGCAGGACCAACGCCACCGCCATGCTGCCTTCAGGTACTCCTCATAAACTCCTAACTTCGAGCTCTCACATGAACCAAATGGACCCTGTAGAAAGTAGTCTTGTCTGTCTGCTGTTTGTGTACCTTTTTCTTTTAGAAACCTTTTTTTTTTATCTTTGAACTTGCACTTGTAACCCTGGCTTCACATGAACCTACAGCCCACTGTTCGGTAACTCCTCTTTTTGAGAAGTTAACTACATTTTTTTTTGACATTTTAAGTATGACTGACATGATTTCCATGCTCTCACAACGTCCATGCAGGCTGCCACTGGGGCCTTTGGTGGTCTTTCATGTCTGTCCAATGCTTCAAGGCATACTGAGAAACATTTCCAACAGCACTTAAAGGCATCATTAATAAGCAGCACAGCATGGCAGGCCAGTCAGGCACTTCTGCCTATGAAGCTTCAGACTATGTAGGTGTTGCACAGCTCAGTGGTGTGGCGGGAGGAGCTCCCGAATAAATATCAAGTCACTTGGGGTTGACCCTCTTGGCTTTAGGAGGCGTGCAGCCGGTTGGCCATGCTCCGTTGGCTGAGTCTCTGAGTCTTGTGGAGGGTCACGTTCTGGGTTTCACGGACCGGCTCCTGCTCCTTCTCCTGGCCCCCCACGCTGCTCTGCATCCCGGCCTCAGCGGCTCTCTGCTCGCGGGCCAACATGAGGGCCATCTCCGAGTCCACGGGCTCAGCGGAGCAGAAAGGGCTGCACACGGTCTCGACCAGGCCGATGACCGTCCCCAGCACCGTCAACACCGAACCCAGCAGGTAGACCCTCAGCAAAGCCCGGCTCGGTTTCTGACTCAGCATCTCTTTGGCGAAGGGGATCAGCTCCTGCATGCTTTCCATTTCCACTGGCTCCTATTCGAAAAATGAACCAAAAATGTGTCAGTCAGTGGCATTAATCGCATAAAGCTGGCCCACGTTAGATGGTTCCAGCTGTTTCCAGATGTGCAGCAACACTGCAGCAGCAGCATTGGGAACTGACCACTTTCATGGACTTACACATGCATAATGACATGACATTTTTACTTTTATTCGAGGATAAATGCAAAAAAACAAACAGAAACATTTGACATGCATGTCTCAGGTGTCGTTGTAGGCTTCATGCAACTCCTGGCTGTTTGAAAACACACTCATGCAACAGCAGTCTGATATCCCATAGCTACGTTTCACACGGCTGATGTCACAAAAGAAAAAGAAAAGAAAAACAGACGACTTACTCTGTAAGTAGTGTGTTGCCTGTTCTGGTCACGGGTTCACCGCGCTCATTGAGCTCCAGCTTGTGGCAAGAAGAGGAGGACACCTTTACTGCACACTGTGGCCATTTATAGCCCCACTCTCTCCACCCACGCGCCCCGACAGCTGCTGAATATTCATGAAGCCCGGGGGGGCGAGTCCCTGGAAACCACAACGCGCAGGCTCAGAGCCAGAAACTTTGACCCAGTTGTGTGTAGGCTCATGACACGGCCAACACTGTCACTAATGTTCTTGCTAATACTCCATTAGGCTGAGGTGAGTTTATAGTGACTGCTGTACAAGTTAAATTCAATGTTATGATATATATATATATATACCCCCCCTGGGGATCAATAAAGTATTTCTGATTTCTGATATATAATATTATATTAATATTATAAAGAGCTCCGCTCTATGTGAAAAGTGCCCAGAGATAACTTCTGTTATGATTTGGAGCTATATGAATAAATAAAATTGTGTCAAGTGTCAAATTGCGTATAAGGAGTGAGGTTATGTTAGTTATGGTGAGGTCGTACCAGCACCAATACACCTTAAATTGTACTTATATATATATATATATTATAACTTTTGTTATTAATGTTACTGCCATTTACTTTTGTTACTTTATTGTATTTTGGTACAAATCCCTGTGATGAATCCCTGTTGTACTGTGACTACTGAAATAGCCCCCCCACCCCCACCCCTTTTTGTTGAAATAAAAAATGAAAGAAATCATTTCCCATACATCGCATTTAGAAAAACAAAATACTGGAAAAATCGGACACTAAAAACTTTTGAGGGTAGCGCCGGTTTTGTGTAGCCAACCACTGATATTGGTAATCCTGCAATTAGGATGTTGAAACTGAGAGAAATAAACAAGATTAGCTTGTGTTTTGTCTGTTTCCGTCCATCTGTCCCGAGTTACAGTGCGCTGAACTAACTTGAGCCTCTTCATTTTGCCTTAACGCAAGCTGCTCTTTATGGCTTTACCTAAATAACACCGCGTGGAATGAACAAAATTATCGTTTAATCAGAAAGAAATACTCCTGGCCCGACTAATGACATTTGGTTGGTGCAGCGTGGGATGTGGGTAATAGGCTAAAAGAGCAGGTGACCAGGGAGGGGGGGGTGGGGTGGGGGGGGGGGGGTCCATTCGGCTGATGATGATGGAGTCCATGTGAATCTTCCACCATCAACAGTCACCAAATCAGGGGAAAGGTCGTGCGTACACCTCGGTCGCCCTGCTGCTGCCAACTGTGGCCAGAGTGGAGCCGTACGCTGCTGTGGCACACGTACCCCACACACACACACACACACACACACACACACACACACACACACACACACACACACTTGTGGGGCAGCGCAGGCGGTGCAGAGATCTTTGTTCTGAATCGCAACATCTGCCGTCACTGTCCGCTACTGTCTCTCTGTATGCCAGCCGGGTCAGACGTTCCACCATGACGTCGGCTGTTCTGTCTTCACACGCGTCTTCAAAGAACTACCAAGAAGGATTGTTATTAGAATAATTCCATGAGACGAGCCTTTCCGTTTCCAGTCAGAAAAAATATACATTCTATACGTGTGTGTGTCCAATTGAAAAGGGACACTTTTTTAACTTTCTAACTAAACTTTGTGACCTTTGGTGGGCCAATCAGATCGCTTCTACTCGTAAAGGCTGTCAGGATCTATAATAGACTTATAGATAATAGGCAGATTGGAATAATAATAACATCAATGAATGGCTGCATGGATATTTCCGATTTCACAGCCCCGTTACTGCGTTACTGCTGGCTCACCGGGATGGCCCAACGGCACACCTTGAATGGAATGGAACCGTCACTGTTATCACCAGTATGAGTCACACCTGTGCATTTCCTGCTATGACAGATCTTCATCGAACTTCTTCTTCTCTCTAGAGAATTCTTTCTTTTTGATTGAAATGAAACTCAAACTGTTGATTTGAACAATCAGGACGGCAGTATGTTCGTGAGTACATTTGCTCACCAGCACCAGTGTCAATAATGACACATTCGGCACGGACAAACAACTGCCACGGCAGAAGATACAGGGGGTGCACTCCACGCCACAAACATGAAAACAAAGGCAAACAGGGCTTAGCCCCGCTCCACGGCGGCATGAACCTCGCTCCATTCATCAGGGACTGATCCCCCCCTGGAACCTTCAATTCAACTGATCAGAATAAACTTGCAGATCCAAAAATGTATCAGCCACTTTCCCAAGAGGACTTTGGCTTGGTCATTTACAAGAGCATATACATATATTCTTATTGGCTCACATGCTGCATGGAGGGAGTTTGGCTGGGTATTCTCTTATTCATCATTCTTCTGTTGGATTATTGTTTTGTTGACCCCAGTCTATTTAAAGGGCCCAGATTTAGAATTTTTGATGCCCTTTTTCCTTTGCTTGGAATGTGTTTTAAACATTTGCAACTTTGTTTTTTTCCTAGTGATTAAATGTTTGATTTTGGCCAAATAAAGCCTTTAATTTACCAAATCATCCTTGTGTACCCCCACCTCTGTTAACTTGTCACTGTCTGTGTCATTTATTTATTTATTTTTTTTGGTTTTGCATTAGCCACCTGGACTATTTTGACCTCCATTGTTCAAAAGGAATCAGAGGATCAAGTACAATTGGGTCAAGTAGCGGTGGGAGAGCATCTTGTAAGTCTGCTAATATTAATCTTATTGTGTGAAAGGAGCTTTAGAGGGGGCTCCTAGGAGCCTTAAGTCACTGGCTGATATTTAGCACGTGAGCTTGTGGTTAAGTATGTATTTAATAGTAATAATAATGATAATAATAGTACTCAGGCTAGCTTTCCAGCGCACTTTTTACACTTTTTACACTTTTTACCAAGCTTTCTTTGCTTCTGAGAATGACTGCTGACGGTAACTAAGCTAGCACATTAACAGGGCTGGTAAAAGCATCCGCGCAGATGTGCACGAGCAGACATGTTATTGAATTATTCACCATTTTTGTGTCAATTCAGATTTTTGCGGTTTTTGAAGACAAGCAGCATGTTACACGCAAATACCCCTTGCAACGAACCGCTGGCTAACACTGAGAAGTCTACAGTTTGTTGCAGTGAATGCACCATGCATCAAACTTTCTCTACTCGCCTATCTTTTTGTTTTCAACGTGCATTGTAGTTTTTGTCGTTTTGTACTTTCGTTTTGTTTTGTTTTTTGTACTCTACTCGGAGAATGTCCTTGTTTTTGACGGTGACTTGCAGCGAATGTTTGATTTGGCTTTGTTTTAACCTCGCCAGATGGGAACAGTCCCTGGAGCAGGTCTTGCCTGGGTATGCCTTAGATTGCACAGGTGTGCCTAACACACTTATCACTCTGTGTGTGTGTGTGTGTGTGTGTGTGTGTGCGTCTGCAAATCCACATTGTAGTTCACCTGTATCTTGTTCTATCTGCTCTGTTACCGAGACATAAGTCACAGCCACAGCTACCATCCGGAGCGACTGAAGGCGTGACGGTACCTGTCTGGAGTTGTATGTGCGCAGCGGCCCAGCCCATGTGCATGTTACTTGAGTCAGAAGACACACCCTGTACTTGGACTTAGTCAGTGTGTCTGCGGAGAATGGAGAAAAACATAATGTGTGTGTGTGTGTGTGTGTGTGTGTGTGTGTGTGTTCAGCTGGCCCTCGGGCTACTATTCCTTCACACACAGGGTGACGATCAGCAGGACTCCAGCACGCAGCAGAGTTGCCACACAGCTTGTCAAAGCTGAAACACTGCCCACAGGGCATGTATTGTGTCTGGGGAGGGAGGAGTGAGTCTGCCTGTGTGTGACAAGAACTTTGTTCTTTTCTGGATGGAAAAGACCACAAAACAGTGTTTAAACAGTGTTACGCAATTACTATTTTATAGGGAATAAATCATGAAACGTACTACGGATCAATACGCCTGCATTAAGTCTCTGGACACACGCTGCATGTATGATATGACGTGACTTTTGTTGAGACAGGCTTGTTTAAAATTGTGGCATTTAAGGAATTCAAGTGGTTTCCAGTCTCTGCCAGCCGCCGAGGAGAAGAAGCCAAACACAGGCACTGTGTCCACCTCTGTAGTACACAGTGATACTATACATTTGACACTGTGTACATACAGTATGTTGCCAGTTTTGGCAGTTAGTACACAAAGAAATAAACATACTTTACTATTCTGTGTGTTTCCTGCTTTTTTTGAGTACTTCATTTTGTCAGTTCTAGTACTAGTGGTGTTCAAATGAAATGCAAACTTGCATTATTATATTCTACAGATGTTTGTTATTTGTCTATTTCGTCATTTATAATTTTGCAAAATACTTCATTTACCTTTTTTTTCGGTTTAGCCTTTATGTTTCTACGAATATTTTAGCTGAACTTTTATTCGATATTTGATAGCGGTTTTAATGGTTTGGTTCGAGGTGCGACTTTCTTACAGAAGCCTTGAGGAAATGTTTGCAGGTTTATAGGCGAATGTATGTATGTGGTGTTAACATACACACATACTAAGTCATATACATGCGTAATGCATCTCACACATACACGTACACTTTTAGCCAAATGAGTTCTGACACCAGTCCCTTCTCCCTATGCTAAACTGAATTCACATCACATAATTCTCTACAGTATGTACAGCGCACTAATCATTATACTGTTTCAGCAGTTAGGGTACAAAAAAATCGACATACATAACCATTATATACTAACGGTATGTAATATATGTGGAAAGCTACTGCCAATTCAACTTCACAAAGAGACATTAAAGTGTTTTTCATACTTTTGTTTTCCAAGATTTTTTTTTTATAATATCATGTATAATGTTAAGCATGTTGAGCCATCTTTTGTCCAGAATGTTATCACTAGAGCTCGGGTTTAGCTTCTTCTTTTTGTTTTTTTTTATCTGAGGCCGCAGCTGGCTCAGCTTTTGTTTAGGTGTGTTTGGGGCTCCTTGGTACCTTCGTGTTGTGACTGTGTGTCTGCCTGCGTGTTGATTCACAGAGAGGAGGGAGTGGCGGTGAAGGGTGTGGCTCTGACACACACTGTATCATACCGTCCAGGTGAGGCGGCGTTTAAAAGGCAGCAGCCTGGGAGCAACACATAATTTGATACAGCAGATCTACAGAGCTGATAAGAGGGCCGACTACCAGGTGAGTCTCACATCAAGGAACACAGTCAGCCCGGCTCGGATTGTACTTGACTGTTCCTGCTTGCTGATCTTTTTTTGTTTGTTTGTTTGTTTGTTTTTGGCTCATCTGTTCCAGACATTTTCATAGGAGGAACACAACATGAGAGCACTTTTACTTCTTGCTGGTAAGTTTGCTTTAATATTGAAATGCTTCTCTGAAGCGTCCTCCCTTTAAAGTCTCTTTCAAGGTCGTCCCGCAGCTTTCACCTCAGACTTTCCAGACCAGATGTTTACAGTCATTTTCTGGCAGAAAGGAAGAACTGACCTGATTGGTTGGAATACAAACCTGCATACTCTCTGGTCATGATGGCACATGTTTAGTTGTTAGAACCCTGAAAGGATTTCATTAGTCCCGGGCTGCTTCTTCCACCCTTCACTTTTGGACTAAAAAAAACCCAGAACAGAATATTGTTAGTGTCAGGCTTCAAATCAACGTATTATCTATAAGACATGCATAGTTCTAGACACTAGGACTCGGAACCACAAGTGAGCATCCCTTTTTTCAGCAAAGCTCTTTAATGCTAAATGAATCGCTGATCGAAGTCCAGCCAAGTGATGGACACAAGCTCTGTCATCGGTCCGTCGATCTACACTAACCTCAATGCCGTCATGTTTATGCTTAGGTTAAGTTTAGAGACAAGGCCATTTGGACGAAAGTCACTGTTTCCTGTAATCTGTTGTGGGGCAATGGGGCTTTGTTGCTTAAGTGGCAACTGATGAACATTTGTAACCCTGATATTTGCAAATATTTTGAAGGTGGCATTGGCTCGCTGGTCTCATGTAATCATTAACTCTCTGCTTTAATGTCTGAGTACTAGCTAGATTTCAAAAAAAGAATGAAATGTTGCCAGAGAATAAGTGTGGTTCAAGTGCTGTTGTGCATCATTGTACGATAGGCCCTTCTTTCCTCACTTGGAGTGTTTATTGTGAATTGGGACATTGTTCTTGGTAAGTACTTTACAACGCACTGTAACGTTTCGTGCCTCACATCGTGCTGCCTTCCTCCTCACAGCCATAGCTGCGGTATCACAGGCCCAGACTGACTGCTCTCAGGGGGCTTGTTACCCACCCACCAGGGACCTGCTGCTGGGCAGGGCTGACCGGCTCCATGCCTCCTCCACCTGCGGCCTCACGGGCTCCGAGGTCTACTGCACCCCATACCAACAGGTAGGAGCACAGCCCTGTGTTTGAGATGTTTTGCGATGCAAGTTTGTGTCGCACTTCTTTGGTTTCAGCCGCTTTTTCAAGAGCCCACTGTGGTCAGGTCTTAGTAAATCATCTTCGTCAAGGGAGACTTCTCTGCAGATGAAGGCTGGTTGGAAGAACTGTCCGGTCAAACACGTGGGGAAAAGACTGAGAAAGCGAGAAAGCGAAAGAATAATTAGCAGCTTCAATTATGAAATAGTGATATTCAGTCAAAGCGCAGCACATATACACAGCCACTGCCTCGGCCAGCTGTGTCCACCCGGGCCTTGCATGGCTCTCTACGTGGGGGCTTTGCACCATCATGGTGAGCAGAGGTCACTGGTGAGCGGACAGATGTGCAGGATGGGAGGCTGTGTTGGTTTTGGCCGGACTGCCCCCCCCCCAAGTCCATTTTGTGAAACAGTCTGATTTCAGCGCCAGGGCTTCGTGTTGCAACTGTACTCTTTGACCAGTGTCTGGAAACCCGCTCCCGCCACTGCATTTAAATGCTTTTGATTATGAAATAAAACATTAACCGTCCAGAGCAGAGGACATGTGGTGCGCAAGAGCCAGGCCTGCAATGTTGCAATTTTCAGTTTTGCTCAAACAAGATAGAAAAGTGAGAAGAAAAAAAAACCTTTGTCTGCTATAGAGATCAGCTCTTTTCTTTAAGCGGGCATCACACTGAAGCTTGCGTTTATAAAATCCACTGAGACAAGTCAAACCGCTCTGGAACCACGTCGAACAGCGCAGCTTGAGACTACCAAATCTTGTCAAAGTTGACATTGGGTATCGTGTATCTGCGCGGAACTTAAAAGCGATGCTCTAAAAGATGTTTAACATGTTCAACAGTATTTTAGCTTTGCAATAGCATAATGATAGGAGGGATGACGCAACACGGAGCGAGAGGGCAGCAAAGGTCAGGAGCAAATGGACTGTGGCCCAGCAGTTCCCAAGCTATGGTCCAAGGTGCCACAAATGGTCCTTGATGGTCTCCATCTACAAAGTAACTAGAAACTCCCGCCTAAGCTAAACCTAAAAGACAGGGCAGGATAATATTTGTGTAGATGTTGCATAACCTTCATAACTCCCGCTGTGACGGGCGCTGTGTTGAATATCCGCCTCAGGGAATTGGATAGCTGTGAAAGGCGCGGACTCTTTCCTTTTCCTTTTCCTTTTATTTTTATTTTATTTTATTGTCACCTGAGCCGCACCTCGTCCAGACAGGGAGGGGCAGGAACACTCAGCTGCCGCTCAGAGCTGACACATAGAAGCAAACACATGACTACCAGTGAAGACCAACAATGATAAAGACCAAGGCCCTCGAAGGCACCGCGGGACACTAGTCCGATCTTGTTGGGTATGCTTCATCACACTGCCGCAAGTACGGGATTTCATTACAAATAGTTAAGTGCAACAGAGTTAGAGTTGCCTTGAATGTTTTGACAGTAATATAGATAGTGTTTGAAAGTCGCTTTGATAGAAATGTGGCAATGAAGGTATGCAGCTCCGCACATCCTGGAAAATTAGATAAACAAAAATATAATTCAAATATAATTCATTTCTGTGAAGAAGACAAGTAAATGTAAAAAGGTCGTTTTAGAAGTTTACATCTTTATGTATTCATTATAAAGCCAGGCTGCTTGGACTATTAAAACGTGTTCATGATAGTGAAATTAATAAGAATCCTCTGATACTTTGCAATATCCACAGGAAATATTCTATTCAGAGTTTTGTACAAATTTCTAGTTTTTCACAAACTTCCACTATTTATGCACAGTTAATTGTTCTGGGCTGTTATTGTTCTTTCTGCGACAAATATAATGAAATATACATAAAGATATTTCAAAAGAAGCAAGTAAGAAGTATTACTTTTCCCCTTTTTTGTAATTGTATGTGGGTGGGGGTCACCAGTGTACACACACCGACACAGACTCCATTGAAAGTCCCAGCGGTTTGTCTTTGTAGTAATATGAGGTCGTTTTTTTAAATGGGGATGCTGTATTATCTGTAAACGTGAGGAACATGCTCGATAATTAATAATGATGTGTCCTATAATTTCATCAGGGGAAGTGTCAGATTTGCCACACATGACATTTTTAGGGGGGGTATTGGAGGGAAATTGGGAAGTCATCCTTGAAATCTGTCATGTACCCGAGCTAGATCAAAGTTTCATCCGCTTATTTTGAGCACGTTTTTTAATGGAATTTCCGTTCCATTCTGCCACATAACAAGGCCACATAGACTTTATATCCTAACTAAGAATCAAATACACGTTGATGCAACCGTTGGCCGGCAATGACTAAATGCAAACAGCGTGACACACCGCAGTGCACGCTGAATCACTTTTAACCCACATGTGCAAGGTCAAGAAGAATCTCACTGTCATGGGTCACTTGGGTAACTGAGGTGAAGCAGTGGACTCAAATCTTTATCACCTGAGATTAGATAAGATTCATTCAATGGAATGCATTGAAGTTGGAGTGAGATGTTATCGAATGGATTCTCCCGCAAGGCCTGCAGGACGAGTTATCATATATTAGAAAGCTGCTTAGAGTCGGTGCGGGACCCACTGAAGCTGCTTTGCGCAGGCAGCGGTCACGCATCGGTCGGGGGGTTTATCTGCCGGACTCTTATCTGACTGACATGAGTGAAGATATGAAGATAATAGACAGAAAGTTCCTCACATAACGCTACAGTTTCCCATCAAACATAACATGACAGAGACTTCTGCAGAGTAAATACAGCCTTTTAGCCAGGACCTGACCTCTGCCCCTCCACAGTTGCCTCGGTGGAAAACAAATCGAAGCGGTCCTGACTGTAAATTTGCCTGCTAACGTGGGGGAAGTGCGTTCAGACACATAGGCTGGAGGGGAAAACATGACTGAGGCCTTTACGGTGTAACAATCAGCAACCCAGAGGGGAACTTTTCCCTACAGGGAAAGTAGCCATGGTCTGTGTGCCAGAGTGGCAGCCATGCCCAGAATAGCGAGCACAGAAGGGGGGGGGGGGGGGGGGGGGCAAATAAATATTGATCATCTGAGCATTTGTACATAGATTCACAAACATACCAGCTGTCTTCATGAACAGCACGTAGCTCAGCACGTACTGACTCGGGCTCAATATACAGTCACCCCGAACCTAATTCTATATTTAGAATAATTATTTCTTTAAAGTTATATTTAAACATATACATAATGAATGGAATTTGTGTTGGTGGTTTTCCCAAGTCAAGTTCCTTAATTCATGTGAAACGTGGTCGGATTTAAACGCGGTCAGCACACTTCCTCTATCTGTTACTGGGGCAAAGTTTCCCCCCCCCCCCAAGTTGTTGACCAAAACGCAAAATAAAGCTACGGACTGTGAGTCATCAGGCTTCCCAGCTGAGGCACACTGATTTCCTGTCCTTCTGGCGACTGTGTGACCTGCTCAAGAGGCACATTCAGAAGTCGGTGTTGGGTCCATGGATCAGTTCCAGGACGAACACTTGTGACACTCACGGCGACACAGTTCCATACATGCATGCACCAAATGTGTTACCATGCAGGAAACGTCTATTGTTACTAATTTGTTTGTGTTTATTTTATTTTTTTTTGTTCCTTAGAGGAGGATGAAGTGTTGTCCATGCGACTCCAGGAACCCAAACGGTCCGCTGGCCCACACTCTCCAGGAAGTCTTGTCCACTTCTGGACCAGATAGATGGTGGCAGTCCAAGAAAGGTGGGCCAAAAAAAAAAAAAAACAAGGACAGAAAGAGAGAAAGACTAAAGTACTAAAGTGAGAAAGAAAGAGCTTTTTCTGTTGGCAGGAGTGAAGTGGTACATTGTTTGTGTACAGTTATTCTTTTAGCTGTCTGAGCAGTTTAGTTTTCTGTCAGTAGAAGCGGTCCTCACCAGAGGACCCTCTTAACTGAGCTGCATGAACAAAAACAACATCAAATCCATCTGAAAATGGATTTATACCAAACCAAAGTATGTTCCTGTAAAAAAAAGAAAAAGTACACATGTAGTGTACCTGACGGAAAGTCTGCTCTGCTGGTTTGTCCCGCAGAGGTGAATCCAGTCACTCTCCAGCTGGACCTCCACGACCTGTTCCAGCTCGACAACCTGGTGCTCAGCTTCAAGGTACGAGACAGCCTGCTGGATCACACGAACACCACGAGTCTGTTCACTTTGTTTTTCTGTGAATACTGTTTATTTTTTGGTTGATTTTAAAACCTGAAGTATTTTCCCTTCATTCATTCTTTTTGCAGGGCCCCCGTCCCGACCGCTTCATCATAGAGAGGACGCTGGACGGCGGCAGGACGTGGCAGCCCGCTCTCTACTTGGCCACAGACTGTCAAAGGGCTTTCCCTGGCGTCCCCACAACGACGCCTCTGACCCTGGAAGACACATACTGCTACACACTGCCCCCTACTGGAGCAAACCCGTACCAAGACCACACAGTAAGGACGAGCCATCCATTACCTCGTCTTCAGTCAAGGCTATTCACATGTTCTTATTTGTACTAGTACAAAGTACCATTTGCAGGACAAACACCACTTAACTTTTTATTACAATTACTTTGTCAAACAATCAGCAGCTCGTTTGCTTTCCGCGTCTTCTCCCCATGTTTCTCTTCTGTTACCGAAGCACATTTCTGAGGACCGGTTGTCTTTGCTAGCTGCTTGCAGGCGTAGAATCTGAGCAAATTCAGTTTAAGCTGATCGAGGAGTCAAGGTCTTTATTTATTTGCAGTTTCACAACGCAGGGTTGTGGCCTCCGTACTACAAATACAGAACTTGTGCACAAATATTTGAATTTAGAACAGGATAAAATAAATGAAATAAAACAATATATACACAATATGTACAGTTACGTACATCCACAGCTATACATGCACAACCCCAGGAAGTGATAATTCTGTCAGGCATTTTTTGGATTTGTGTCTGGGGAAACAGCAGCAACAGGGTCCGCTGCACTTTTCCAATGCAAATGAGTCGAAAAAAGGCAAAACAAACAAACAAACAAACAAACAAACAAGTAATGTAGAAAGGTTTAGAGGGAGCTACTGGAGGCTGCACCTGCTCCCTTTAAAGTTTTCTGTCAATATACTGTATAATCTTCAAATTTACCTTTTTTATAAAACCTGGCTTTTATTTTTTGCAGGTTTTGTGCCTTAAAAATTTGAAAGTGTAAATGATTTATGTTTAGCTTATCATTTTCCATCTTTAAAGACATAAAGTTATAGCATAGATAAGGACACATCTCTGAGATAACACAGGGGAGATAAATGATGGTATATACGGCCTAAAAATGATGTACACTTCTGTTCTCCAGATCCAGTTCAGTCCGTTGCGTCAGTATGCTTATGTCCCAGCTCCCAACAGCCAAAAAATTGAAGGTAAGTCTGTCTGGTGCAAAGTACCCCACTGAATCATGACCTGGTTTAAAGGGCGCAGCCCCGCTGACTGACGGCTGTCTCATCCACAGGCGTGTCTGGGTTAACGGGGCTGAGGGTGAAGCTGGCGGAGCTTGGCGAGGTGCCGCGTCTGCCGGGAAGAGCTCTCAGTAGGTTTTACGCCCTGAAGGAGATGAAGGTGATGGGCAGCTGCATGTGCCACGGACACGCCAACCGGTGCCTGCCAGAGGTCTACAGCAGCCCCCAGTCCAACAGCGTACAGGTGTGTATGCAGGTGTTTTTGGGGTGGTTGGTAGACTTCAACTCCCAACTTTGCGCGCATACTGACATAGGTTTTCATTGTTGGTGCAGGCCATAACTGAAGTGCATTGATAGCCGTGCCTCTGTTGATCACAGCCAGCCACAGCGAATCAG
Source organism: Enoplosus armatus (assembly GCF_043641665.1). Lineage (NCBI taxonomy): Eukaryota > Metazoa > Chordata > Actinopteri > Centrarchiformes > Enoplosidae > Enoplosus > Enoplosus armatus. The sequence continues at coordinate 2,706,265 of NC_092182.1, read as the reverse complement.
CTGACCTCTTCAACAACAAATGGGACATCTCTCTTTTTTTCCTCTTCGTAGGTGAACCCTCAGTGTGACTGCCAGCACAACACCGCAGGTGTGAACTGTGAGCGCTGTGCCGACCTGTACAATGACCTGCCCTGGAGGCCTGCGGAGGAGCGCAACACTCACACCTGCAAACGTAAGAGGGAGGGCGATCCACACTTTACAAAATGTAAAGACCCACTCTACGAGGAAGTGGAGGTAACTGTTGAGACCTAAACCCCTCTGCCCTCTCCTCAGGCTGCGAGTGCAACAACCACGCCCAGCGCTGTCGCTTTGACCAGGCGGCGTACGAGGCCAGTGGGCGGAGGAGCGGAGGCGTGTGCGAGGGCTGCATGCACCACACCACGGGGCCGAAGTGTGACCAGTGTGCCCCAGGCTACCAGCCAAACCCCCGCAGCCGAATGGACCGTCCCGACGCCTGCATACGTAAGTGGCCCATCAGTGAAACGACAAGCACTCTGAACTTTAAAGGTCCCATATTATGCTTGTGTGGCTGAGCGCGGTGACTGTATAGTTGTGACATCACAACCGTACGGGAGTCCCGGCGGCTGGTTTAAAGGCACAGTTTCTGCATACAGGCTGTGTGCGTCTCTCCATGGACTGAGTTATAATACTTTCACAGTATTTATACAGCACCAAGAGCTGCTTAATATTCAAATAAGACATGGACATCTCACTTTCTACAATATGGGACCTTTAAGTTAGGCCCTTCACACACCACAGGGTAGGAAGTGCAACACATCTGACGGCGACGTGCCCCACGGATTTAAACTTAAACTTTAAAAAAAAAAAAGGTGCAAAATCTTTCCACGTGGATGCAGTCATGTGTGTGTGCTGCTGCGTTCGCAGGCTGCGTCTGCAGCGCCGAGGGGACAGTGGATGGGGGCCGGTGTGACGACAGCACGGGCTCGTGTCAGTGTAAAGTGAACGTCGAAGGTCCCCGCTGTGACCGCTGCAAGAGAGGCTACTACGGCCTGAGCGCCTCCAACCCTCTGGGCTGCTCCAGTGAGTCATCAAACACCTTCATATCCCACTTTAACACCACAGTCTTCTTCTTCTCCTTCTTCTTCTTCTTCTTCTTCTTCTTACATACATACATAGGTACACCTAATCCTCCAAAGTATGTAGGCCGCTGATCCGTTCCGCTATGGTGAAAGTGTACATGTGTGTCCAAATGTTCCTATTAAGGTTGACCTGTATGTGTTTTTGAAGAAAGATACTGTTGCTAATATTTGAACAGAATTTCAGACAAACAATATAGTTCTGCATACTTGTGTGGATGAATCTGACCTTCATCCTAACGCTGATGTCGCCCCCCCCCCCCCCCCCCCCCCTGCCGTCCAGGATGTTCCTGTTCCCCAGACGGGTCACGGTCAGACGCCTGCGACCCAGTGACCGGCCAGTGTCCCTGTCGCGCCCACTTCCACGGCCTGACCTGTGAAGTGTGCTCAAAAGGCTACTGGAGCCCACCCCTGTCGGGACGCTGCGAACCCTGCGGCTGCGACCCCACCGGGTCATACGGTGATTCTTGTGACCAGGTATGACCTCCACCCCCAATACTATACTACTATACTTGAACTGAATCTATGCACAGTATGACTGAATTAGCTGGTAGTGCTACTACTGCCAGTCTTCATCAGCAGAGGAAAAGTAGAGGGATTTGTAGGCAGAGTTTGAATCTATTCCGCTACCTTCTCTCCAGGCGACAGGTCAGTGTCAGTGCAGACCCAGCATCGGAGGTCGAACGTGCACCGAGTGCCCTGACAACGCGTACGGAGACCCTCTCGTCGGCTGCCAGCGTGAGTCAGAATTTCTCCATTCACTGTTGATGGGCCGTTTGTTGGATTCATGGGACGCAGTCACGACTCCACGGGAGGCTGCAGTTTAGTTTGTGTTTCATTTAGGATTTCCATTTTAGAAGGTCACCCCGGCTCGTAAATGCCCCACGTTCACACACAAAAAGCCCAGGTTTAACCACAGGCTTAATGAAGGAAGTGAACATTCTGTGTTGTGGATTTTTTGGGGGCATTTTTTTTTTTTTCAAAACTTGTCGTTGTGTAAGGCCATGAAGGTTTGGTCAGTGCTAGCTCACACTTTGGGGTTAGGGTTATGTCAAAACAAGTAAATATACCTATTTTACATTTCAATTCTGTGACAATCCTTTAACTTCGTACTTCCTGTTTATGGCTGAGGTACTGGGTGCAGCAGTGCAACCTTTTTAAAAAACAACATTTAAGTACGTGGGGGCCCCCTGAAGCCCTCCAATTAGTGCTTGAATTTGTATTTCTTGGCTTCAGATTTTTATTTTTTTTTTTGTCTCTTCCTCCGCAGCGTGCCAGTGTGATGCTGAAGGAAGCCTTCCCGAAGTTTGCGACAAGCAGACGGGAGCCTGTTTGTGTCGGCCGGGCACCACCGGCGCTCGCTGTGACTCCTGCAGTCGGGGACACTGTGACTCCTTCCCTGCCTGCGAGACGTGTCCCTCCTGCTTCTTCACCCTGGACGCCCAGAGACGGAACCTCAGCTTGGCTGTGGAGAAACTCTCCCCCAGGGTTCCTTCTCGTCCCGGAAGTTCTGGCGACCTTGGAAACTTCGGGCCTCGCATCCGCGCCCTGGAGGCCAGCCTGAACCTGATCCGGGACTCCATCACCCTTCCACCCAGTACTGCCAAACAGGTCGATGATGCCCTGTCCCAACTTGACAAGCTCAGGTAGGGGGCTGATGAGATCTTCAGAGGAAAAAACTCTCTTTTTAAAGCTTTCCATCGTTGTTGTGAATGTGTTTTCTGACGTTCGTGAATGTCATCTCTTCACCGTAACTCTTGGATGGAAACACTAAACTAATTGAAACTCTTGTTTTTGTCTCACAGGGACAATGTGGACAAGGTTAACGATGACCTTCCGCCCCTGGCGAAAACCCCCGGTCTAAACTCAGAGCTGGACAAACTACAGGCTCTGCTGGACCGCCTCACTGTGGAGTACAAAGCCAAGAAAGATGCAGTGGCGAACTCCGGCAATGCAGGTCAGAGACAAAGACACACCGGCCATTGCTACATTACATTTTGGTAGCATAAATTGAGCAGCAGCGCCCTCGAGTGGCTCTAATTAAAATGTAATTTTCCGATAATAAATATGGCACAAACAGCAGAATGTCTGACTGAACCATCTAACCACCGCCACCAATTTCTGTCTCTACAAACATTGTACTCATGTTGAGTTTTTCTGTCCCATTCAGAGGCATTTTCTGCCATCAAGAAAGCCTATGATGAGTCTACGGATGCGGCTGAGAAAGTGGATGACAGCAGAAACACAGTGAAGGAGTCAGCTAAGGTTAGAGAAGAGGCCAAGGACCTTAAAAACAAAGTCCAGCCAGCCAACACCAGAGATCTGGACAAGCTGAACCAGAACATGGCCTCCCGACCTGACCTCACCCCTACTGCCAAACAGGTAACCACCAGGCCCCCGTTTTGTCAACACGACGCGGTGGCGCTTTTGTGTGTTAGGGAGACTACAGGACTGGTACCTTTGCAAAAACAGTGTCAGTTTGAGTTTAAAACAACTCCAGTCAGGATCCAGTTTGAGTTCTTGTAGGTAAGGGATTCCACATGTTGACCCCCCCCCCCCCCAAACAGAAAAAGCTGTTTGTGCCAAATGAGGATCTACGCAACGCAAGGGCACCTTACAGTTCCCATTAGATGCTCCACATCTTTGTATCCATCTGCATCACCCTTAGTTTTACCTTAAGATGTCAGTTTTATCTCCAAGAGGAAAGGCCGAAAATGCAAAACAAAACGGGTGTATGCCTTGCAGAGCATGACCCCAAAAGTTCATTTTAATTTGTTTAAAGGGACAGGGTTCATCATCTGGGGAGCATCAATATACTCATGAGAATCTGCCCGTTTTTTTTAGACTTCTTGTGTGCGTTCCACAAGTGGACATTTTGGCCTGAGTGGCACTAGAGGAAAGCTCAAAGGATCTCTAAAAACAAAAGGGATCATTCGCTGCACATTTTGAGACATTTTTATATTGACACACCATTGCAGGTCATAGTGTCAGGACCCTTTAAATCATCATCCATCTGTGGCCTTTCAGGTTTGCGGCAGTGTTCGCTCAGAGCCCTGCACCCCTCTCAAGTGCGAGGGTGGAGATTTGTGTCCACCGGAGGGAACCCCACCTTGCAAAAAGGGGGCGAAGTGCGTGGGGGCACTGCCTCTGAGCAAGAGGGCTGACGCCGATGCTAAGGACGTGAAAGACCAACTGGACAAGCTCACTGGGAAGATCACAGAAGCCTCAGAGAAGGTGCACACATACTCTGATGGCTTTATTTCACGTCACTCTACAAAAGCATGAGCAATTTTAGATTTTTCAAGAATATTATAGATTATTCCCCTGATTATTACAACAAAATACAGATTCTAAAGCATGTTTTAAGTTCTTTTCAATTCCTTACAGCTCCAGGAAACACAGGAGACAACCAATCAGGTGAGACAGTCTGCAGAGGAGCTGTCCAATAAGATGAAGCAGACCAGAGACGAGCTAGAGGAAGACTTAAAAGAGACGCGTGACGTTGTGAAAGACCTCAAAGATTTCCTGTCAGGTAAAGACTGTTTCAGCACAGAGGGTAGATGGACGAGTGGGCTGATACATGGGGGGGGGGGAAACCAGTCGCTCCTTTGCCACTTTGCCACCTCCAACACTTCCTGTTTCTGTCTGCACAGACCCGTCCTCCAACCTGACACACATCCAGGAGGTGAGCGACTGGATCCTGAACGCCAAGCTGCCTCTAACCCTGGCTGGTCTGAAGAGGAAGCTGGAGGAGCTGAAGAACCTGGCGGCCAATCTGCCGGACAGCACGGCCGTGTTGAATGAGGCCAAGCCGCAGCTGGACACGGCCAGGAGGCTGCTGAAGGAGGCCCAGGACGCCAGGTGGGCCTTCACACTCACTCGCACATAAAATTCACACTCACTCACACATAACCCTAAATGTCAATCATGTAAGACTAAATCTAGAGTTGTCCTTGCATTATTGTCGTAGTGAGGTTAAATCTGAAAATGCTGCGGTCTCTTTCTGAAGGCCTACAGGGTGCTCCTTCAGCCCTCAGAGTGCGCTCATATGTCTTTGTGGCAATGATACGATTTCCTCTGGTTGCATGTTCGCAGGGACACGGCACTGGGAGTCAAGGCCGACGTGGACGGGTTGCTGGCAGGCTTCGACTCGACGGAGGGCGCCCTCTCTGACCTGGATGGCAAGCTGCAGAACAGCATGGACCTCATAGACAACCTCAACAACAGCCTGACCAAGGTAGGAAGCATGGGCACGTCAAACAATGGGTGTCACAGTGGCCCGTTTGTCCCTGAGCTGAGTTTTAGAGCGGTTCTCTTCATGCAGGCCAAAGACCAGCTCAGCCCGGCGGAGGAGGCTCTTGATGACATATCGGCGATCGTAAAGCCAATGAAGCCTCAACTGGACAAGCTCAAGGAGCTGCTGAAGGATGGAGGCCAGCAGGCCCAGGATGCACAGGAAGATGCAGACAAAGCTGAGGATGAAGCAGCTAAAGCAGATGAGGTGAGAGACCTGCTGAAATATAAGATTAGGTTATTTAGCTATTTGGCCTTCAGTGTCTTAAACTGCAATGTTGGGGGGGGGGGGGTGTTGTAAAGCTTTCCATCCCCCTGAATTTAGTATTAAAATACTATAATGATTAATAAATGTATTAATACAAATATGTGTGCGCGTGTGTGTGTTTGCAGGACCTCTTGTCTTTGGTGAAGCAGCTGGATCGCCTCAAAGACCTGGCTCCACCCAGCGGGTCAGGGGAGGAGGCGGGGCCGGTGGGGGATCGACTGGCGAAGCTGCAGCAGGATGCTGGAGTTCTGGCCAACACCACGGACAACATGATGAAGGCTCTGGAAGGTAATACAGCAGAACACAGCACCACAAGTCTGTATTACAAAAAATATATTTATATATATACAAGTAGGCTATTTTAGGGGACAGGCACTAAAAATGGTGGTGGTTTTATTACCATTTTTTACATTTTTTATAACCATTAATATGGATTTCTTTGTCTTTCTTTCTTTTTTTACACTGTTTAATTACATTATCATTCCTTTAAAGGCAGTTGTTTGTCCCAGAGTTACTACATGAGTTAATACATGATGATACAAAATGCTTTTTTCCCCTTGGTCTTCAGATAGACAAATTCAAAGTTTCAAACAAAATTCAAACATCCAGTTCTTGAACGTCCATAAATGAACACAGGTCATTAAAACGCGGAGCTCCGGTCCTCTGAGGCGCGATTTGCAGTGTTTTGTTGTTGTTGTTTTTTTCATTACATCCCAAGTCACGACTCCCTGTACTATCTTTTTGTTTCCCAGGTAAGGCAGATTCCCTCAAGCAGCTGCAGGATGAGGTCCTTCAGAAGTCGACAAAGCTCGACGGACTTGACGCTAAGCTTAAAAACCTTTTGGCTGAACTTCGAAAGAAAGCCCACGACCTCAGCTCCTGCCAGGGCTGAGCGTGGCCGAGCTGCCCCCTGGCCTACCACGCCACCCACGCCTTCTGCTGGCCGAAGAAAGCCTTCAATCTAGAGAACTCCTCCCCGAACTCTGCAACACTGCCGTACCTCTTCTCTGGCAGTTGTCAAAAAGCATTGTGGGAATTGTAGGAAACTATTATCTGGGGTTGAGTGAGATAAAAAGAGGGGTTCAGGGAGATGTAAATGACTACTCCTCATCATAAATAACATGAGCGTTTAAGACTAGTGATAAGTAATGTCAATGTGGGGGGGGGGGGGGGGGGGGGGGGGGCTTTCATTTACTCATCAGAAATACCTGCTAAAAGCACCATATTATCACATTATATGGGCACATATGAATATTTGGTCAAAAAACATTGTGATATCGTGAGTCTGTCAATACCATTTTCATCATTTAGCATTTTATCTAAAATAAGGCCAGAGCTTCCGACTTTCTGACTGTTTCAGAAAGCAGCAGCAATACACTCCCCTGCACCACCATTGTTGTATGTGTCAGAACTGGAGAAAGGGTGAATGTTACGTTATTTATTTTGTCTGTCTGTTTGTTTTACCTGCTGTTTGTGCAGTATTTAAATAAAAGCCTGTTAATACTTTCGATTCATTGTCTGTCAAACTTCATGGGAGAGGCCAACATGGGTACTACAGATGCTCAATCGAAGCAAGAAGAAGCCGGAAGACTAGTTCCTACATATTTATTGAGAAAACAATACAAAAAAAAAGAACAATAATGTGTGTGAATTTCGGAATCATCCATGACATCGCTAGCGCTGACGGCATCTTTACAGCGGCTTGTGGCACTTGATCAATTCAGTCGTTTTAGCAAGAGAGCGGTTCATGCACACGTCACAGGAAACACACGGCTGCTGTGGGTCAGTGACTCCAACTCGAAATAAAGCTTAATCTCTTTGGGTGAAGTGGAAGTTGGATCCGTCAATGTAATCCAGCATAAACAGAAATAACAGATGTCCAAAAATCTGCCTGCAACGTTTGAAAACACAGTCCAAACACTGCAGTACATTCCCAGACTTCGCATGTGTCTTAGTAAAGATATACAGAGCACATACATTACATGACTCTGAAGTTTCAAGAGTCTGGAACACTGCATAGGTCAGCTAAATATATTACACATTTACATTTTTAATGGTATTTAGTAACATGTTGAGAGTAATATACAATAAATAATCATAGGAAATAAATGTCATCAGCGTGACCGCATTTTATATGAATCGTAAATGATGAATTCCTGCTTGCGTCTGTTTTAATGTGTGGCGTTCACTGCACATAGACAGTCATTCCATGAGTTTTTTTTCTTTACAGTGTAGATACTGTATGTGTCTGTCCATGGAGCTTTCTGCAGCAGGGAACCACAACCGACGCGAAAAAGAACTGCCGCCAACTCGAGAGACAAACTAAAAAAAAAAAGAGAGAGAAAGGGAGATATTGGAAAATGAGTTATCAGTTACAGGCTGGTTTGATTAAGTCACTCGTACAACAGTCGACACCTAAAATTCCGATGACTCTTCACCTACATTGAGATTTATCTCAGGCTGGCCGCCGATCACATGACAGAACACACTCCGGACTGAAGCGGCTGGTCCTTCCTCTGAGCCACAGCATCCAGGCTGCAAAAACATCACACAAAATCAGGATTCATTAGAATGACACAATGATGAAGACTGAGAAAATGATGACAAATGATACAACAGCTGACTCTCTCTGGGTGGAGGCATTTCATTTTATCCATGTTGAAATAACGGAAAAAAGGGATGGCAATTTTGCATTAATGCATTGCATTAAGTAATGAACAGCTTTTTCAATACTTTTACTCTTTTCTCAACCAACTAGCTTCGCCAAACCTCCAAATATAGATAGACTCTTAAAGCATTTGAACAAAGATAATACACTTTGTCAATACAGATCTCATAAAAATGACTCAACCTCTATGACGATATTACAACTCATACTGGAGGTATATTATCTACTGTACCTAGTGGAAAAAAAAGAACCCTGGAATATTTCTTGAAAAGGCTTCAGAACCAATAGGAACCGTTAAATCTTGCTTGATGACTTCACATTACCAAAAGGTTTTAACAATATGTCACTGTTCAAAAGCATACCTCTGACACAGAAATGACACAGCCATTTGATGATTAACTGTCACTGAAGGGTCAAATTGACTTCATTAAAAAGCGATCTCTTTGCATAATTTGAAAATCACCTCAACCTCTGCCAATTTACAGCTCTATATATCCATACCTAAATTATTGCAATATTGTATCAACTGTTTTCTTGTTTTTCTGGTAAATCTGACACGCCCCATTTTCTAGCATCTGGAACAGGGCTCTCACCTCTTAGACGGCCTGAAAGGAGCCTCGATCTCTGAATGGAAGCTACTGACTTCTCTTGACTCATCAACGTCGAGGTCTTTGCCAGGCTCACTGTGACTGGCTCTCAGTGGTGGACAGAGACCTCTGCCCGACTCGGGATTACTGCAGGGGAGATGGTTGGCATCGTGAACTGGATTCCCGTTCGGGTCGAGGGCGCCAGCCTCGTCGTGGCAGGGTCCCAGCGCCTCTGGGTCATCCATCTCGGCGGACTGTAGTATGATGCGGGGCATGGAGAGGGGAGAGGGGGAGGGCTCGGTCTGGGACGACTGCAGTTTCTTCATGTGGTGGATTACTGAGGCTGCGTTAAAGGCTTGCTGTTGGACACAAAGAAAGACATGACATATTTGTCTTGAATTAGTAAGGACACTGCCTGTCACTAACATGTCATGGTCAGTTAATTGTCCTAATTATATAATTAAACGTAAAACAGTGTTGAGAGCATTTTACAGTGTCAGTACAGAGTTTACAGTATTTCACACTTAGAGTGCATTATGTGTTTATAGTTGACATTGTATTTGAAGTTTGAGCTTCCCTTAGGTCACTATAACTTTTAATGATAGAGTCACCATCTTTTTAGTATGAAACACTTTCCCCTGTAGGCCTTAAAGGTGTTGTTCAAGGACTGCTGGCTCTGGAGTTTTTTTCCCCTTATAGAGAACAACAGCTGTGGTCTGAATTTATGAGTTACAATGCTGATTGGATGTTCACAAGTTTTCATAGTGTGAAAACATATTAAAATGTCCATAAAAAACTTCTTCTCTAGAATAATGCACTTGCCACCGTGTGTCATCATGCTCAGTATGCTCAAAATGCTCATATTTTGCTGAAATACAGCTACATACACTGTTTTTGTTTGTATCCTGTGCGGTTAGCTCAGCTCATGTTGGTTGCCTATAACCAACAAAAGCAAATGCATGTTGTAATGTAAAATAGTCCATGAGCCAATAGTGTCACTTACCTTCCATTTGGATTTGGCAAAGTTCCTCTCTATCTGTTCACAGACAGACTGAGAAATGTCATGGTCTTTAGCTGTGTTTCCAGCAATCCTGCAATCGAGTCGATGACATTTGACAGTTAATTTGGAAAACAAAAAAAGCATTGTGTGTGTGTGTGTGTGTGTGTGTGTGTGTGTGTGTGTGAGACAAAGAGAAAGGACTAACCAGGGGTGTCTGAGTGCCTGTTCAGTGAGGAAACGTTTCTTGGGGTTTTTCTCCATCATATTCCTGATGAAGTCTTTGGCTGTGGAGAGATGGCACGGACAGCTGTTAGCTTCTGATTAGAATTCAGCACTCTGACCTGCTGCAAGCATACAATAACACACGTTTCACTTCACTTTAAACTTAAACCCGAAGGCAATTGCAGCCAGGCCAACAAAATAAAACCCAAATAATTAACCTAACCAAAAATAAAAAAATAAAAATAGCTTATAAAGAGCTCGAATGAGAGCAAAAAGACAGGGACACTCCTACCAGCTGAACCAAAAACACAAAAAGAGGTCAAAGATGTAAAGTGCTGTGCCGAATGACGCCCATTAACAGAAAATCTCATGCTTGTGTGTTTAAGAGAGGCTGAGCCTTAGATAACAGCTGGTATAAATCCTACAGTTTTTTCTTTAGGTAAGGAGGACGTTTGACATGTCTCTTAACGCCAGCTAATTTAATCCCTCAGGCAGGCGAGAACTGTCCTTGCCCATTTTGGTATCTATGTTAATCATATCTGTCCTAATCCAAGTGGTGCAAACCACTATAGCTGTCCTATATTAGGATAAGCTCTAAGGTTACATGACCGAATCCTAATCTATATGCAGGCAACCGGAGCTGGATTTAACTCTTCTGAGGCCAATCACAAACCAAGTCTTTGGACTTTGAAAGAATATTGCAAGTCCAGATGCATGCTGACCTTACCCTGTACAATAACATGACACTTGCTTTCAACACTCCCTTTTAAATAGTGCAACAGTGAAATGCATTTTCATTGCTACAAAGACGAGTCTTAAGTGAGTCAAGACACTTGACAGGTAAGTCCAAGTGAAGTTTTAAATCAAATCCGAAGCAAACAATTATTTTGTTATTATAAAAATAGTCATTATAGCCACTTTCAAGTCTGGTCATTTGGATTTGCAATGTGCAAAAATTAAAGAAACTCCAAAAGAGAAAGTGCAGGGGTCTTCGAGGTCTCAACATTTTTTTGAAGGCCGAGGTGTTAAAATGTTTTCTGCTGCTTTCATACCTGACTCGGAGATGTCGTCCCAGAAGGGTGAATGAAAGGCGTACTCAGCCCTCATGATCTTTGAAAACAGACGAGTATCATTCTCTTCAAAGAACGGAGGGTAGCCACAGAGCCTGCAACACAGAGACGACAAGCGTAACTCAGCTAATCCCTTCACATCTACATTTTGGACGATTTAGCAGCTACGGTCCAGTGTTCTGTTTTGTGGTTACGGCAACTGGGTGTTCTAAATACGCTTTAACTCTGGTTTCACAGATCTGATCAAACAGTCGCTGAAGTATTCACTGTGTAACATGTGAGACGTGTGCTTCTGACATTTCGGTTATCATTGAAAGTAAACAAGTGTAACACACAACTAATAGGTTGCTCCCAGTTCTCCAGTCTGTAATGACTATTCATGAACATATAAAGAGCTGTGTTACTGTTAGAGAACAGACATGTACTCACAGGATGTAAGTGATAACTCCAATGGACCAGCAGTCCACCGCTTTGCTGTAGGGTCTCTGGGCCAAAACCTCAGGGGCTGTAGAATGACACGCATCAGTGGGTATCATGACAGGTAGCAGAGCAAGACAAAAATGAATGTTCAAAATGGATTACTTTTACTCTGGGATATTAAATGTCACCATAGGAAAGTTGCCAAAGTTTTCTGGATCTCTTCAATTGCATAAATCACACTCGTTTTTATATCATAGATGATATCATTAATCATTTCAACTGCAACAAGTCCCATAGTACTAGTTCTAATAGAGTTTCAGTATGAAAAACCTTCAACATATCATTATGACAAAGTGTACTTTTTAGCTGCTACTACATTTGAAAATATAGTATGACATATTCCCTCTGATTATAAACTGACTGGACGCCTGGGCCCTAACACGCTATTATCAGGCTAAAATAATCCTTATTTATTCTCATCCAGCTAATTTGGTTTTTCAGTTTGAAGATGGATTTGTTAATCCCGGATGAATTTATCTTGAATGACAGTGCGCTCTTATTTTGAAGTCAAGGCAAAATTAGTAGAGAGTCGAAACCATGACCATCACTTAGATGATTGGCAGCGTGTTGATCATGCAATGGCAGGCACGCAGGGTGGCATTGGGAGAAGTTAGTCTTCAGGGCCTTCTGCCAGAAAGCCTTTAGGAGGTCAGGTGATGTCATATGAGTAGCAACAAAGTCCATGAAGGGAGGGAAGTTGTGGTGGATGAATGGGTCAAACGCAGGACTTTCACCAAGGAGTCCAGGGTTTGTGAAACAAAAAATCTGCTTTGACTCATTTTTAAACTTCGCTGACTTATTATTTAGTTAGGTTAGTTTTTTTTTATTATTATTATTTTCAGTTTTCAGTCGCAGTTTGGTTAGGTTTAAGAAAAGAGAAAAGAGTTCAAATAGACACTTGATGTGTTAGAAAGCCTTTCTGGTAGAAAGGCCTGAAGGCTAACTTCTCCCATAATATAGCATAAGTATATAGTATAAGTATATGAAACTGTTCACACTGTATAATGTAACTTTAATGATTTAATGTATGTGTACGCCCCTCCCCAATAACTCACCAACATATCCTGGTGTACCACAGGCTGTGGACATCACACCGTGCTCCAACGTCTTAGACAGACCAAAGTCACTGACCATGATCTTAGCGTTCTCATCTGTGTTGTAGTACAGCAGGTTCTCAGGCTGTTCAGGGACAGAGAGAGGAAGAGATCAAAAGTGTGTGTGTGTGTGTGTGTGTGTGTGTGTGTGTGTGTGTGTGTGTGTGTGTGTGTGTGTGTGTGTACAATAATCCATAATTGATTTGATGCATCCCCTGTTGACTAACATGTACCCCGGATGATCTCAAGCCACCTGGTTTAAGTAGGTGCGTCTCATGACAAATATGTCATCTTGAAATGTGTTTGTCTTTCTGGGTGAAATTACTCTCCGTGTGTGTGTGTGTGTGTGTGTGTGTATGTCTTACCTTAAGGTCCCTGTGCACGATGCTGTTTTCGTGCAGGTAGCTGACGGCCTGCAGCACCTGTTTGATGACTGTGCTGGCATCCTTCTCGGTGTAAACCCCTTTGTCTAAGATGCGATCAAACAGCTCCCCGCCTGACACCCTGCACACACACACACACACACACACACACACACACACACACACACACACACACACACACACACACACACACACACACACACACACACACACACACACACACAAAGGTTAATCAGCAGTGTTTCTATCGTTCTAGGGAACTTGTTGACCTCTTCAACCCTGGTAACCTCCATTTAAATTTCAGCGAAGATCAGACAGTTCCCAAACATGTCAGGTTAGAATTTTGGGTGTATAAAGATGTGTATGAAATGATGCATAAAACACTCTCACACACTCTTTTTGATGGAAGAGTACAGCCATAAACAACATGGAACTTAGGGTTTGAATATTTCACTCAGTGTGCGAACGGGGAAAACTTTATGTTAAGGGATTTAATGGCATTATGGAGATGCACAGAGGCACAATATACAGCTGTGTGTGAGTCTGCCAGTGGGATTAATAGGCATTAATATACATAGGAGGCACACTCGCTCGCTTACTGTTGTTGTTATTGTCAGATTTCACTCAAAATGAGATCCACTGTCAACATTTTGCTCAACCGAGGTAATCATTTGTGAAACCCCCCCCCCGATAATAACGAGTCCACTTACAGCTGCATGACCAGGTAATAGTGTGTTCGACTCTCATAGAAATCCTCCAGCCCCACCACGTTCTCGTGCTTTATCCTGAAATCATAAGAAAGAGGTTGGTTAAGATTTAAAGCAGCGTCGAAGAACCAAAAACCTTACTCGGTCGTTTATAGTCAAAGGTAAGTCTACGCTGACTTCGTATGGAGCAGAAAACTGCCGCTGCACTGCTCTCTGTTGGCTAGAACATAATGAGAAAATCACCTGTAAGAATGAGCGTGTGTGTTTTTTTACCTTCTCAGGACATTGATTTCATTTTCCAGGTTGCTATGAGCGAGGTGTTTCTTCTTCAGACATTTCAGGGCGTACAGATTTCCCGTTGTCTTCTCTCTCACCATAAACACCTCCGAAAACGACCCCCTGCACAAAAACAGAAAAGACAGAGACGCATAAATTTGACGTGTGGGGGGGGGGGGGGGGGGGGGGTTAACGCAGAGAAATCAGTGATGGACAATTATCTGCAAACACTTCTCAATAAACAGTAATCCAGTCGCCCTAGATGCGGGTGCTATTAAATCTGAAGCCCTTGAAACAAGAGGGTCCAACTGCAGACCTCGCTTATGTGGAGCCCAGGTTTGGGAGCCAATGGAAAGAGAGTGCCCAGGAGCATGAGGTGGGTCACTTCCTTTGGGGTCACTTTTTTATCATATTTTATTCGACCAGATTTGAAAATGTTCGCAGAGCGTCTTTTTGTCAGGTAAGAAGCTAGCAAAATATTCTTCCCTGTAGTGCGTTTGGTGTGAAGGAGACATATTGAATTACCTAAAGAATATAACCCGGTTGACGTTACACAAAGTGCAGAAGCTAAACATCCTGATGTAACATATCCTTTGGAATAAAACTGGAAACATCAACCTCTCTTGTGTTGTTAGTGTTTGAGTTTAGTGAATGATGTGTGCCTTGGTTTGGATTGATTTACTTCATTTTATTCTGGTTTTTAATGTCATTCTAATGCCTTTTCTTTGCCTATGTAAAGCACTTTTAATTGACTAGTTTAATGTTGGCATTAAATTAGACCACTGACAGTGTTCCCTCGTTATATTTTGCTAAATGCTGTGTTTTGCTTGAGTTAATTTGTCTCCATATGTGGCGCTAAGCACTAATTATACTTATTCAAATTTTATCAAGCATTTAGCGCTAAACACATGTTGTGTGTCCATATGTGGTGCTACAGTAATTGCTCATAGCCGCAGTGTTTCTGCACTGAAAATAGATACAACTGGTTATGACGCAGCCCTAAGGGCCATGCCTACTGAGTGCAGAGTGCAAGAATGGCCTATTTACCGATTCAATTATAACATTTTCTCTGCTTGCTTTTTCTGTGCACGTATATGGTGCCAATACGTCCCCCTAGTACTTTCATTTTTACGTGTATAGCAGACGCAAAATGCTAACAAGACTTACATGGCAGCACTGGAAGATTTTGAAAGACCCCACAGGTCAGAAAATAGAATAAGTCATCTATCTATGTCTACTGGAACTTCATGAACTGGAACTCCTCCTTTGATTAACTACTCTGACATCTTTTTTTTTGTCTATCTGATTTTGCGAGGTTCTAAGTAATTATGCTGCAGCTTAACTATTTTGTTTTTTATTCATCAGAAATGTAATTTACAACTATTTATCAATGCTTTTAGCAAATTACAAAATCTCAGTGATCCGAATGCATGTAAATGTACTTGAATGACCTAATTGAGTGAGTGCGTTAACTGAGTGTTAGGCAGAACAGCATAGGCCTGACGTCGACATCTACCAACCGTCGATTAAAGACACCACATGACTTGAAGCTCCAGAAGCACACATCTCTGACTGAGACAGCAGTTAGAAATCGGCAACCCCATGTGACCCAGGCAGGCTGGGCATCCACAATGGCACCCGTCTTTGTTTAGGCTCACAGTCAGAGGGCAGCAGGGGTGTGATCCTTCTTTTTGGCCGCCGTGTCGAGCATCTGTGCAGATGACGCTGCAGCTCTGACCTGAAACGTCTCAGACGATTAAACCCCAGACCTCCAGATGCTATTATATTTTGTCTAAACGAAGATTAGGCTCACATACTGATACATGTATTGAAAGTCACATCTGAGCCTGAATTTTTCCTTTTTTTTTAGAGCAGGAAATGATCCAAAATTCTACATAATGGAGCATATTTGATCCTACACTTAGGCACAATAAAATAATTTTATCAACTTTCACAACATAGGAAGGTCATTGTCGCCCATTATACTTTTCACTTGATATGAAAACCATGGAGAGATTGAAATGGCAAAATAAATCATCTCCTTTATTACTTTAATTAAAAACCGAATGTGCCTTTTCAAAGCAATGCAAGTCCATCTCCAAAAGGATTTGCCAAGTGAAGATGTGGTGACACGTTTCAATCACGCGTTTGCACAAGTGCAAACCTGCGCCTGCTCATGCCACCTCCCTTCATATACATTCCGTACACTCATGCACTAATATAGACAGTCAGACTCTTAATCCGATAAGTGAAGTGGTGCTAGGATGTTCCCACACTGCTGTTCTGACGTCACACACACACACACACTCTCAGAAGCCCCACTCATTCACAGCCAAGTCGAGGACGGAACACTTTAAGCAGCTTTGAACCTGCAGGACAGCTCTAAGGAAGCAACACCTTCAGTTAAAGTAACAACCATCTGTTTCAGGTCTGACCAGTGACATCAAGCCAACCCGGCCTCGCTACATTTCTGGAAATGGTGCAGACAAAGCAAATAGCTCGTAAAGCCTCAATATTAGTTTGCACCAAATGCTTGTTCAGTCTCATTTATTTGTTCATTTTACACTGTATTCATTATTTTAAAGTCGACGCAAAGCTGCTTGTGTTGAGACATGAACATCAACAAATTTGAAGGCTTATTTTGTTAAAGGGGGCAACCCAGCCATTTAGTATGGCACCTCTATGAAGTTGTTAAAAAAAAGAATGGTCAAAATTGATGCGGTAGAGAGCGGCTCAGATATCCTGACTTTCATTCCCTCGTATGGGCTCCAAGCTCCAAAAAATGCTGGATCCTACCTTTCCTGTGATGCAACTGGATAGCGTCTTTTGTCAGACACTGTTGATTCTCCTGAAAAAATGGACTTGGACTTGAGTGCCCTTTAAATGGGAAATTAAAAGCTTTCTGTAGAAGAACAAAAAAGCAAAATAAGGTACTGAAAAAGTATTTTTTGGTATTAGTACTGAAACTCAGGTACCCAAACAGCTGTATGGATCCAATCAGGTAGTGTATCTTAAAGTTTAAACAAGCTGACATTTTGCAGCCACTCGAAACAAAATGTCAATGTTGTTTAATATATAACAATATTCAATATTATTGATCAAGTTTATTAGGTTTATTATACAGTGTGTGGTCCCTGCTGTCTTCCAACAGGTTATCAATGTAAAGTCCTTCACTAGCAGGTTCAGCTGTGAGTAGATTACCCAGACAGTGTAAGAGGCTCCAGTGATAAAACAAGCTCTCCGCGAGGTGATGAATGGGATTATCCTAGGCCTGTAGGCCAATCTGAGCCTGGTAACTGCATCCACTTCCATCCAGCAACAGCCCTCTGAAATTGGTTTTAATGTCACTGTAAAGTGGCAGCTGCAATCAGGCTAGTGATTGATGGCGGTTCACAGTATTTACAGCTTATACAAATCTGGACTCGAGCATCCTCCCTGGGGGGAAATCTCCACCTTCAAGAGGAGCCGAGTCAAAAGTTAAGGCTGCACAAAGAATGCTGTGCTGAATGCAGTCATTCCTGCCATTTCCAGCTCTATCCGCGTTGTGTTTTAGACTGTTTTTGGGCAGGCGTCTTTAAGACCACACCCACCTCTTCTACCGCTTACTGCAGTGCATCAGCCTGCATCTGCAGGATTTCTTGACACAACCGTTCAGTCCCACAAGTCATTGCACCAGGCCCACCTGCTGCTGAAGTCTGTGCAGGAGTCCCGATTCAACAGGATTCCATTTAACGGGTAGACTGATGACCATCCCACCCACGTGCTCAACGCAGACAAACATATCTGCTGTGGGTCTTATTGGCCCCCACTTCCGTGCTTGCAAATAGAAGCAGTCACCATACTTGAACCCTCATGAACGCAGATCAGATTGCACCTGAACAATGAGATTCTTTGCTAATTTGCTAAAAAGCCAAGGAACGTTTTTTGTCCATTATTGCTGAATTGATGGCCTTCAAAAGTAACTTTTTGCAATTTGGATGTCTTACAAAGTAACTAAAAACCGTGCATGCTGCAATTAATTGTCAATGAGCCCTGACACATGTATGCAGGACTAGTCCCTCCCTTCTCGACACGCACACAGAGCATTCACCAGTCGGCCTTTATTTCCAGCAGCGGTACTTACGCTCCCATTTTCCCCTTGAAGTCAAACACATCCTTGATGTTGCTGGTGCTTTTCTTCCAGCTGCAGATGATCTCCTTCCGCCCCATCTTCTGGCTCTGACGTTGCCGTAGACTCCTGAAGCACAGATCACGTAAATGATTTACATTTCTCATGGGTTATGACTGGAAAGCCCCCAGTGCGGACTTAAAAACCTGGAGTGATTTTAATTTGATCGGTATCACATAAATATGGGTCTCTTTTCAACAAATGCTTTGTACTGTGTACTGTGCACCCACTTTAACTTGACTCTATAAATAATAAATAAATAAATCTTGTTCTGGTATTTGCAGCATCTTGGTGTAAGGCTTGTGTTTAACTACTAATGACTGAATCAGTTTAGTTACTTTTAGTAACTGTATTTATACCTTGTGGAAGTATCAAAATAAATCAAAGTGAATTGAATTAAAACATAGGCAGAGCAAAAAATATCTGATGCACTGTATCTTTGCAGAAAGAATCAAAATGGCATGGTTGATAACCTCAGTGTACGTGTTCAAGTGCAACATGTTCTTTTGTTTAATCCTATTCTGTGATGCTCTCAGCCCCCGAGTCACATCTGGTCCATGTGCTGTGGTTATAAGTAAGTATGTGCTGGATCCCTGTACACCCTGACCCCTAACCACCCCCCCCTGTTTTGGTTACATAAACAGTTGCATGCCCATGACTGAGGTCAGTCCTTGCTGGCTAAAGCCCATTTGTACCTATCAGTTACACATGCTTCAGAAAGGCAGAGGATTAGAGAGGTAAATAGCAGTGGTTGGTTAATCGTCTCAGCCATCCCTCCTGGCCTTCCTCATGCCCATCTCCTGAATGACTCCCTTGAGTCTGTTGTGGGAACAGATTAGCAGCTGACTCCAAAACTGGGTCGTTTTATAATCCTGGCCTTGAAAGGCCCTCGAACTCTGGCCTCCCAAAACTATTTGCTGACATGCACCATTATTAGGTGGAACATCCAAATGATGTGACATGCCAAATAATGAAATTCATTCATTAAAGTTATTTTATCAGAAATGCATTGTCACATTTTCCAGATTACATTCTGGTTATGTAAAAAAAAACAAAAAAAAAAAACTTTGATTTGCATATTGATTGATTGATTTGAACTCTATATACTAAATTTCATTGCTACAAGTCCATCAGAATTTTGCTAGAAAACAAATTGAAGTACAGACTTACAATTTCAACTTTTATTCATGCTCTTCACTCATTGGGGAACAGAATCTCTTGAATCATTTGTTTCTACAGCCCTAAACATTATTCAGGCTGCTGAGGCGTTTAACCATTCAGCTATAGTTTTTATATGGTAAAACTAAGGCATATAATTAAGCTATTTAGGCAACCCAGAATTTAGGGGGTAAAATTATAAAGACTGTCTTCAGATAGTTTTAGCTGTTTTGTCTCCCAATTGCTTCATGTGAGTGGTTTTAATGAAGCATGTACCCTTAGTTTGGCGTGACGTACATATTTATTTCCAGCCGGGTTGAGCGTTAGCTAGTTTGGTAAATTATCTCTGAACGTTACTCTTTTTTAAAATATCTATCATACACCTCAATATGTGAGCATAGGGCATGTTTCTGAACAGAGACGACTTCGTTTTATCCATACAGCTTCTACGTGCCGACAAAAAGACATTCTGTCGTCATACAAGTTGAATAAAGATAGTTCTTACCTGAGGAGCGAGGCAGAGATGCTTGGGTTGAGGTATCCGTGAACGTACCTGACTGCCTCAGGTAGCCTGCAGCGCTTCACGAGCAGGGGGGGGGCGGAGCCTCATCCACTCATCTCCTCGGTCTCAGCAGTCCGACAACATGTTACATTCAAAGACTCTTGGGAAACTGCGACTCACCACGCACAAAGTAAAACTGAAAACACAATTTTGGTGTTCATTTCGTCAGTTACGCCGCAGCTCGTTCTCCTTTACATTTGGAATGATCTTTAATTATTATCGATTCGTCGTTCAGCAAATTGATACATATTTCAGGGAATACATTTTTCTTTCTGTCTGGTCATACTAGGCGTGAAGGCACCTTTTCTGTCTACCGTAGTTGCAATGATTTTCTTCTTGTTTGGCCTATTTCCCCATGCATTTTTTTTTTTTTTACTGTTATGGTTGACCACAAGTCAAATGTGTACCATTAGGATAACAGAATTCCTTTATTTTATTCCTTTATTAAAACCCCCTCTGATTTTTCAATTATGCACAAAACAAGTCACTTTAAATGGTAAAACAATTGGGTGTGGTGTTTAATGTTTCTGATATTTAATGTTTTTGACTTGAGATACGTGATTAGACACATTAGCAATTTCTGAGACATGAAGTCTACATCAAGTGGTGGATGGTGAGGAACTTAACTGAAGCCAAAATAAACACTTGCTTTCTTCTCTTTGGAAAATCATAAATGTTTTGTTATGCATGGGCTTCATGGAGTGTATAGCTTAGTCTCAGTACAGTCTAGTTGATTAAATGCTTTGTGTGGTACTTCTCCTCAAACTGGGCCTCAGTCCCTGATCAAGGTATCAAGGTTCATTTATTTATTATTTTACAACATAGGGTTGCACAATGAAATATAAGTTGTAGCCCCTTCATGCCACACACACACGAAACATATACATACAAATATTTAGATTAGAATAAAATAAAACAGTATATGCAGATACTTATATGCATATGTACCTATACACATATACACCCAGAAAGTATGTACAGTATGTGCAATGTCAGTTGTTTCGTGTCATCTATCTATGGTGTGTAGAGGATGAGGAGTCTCACAGCCTGAGGAAAGAAGCTTCTCTGTAGTCTGGTGATACAACAGCAGATACTTCTGTATCATTTGCCAGACTGCCGCAGGGTGAACAGGCTGTGGCTGTTACTGTCTTTTAGTATCCTTTGGGCTGTTGTTGGTAGATGGGCACCAATGATGTTCTGGGCGGGTTTAATCACCTGCCGCAGAGCCCCTCCTGTCCTGGGCCGTGCACACCCCATGCCAGTTTGTGAGATTTCCTGTCAGGGTGCTCTCTATTGCTCCTTTGTAAAAGTTAACAAGAACTTGGCACGAGAATTTTGCCCTCTTACGTTTCCTTAAGAAACACAGCCACGTCTGAGCTTTCTTTACCAGGGTGGAGACATGTGATGATCACAACAGGTTCTCTGTGATGCTGATTTCCAGGAACCTAAAACTGGTCACATGCTCCTCCTCAGCTCCACTCATGTAGACAGGGGCCTCCTTTTCCCTAAAATCCACGATCTGTTTCTCGCTGCACGTGAACACACATGCTGAATTCCTGTGAACAGCAGCAGCCACAGCACGATGATATTATGTGTGATTATCTCATACATACAGTCAGCATACCTGCCGTAATGACCTTACCATAAGGCCATTTGCTCTCCGATCTAACAACGCAGTTGTGTAATGATAAACCATTTGCATGAGTATGTTCCTTGGCTGCTGCACTTGTCACGTGTGAATCAGTTGTTTACCATCCTTGCACATATGTTGTCATGTCTGCAGTCTATACCACAAGCTTAAAATATGCAAACAGTTTCACTTTTGCAACATTTTATCCTTATAAAGGACGTGGTATGAATATAAACTAAACAACATTCCACTGTGTCATGCATGACTTCAGCAGTCTGTACAGCCTGAAGATATGCAATGCTGCAGCACGAGACATGTCCCTCAGTGGCAGGGTATTGATAGCACAGCTAAGCTGATTATATATATATTAACAGCTAATGCAGCGAGATGCCCAGTAGGCCATATAAGAGCATAATTAGATTAGTATTTATACATGTGAGAGCAGACCAGGGCATAAACAAAACATTTTCTGAATGCAAACATCAAAGACATGAGTTTGCTGCTGTTCAAACATAGACAATATTGGGGTACATCATATGAAAAGGTTGTGTTAAGAAGGCGGGCCAAAGCCTTTTTTGGGACCAGAAGCAGAATTTATTTTGCATTTGTGTACAATGACCATTGAAATTTAGAGAGAAAATAACGAAAATAAATGACAAATGTTACAAACAAACACTTGAATTCAAATGGGCTCATATGCAGCCCTGCTTAGGAATAGTTTACTTCAGTTAAACTTCAGGCTAGATATGTGAGTTACATCGTGAGTCATCAACGTTTAACAACATAGTTAGTCACCAACTTAAAAGGAGCTTGTCCTGTTCTTTGACTTTATCATGACAAACATAGACTTTGAAAAACAGCCCATTGAAAATACTAAATACATAATGGATAAAGAGTACAGGACTATCTATCTATCTATGAATTCTTAGATTTTTTAAATTTATTTAAATGTTTGCATTTATTCAGCTTTGGTCCTCCATAATACAGACAGGTATTGACATCACAAGACATGAATACAATTAAAACACACTTTTCACAATGAAAGTAAATGGAAAGAAACAAATGTATTGAATGACACATTTGACACAATAAAATATTTTATTCACAGCCAGCAAAGCACTGAAGTGCCACTTATGTTAATTCGGACAGAAAAGAGGCCCCTGAAGGCTCCGCATGGATCAGTTCCTCCCTCCAGTCACAACAAAGAGACGTCGCCGACGTCAGTTGATGACGTCGTGTTGATTTTGAGCGGAGAAATAATTTATTTATAAACTGACGTAAGGGCGCTAAATCTAAAATAAACCGTGAATAAAATGTGAAAATACATAAAATATTTTGGTGAAGCAGCTGCACGCATGAAAGGTTCGATAATATTTGACCTTAACACAATACACTCGTTACGTTAGCGTCAGGTAGCGTTAAATGGAAAATGCAGGGAAAATGACTTGCTAACTCTGCCGGTCGCGCTAGCTACATTTTAGCTAGCTAGCATTAGCACGAGGGTAGTCCTTACTCCTGACGTTACCCTTCAAATACTGTTTGTCGTGATTTATTGTATTTCAGTGTTCTATGTGTTGTTGCGATGTGTGGTGTGGTATGCTCATTTTTTAAGTTCAGTAGGGTAGTGAGGGAACTACTAAGCGAATATTACATGGCTAGGTTAAGTAGCACCACATAGCTAACGGTAAGTTGCTTCGGGGGACCCAAGCTATGACCTGCGAGATCCTATTTAGCTCCTGTTAGCCGGCTATGTTAGCATTCATGGAAACAGTTTGGCTAACCTCAGGCCATTGCATTGTGGCTTTTTTCGACTTATATATCTGACTGAGTGGTTGACGTTACATCGTAGGATTATGGCGCCCCGCTTACAGCTGGAGAAAGCGGCTTGGCGTTGGGTGGAAACGGTGAAACCAGAAGAAATCAGGCAGGAGCATATCGAACTAGCATATCGCGTCAATCTCTCGGCCTGCAAGAGAGGAACCTGCAGGTACAATATTAACATTTCTGAGCATGGCTCTGTTGTGCTTGCATGTGCCAGTAAAGAAATACCAGCAGCAGATGTGAAATGTGATTGCAAAGACGGGGGCTTATTTGCCAGCTCCGCAGAGGGATGTGCATCAAAAGTCTGACTTGTTTACTTGCTTCAGCCTAGCCCTCATAGCATGCAGGGCAGCTCTGTGGACTGTGTATGAAAAGTCATGTAGATCCACTCCACTCTTCAATTCGGCATACCTCAAATTGGCTCTAATATACAGTATGGTGGGCACTGGGCATCACAGTGAGCACCCGTTCCTACAGTTGAAATGTTACTGAACTTTATCATGCTCTGTGGCTGCTAACTGCGTTTAAAACGCTAATTTCAAAGGGTGTGTAGCCTTGTATGCAGAACATCATTAAACTGTTTTTTTAGATGGAGTTTTACATGACTTTTGCCTCCACATAAAAGAGAGAT
Organism: Enoplosus armatus; assembly: GCF_043641665.1. NCBI lineage: Eukaryota > Metazoa > Chordata > Actinopteri > Centrarchiformes > Enoplosidae > Enoplosus > Enoplosus armatus. The sequence goes on along the minus strand of NC_092182.1, from coordinate 2,682,150 downwards.
GCAGATAGATGTTACCTCTAAAGGTAGGTGTTGGGATGTTAATGATCATGACTTGCTTTTTGCAGGAGGAACTGCAAAGGGAATCCCAACTGTCTTGTGGGTATTGGTGAGCAGGCGTGGCTTGGGGAGATTGATGAAAATGCCTTCCACAATATTGATGACCCAAATTCAGAACGTCGAGACAAGGTATTTCTGCGGCCAGACATACCGCAAGTTGTTTGCTCACCTGCCTTTTTTTTTTTTTTTTTCCCACAGACACATCTCTTGTAGATGGACTACTTAAGTCCTGGGAAGTTATTATAAAGCCAGAGATGGAAGAATATCTAAAGAGACAGTTGATCCTCTTTCTCTTTCTCTCTCTCTCTCTCTTTCTCTTTCTCTCTCTGTCTGTCTGTCTGTCTATCTGTCTGTCTCTCTCTGTCTCTGCCCCCTTCCAGAACACATTTGTTGGCCTGACCAACCTGGGTGCAACATGTTACGTCAACACATTCCTGCAAGTGTGGTTCCACAACCTGGAGCTGCGTAGGAGCCTCTATCAGTGCCACAATTCCCGAGCACAGGAACACAATATTGAGTCTGGTATAACTGAAAACTACATACTGGGGATGCTTCTCTACGTTTGTTGATTTCCTGGTTTAAGCCAGATATTGTGATGTATTTTCCACTTCTTTGTGCATACACTTCAAGTAGTGCATGTACAACCAGCCTCCAGTGTTATCCTGGGGTTTCACTGTCACCACCAGAGAGATTCAGGCTTTCTTAGTACTGATTAGAGCAAAATGTTTACATAAATTCTGCAAGGTAAAGACTGTCATAGACATATCTACATGAGCCAAAAGCAGAACTGATCAAATCCTTTACCAAAATCTTGATTTATTGTGTCCCGACTTATATAAGATACAGAGTCACAATAATGCAATATTTAAAGTTTATTTAAAGAGGTTTCTAGTTGTGTCATTACCCTGACAAATATACAAGTCATTAGACTGTCTGACATTTCTTTCACATATGAAAGCAGAAGGCACTCAGAAAATACAAACGACCTCCAATGCAGAACAAATATCCACCTAAATGTTATACCCAAAGAAATCATCAATATCAATTCATATCAAATTTGTTTATTTTGATTATAATTATTTTGTAAACCAATAAAACTCCACAAACATTGTGATCCGTTCATAAGTTCTGGATCAAATTCTTTTCATTTTACAAATTCTTTCATTTGTTTTTGCACATGGAAATTGGCAATCTCTAGTTTTTCTTTAATAATTTCACGTGACTAAAATGATTCGACAGGGGTGAAGGCCCACTTGCGTGTTGGCTAGTGTTTTAACGTGGCTGAGGCTAGCATGATGCTGCAAATTCGTATGTTGACTGCTCTGCAGGTTTTTACGATGAAACCATTTCATTCTCTCAGACAGACGTCTCTGCCTTTTTTCAGATTATGAGCCTCAGTCCATATGTGAGCATCTGCAGTATCTGTTTGCACTCCTGCAGAACAGCAACAGAAAGTACATCGACCCCTCAGGGCTGGTCAAAGCACTGGGCCTGGACACAGGACAGCAGCAGGTAAATCACTGCATGAAACCTGACAAATTAGTGTAACTTAAAAAACAATGGAGGATTACACAGCAGGACTAACACACAGAATGGGACTGCCAGCATGTTTATCAGTGGTGAGGTTTTTGAGTGCACTGAATTCAAACCTCTTTATTTTTCAGGATGCACAGGAGTTTTCTAAGCTTTTCTTGTCTCTGTTGGAGGACACACTGTCCAAGCAGAAGAACACCACCCTGCAGAATGTCATCCAGAGGCAGTTCTGTGGACAGTTCTCCTACGTTACTGTGTAAGACCACTCGATACTCAAATCCTGACACGAGTTAATGTTTGAGTTATAAAGTGTTGGATATCCAAACTCCTCAAAATTTCACAATTTTGTATTTCGTTAACTGCGTGCTGTTGCAACCAGAGGCCAAAGTGAGCTGAATGTTGTGCACATTTCTGAGCAAGTCACAAAGACTGTGATATTTTGGCAGATGAGAACATTTTATATTGATAATAACATAGGAGATAAAAAGACAATACTGGCTTGTCAGGCAGGTGAGGGCACACTGGCACCACTCCACAAGGATGTTTCTAGAGCATTCTGCCATCACAGATAATTGTAAACATCTGTTGCAGATGCACAAAATGTGCTGGCTTTATGTCAAAACGGTCTATTTTTGCATTATGGCCCATGTCTGGTCGCACAACTCCTCCTTTGCTGAAGTATAAATTAGGCCTTAAGGGGCGGTCGGACCGAAGATTTGCGACGAGATGAGTTGAAAGTTAGTCGGTCTGCAACATTTATACCAATGTCATTTCCATAGCAACGACTGGCTTTTTTTTTGGTAGCTAGATATAATTTGTAGTGTATTAGAATATGAACTGGCATTTATCACCTTGATGGCCTCACAAAAATACAGGCTGGACCTCAAATGTGAGTGAGGTATAGGGCCTCGGCTCACAGCTGGGACCAATCGTACAGATACCCCTTTCTGTTTTTCACAATTCTTTGGATCATGAACATTTAGTTACAAGTTCCTTTTTAGACCGTGTCATATATTTGACTTGTGTGCCATGTCGGAGAATGCCATAATATTGAATCCAGGAACAGGTAGGGCTTTTGCTGAGGGGAAGTTTTCCTGTTGCTCAGGGAGATGTGCTGTTCGTCTTTCTTAAGGACATTTTTTTGTTAAAAGTCACACGTCAGTTGTGTGACACTTTAATCAGACGTGGTGCCAGTCAGAGGTTAAATTAGGTTTAACAGCCATTTATTTAACATTCTTCAGGGAGATGAAAGCCCTGTTGTTGTCACGTTAGTGAAGGAAGCTAGATACCAGGTATTTTTATAAGGCTTGGTTTAGTGAAGGTAAAGGTTATGGTTTTTTATTACAGTCATCATTTGGATTGGGACCAGAATCATGCAGAGGCACACAGCTATTATTTGGTTGGGAGTTAAGAGTTGGAAGTTCAGGACTCGCAACATATTGAATTGAAATCATTCAAATTGACATTGCATATGAAAACTCATCACGGCAGCAAAAATGACCCCACTGACAAGATAATGTTCCGCTGTGCTGGGATCTGTTCTCTTGGTTTTGGCCGTTCTCCAGCTGTAACCAGTGTGGACGATCATCTGCGCTGCCGTCCCGGTTCTACGAGCTGGAGCTGAACATCCAGGGCCACAAGAACCTCACCGAGTGCGTCACGGAGTTTCTGAAGGTAGCCTTCTCATTCCCTGCCTCGCCAAATGTCTCCACGTCCACTCCTGTAAATCATATTTGGAGATGAGGTGTATTGCATAATGTTGAGTGTATATGAACAATATAATTGGGAAGATGGCAGCAAAGTTAAATGTCTGCGTCGGAAAACGTCTCGTGCATTTGTGTGTCATTTGCAATTTGCAGGAGGAGAAGCTGGATGGGGAGAACCGCTACTCTTGCGAGAGCTGTCAGAGTAAACAGAGCGCTACCCGAAGGATCAGACTGCACAGCATTCCTCCGACCCTCAACCTGCAGCTCATGCGCTTTGTCTTTGATAGGTCTGCCATCACTTTGTACTGCATTGCGCAAAAAAGGCATAGCATATATAGCACACATTGTGACTATGTCACTTTTGCAAGACGATATATTCTCTCACGAATTACTATTTAGTGCTTTTTGACAACAAAACCGACAAAAAACAGTTTATTTTGCTGATGTTCTTCTCCAGACAAACAGGCCACAAGAAGAAGCTCAACACCTTTATCAGTTTTCCAGAGCAGCTGGACATGGGGCCTTTTTTGGAAGGAAAACAAGGTATTAGCAATATAAATCTCTGACACACACACACACACACACATTCTGCACTTTCACTTAACAATCAGTGCACACCGGCATGTGTCAGCTGTACAGAAGAAACAAAATACATACGCTACTCTTTATCTCTCTCAATTGAAAGGACTAAGACCAAGTCCTTTTTGAGTTCAGAAAGCAAGAGTGAAATTTCCAATAGTCCTCAAAACGTGGCCAACAGTGTCAAAGCAGCCTCATATCGGCGATGTATTGCTACATCTTGTCGCCAAGCAACAGCAGACATTTCTTGCCGGTGACTCCTTTTGAAAAGTAAGCGTGCTGATACTTTTGCGTGTGCGGACCGACTTGTGTCTCTCTAGACCAGAAGTGTGTTTATGAACTGAACGCGGTGCTGATCCATCGGGGCATCAGCGCCTACTCGGGCCACTACATCGCCCACGTGAAGGACGCGCGCACCGGCGACTGGTACAAATTCAATGATGAGGAAATTGAGAAGATGGAGGGCAAGAAGCTGCAGCTTGGCATTGAGGAGGACATTGGTGAGTAATACAAAATGGACACTGTATAGTTACTGTATAGCCTGATGTAGTGCTATGTTCTACCAGTCGTATTGTTATCCGGTATTATTTGCAATGTAGAATAATGTTCTTCACTGGTAAAAAAACAAAACAAAACATGTAAGCCAGTTTTGTGGAAAATGCGTACTCGCGATCATGTGTTGTCAGCACGGGTCACGTCAACTTTCTCAAAGTTGTTGCTCTTCCTCATTGGCCTCCTTTCTCCCCAGCTGAGACAGTGAAGTCCCAGACGCGAAAGCCAAAGTGCAGTAAAGGCTACCACTGCTCCAGAAACGCCTACATGCTGGTGTATAAGGTCCAGGAAGAGGAGAACTCTGATCCCTCCAGGACCAATGTCGAGGTGCCAGGTGAGCGGCAGAACTTTAATCAGTTTCACATTTTTGCGTGGTTTTGTGTGTGATGTGTTGCTATTCCTTGACGCGAACAAAGATGGCAGCCAGACAGGAAAGCAGCGACAAGTTCTGGTCTCTATCTTTTGTTTGCATCAAGGAATTAAGACACGCCTTGAGAAACCTGTTTTAATAGTAAAGATCCAGGTTTCAGCCTGCTCCATGTTGCTTGTCTGAGTGGTTTCTTTTACCCGTGTCCTGGCTCTCAGCCTTCCTTCAGAGGCTGGTGGACCAAGACAACTATAAATTTGAGGAGTGGTGCAGTGAGATGGCCGACATGAGAAAACAGAGCGTGGATAAGGGCAAAGCCAAGCATGAGGAGGTGAAGGAGCTCTACGAGCTTTTACCCGCAAGAGACGGTCGGTAAAAACATTCCCTGATCACCCACAGTCCACCTAACAGAAACACTAAAGCAAGTGTACATGTTTGTTGTGACACGCTAAAAGTACAGGCATTGTAGTGAAGGGACAAGTCAAAGTACTGGGGGGGGGGACAGGGGACCTGATGTGCAACAGCTCCCCTGTCTGTAGTAATACTGTTAGTACAACACAACACCCTACTGAACCAGGATGATTTGTGATTTATGCCAAAAGCAAATATTGTGTCTTGATGTGTATTAGAATATCAACCGTACTTAACATGTGTTTTTATATGGATATTGATTTTATACAGGGATTAAAATCCTGCCCTGTGTCTCTTTTATGTTTGATGTGTTTCTCCACTTTCCCGCCTCAGGCGAGCCGTATGAGTTCATCCCCCTGGACTGGTTGAAGAAGTGGCTGGAGGACTCCACCGCCACAAAAGAAATCGACAACTCCCTCTACCTGTGTTCGCACGGCAAACTGCACCCCGACAAAGTGGGAGATTCCAAGAGGGTTTCCCTGCAAGCTGCTCAGCTCCTCTACGAGCGCTACGGCGGGGGGCCGAGACTAGACGGTCAGTCAACCAGAGGGTGTGGTCTCTCCTGCTAAACTGAGGAGGTTTCAGTGCTTCCAGTTCAATAGTTACACATGCTTAGGTGTCACAATGATCAGTTTACTGTTCTGAAATAAAAATAAAAGTCATCAAATCAGGTATGTACGCATGTATTCACAAGCTTTAAGCATCTGGATAGTAGTATGAGGTATGTTTTGAGTGTTTCATTCTATGCTTTCACAGGGGTTGGTTATGTTTGCAGGCTGTTCACTTTAACTAACTATATAAAAATGGCTGATAAGTCTTTTTGTCAAATCAGGAAATACTCTGAAGCACATCTCACTCACTAGAAGAAGAAAAAAACCCTTATCCTGACTGCTCCTAAAACAGCAACGTTAGTCTTCTACATGTCTCACGTATTCCACTTTTTGTGTGTTTGCTCAGGCTCCTCTCTGTGTAGAGAGTGTGTTGGCCAGCGATGCCGAGTGCTGCGGCTGAAGAACCAGCTCAACGAAGACTTCAAGGAAGTCTCCAACCTGGTCAAACGTACGCTCAGGTAAGCGCGCTCAGGTTAAATGACGTTCGCTCAGACACACACCCCTTTACGTTAAATCTAGCGTCAATTTTTCTGTCTGTCTGTGTGTGTGCCAGTGGTGAGGGCTACTGGGTGGGCAAAGCATCTCTGCGTAGCTGGAGGCAGTTGGCTCTGGAACAGCTGGAGGAGGACGAAAATGAAACCAAACACAACAACGGCCAGACCAATGGACAGGGACCACACACCCACAACAGCAAAGGTAGGAGGACTGGATGCCTGACCTGTCAACCAGATTGGAGAAAAGAAAATAATGTCACCTTGTGTACAAGACATTTGCTGCTTTTCACACTCAACACATTTGTCTTTGGGAAGGTTTGTCAGGGGAAAAAAACCAAACAACTGGTAACTTATAATGGGCATTTGTCACTGTTGTTTGACATTTTACATGAAATGTAAAATTAATTGATCAGCCATTATGACGTGAGATCCAGTGTCATTTCAACTGGATTCTTTTAAGTCCGTATGATAATGTTGATCTGTGCGTAAATGTTGTACTTGTCGAAACCTAGTTCCTAGAGCCACGCTACTAGCATAGCATAATATGTTCATATTCATCTGTTTGGCGTCCTTTTTTATTTTTGATTTCCTTTAACCGACAACCTCTCTGGATTGTGAGCATGGTTAACATTTTTGGTGAATTGTTTGTTTGATTGTAGAGTTCGGCCCAGAGCTCTCAGAGGGCAACGAGGACGAGATGAAGACTTTCAATGAAGACATTGTCTGCAGTCACGGTACTGTCCCATCATCAGCACCTAGACTGATCTTAGACAAATACTTTTAACAATGACTTTGCACAAACAAACAAAAAATGTTTTCATTGCTATTACATAATCTTTCATATGTTTTGCTGTGTGTGTGTGTGTGTGTGTGTGTTTGCTCCTGCTGTAGGGGCTCTGAGTATCCTGGAGCCTGAACGGAAGCTAGTATCCTCTGAAGTTTGGACCAAGCTGAGGGCATACTTCCCCAAAGCCCCAGAATTCACCCAAAACCAAGAGCCCTGTCAGCAGTGCCTGGTGCGTAGACATTGACATTCAATTTTTGTTGATACCCCAACATCTGCATTATTTCTCCAAAAGTATTTCCTCTAAGCCTGCATTCAAATTGGAAATGTAAAAGGTCTGCTGTAGTTGCTTCTCTGTGATAGTGTGTTAGTCGTGGAGGGGAAAAAAACCCTTTCCTTCTTGTGTGTCCAGACATTAGAGCAGGAAGAAAAGGACAATGAGGCGGTCAGTAAGATGATGGCCCTGGACCAGAAGAACCAGCTGCTCAACCTCTTCCATGAGAAGAACCGGCCAACACTCACCAAGTGGCCTCAGGTAGACACGAAGCAAAGCGCCGAACCTGTCAATCCGTCCATGTGACCGTGCGTGCAGTACAATGATAACAAACTGTGATTCAGGTGGATGCAGTAAGTCCTCTCTTGTTCGTCTCCCCAGGGCACCGATGTACTTTACATAGTCCCTCTGTTTTTTGTCGACGAGTGGAGAAAATTCATCAGGTATGTTTTTGTTTCTGCAGTGAAACTAACAAAATGATATTACTGTTTTGTTGTCTCGTTGTCAAAATACATGTTTTTGACTGTATGCGCTCAAGAACAGGTTGCATTAAGATTGTCCCTTTTGGTTTCTGAGTTGGCCGGTCTCTAATGATTGTGTAATTGCATGTCAACCTTTCAAATGGTCTTTTTTTTTTTTTTTTTTTTCTCCCATCTGCGTGTGCGTTTTGTAGGAGGCCCACTAAATCCTCTCCAGTGTCTAATGTGGGCAACACTCTGCTGCTCTGTCCCCACGGAGGCTTCATGTTCACCTACGACTCCCTGATCAACGGGGATGCACAACAGTGAGTCCTGCTTATTTAACCGACCTATAGTTCTTGTTCCCACGCACAAAACCATTAAAGATAAATTGTGTTTCCAACTGGACGGGCAGTTGCGATTTGCCGTCCCTGTTTTAACTCTACTAATGCTAAACCCTGAACCCAGTGAGGCAGCATCGGCCCTGACACTGTGTGTGTGTTACTGGCTGGACACTGCCGTGGTCTCATGTCGTGCCGTTTCTCCTGCACAGTATAGCTCTGCTCTGGCCCAGCGAATGGGAAGTGATCAGCAGACTCTTCATCGTGGACCAACCTATCTCCATCCACTGCTTCAAACAGACCACACCGAGTGGCCCCACCACTCAGTACACCACTCAGCCTGGTAAGAGTGAATTAGCCATGGGGACAGTGTGTTTGTTGTAATTGTAATCACACTCTCTCTGTGGAGAGCAGAGGCTGTAGTCAGCTACATAGACAAAATAATACTTTTTTTGCTAGTCACCATTATTAGCTTAAATCTATGGCATTTTACTCTGCTTAAATTAGCCTAGCGACTAGCAGACTTTTTCCTCTACTGATAGCTTTTACATGTTATTGGTACTTACGCACCGTTTGTTGAAGTCACTGCATGTCCCGGCAGAACAGCACAGTTGAATTTCATTTCACCCGTCTCTCCTCCGCTCCGCTCAATCGTCCGCTTTGGCTTCTCAACATCCTTGATTTGATTCATTTGATATTGACGTGTGTGTGTGTGTGTGTGTGTGTGTGTGTGTGTGTGTGCGTGCGTGTGTGCTCAGATCTGTGTTGGGAGTGCCGAGAGAGCTTCCTTTTCCAGCAGCAGAGGGACCTCAGAGAGTATACCCAAGCAACCATCTACATCCGCAAAGTCATTGAAGACAAGAGGGTATGAAGAGAAAAAAAGAACAGTGACAACTGTATTTTTTCCTCCACATAATACCTAAAATGAGATCCACAGATTTTCCATCATAAGTCTCGAACTTTGTGTTGTCACGTTGCCGTCTGCATAGTTGATAAAGGAGGCGGCTCCGGAACTGAACGCCAGCAGCTCCGAGGCCGAGGAGGAGAAGGAAGAGCATCCGAAGGTGGATGGAGAGAAAGACCCGGACTTCAGCCAGGTAAGTCCATTACCACGCTGTAGCTGTAAACGAATGGATGCTGCTGCACACACAATATCAACTAACTGCTAGCAGCACCAGAACACTACAACTAGTCACAGTGACAGTAGTTAAGGCAGCCAAATACTCCTTGTCTGAAGTTAGTGAAACCTACAGGCTTCCGCCATGTGACTGTCCGTGATTGGTCTAAAATAGTCACGTGACTGGTTGTGTTGCTTTGCACAAAAGCATCTCTCTCTTTTCTCGTTAATTTCCTTTTATTTACATTATTTTTAGCATTAGACGGAGTAAAACAACTTAAATCATCAATTCTTTGTTGCAGCCATTGTTTTTTTTCTCTCACCACAATTTCCAGTTTCCTTTGGTTATAATTGTGCGCCTGATGTGTGCAGTATGAATAAATGAAGTAGCAGTACACACAGGTTACCTTCATGTTTGGTTTTATCTCTAAAAAAAAAAATGTCTTGACAGTTAAGCTCCTTTTTTTCGTTGTTAGCAAAAGACGATGGAATAGAGTCGTCATGGATCGGCAGCCCCTCCCACAGCTAATAATCCGATGACTTTCTTTCAGTCACAAGACGGTGCAAAGCGGCTAAAGATGAGCGACAGCAGCGCAGCGTCTGCAGCTGCTGCTCCCGTGACCAACGTCGCCAAGCTGGGTGGAATACGGAGAAGCACCCGGCACAGGAAACTGCGAGGAGAGAAAGCGCTCATCGTTTCAGCGAACCAGACGCTTAAAGAGCTGAAAATACAGGTGAGAGCTCCGCGGGCACCTGAATCCGAGCCCGGAGCGTTGGAAATGACATGTGAAAAAGATATACTTTACACAGGCATGTGGAAGCCCTTAACCAGAGCAGATTCTGTAATAGAAGTGAATATTGTGCTGACTGTAATCCAATGGTAATGAGTGGCTGACTTTGCTGTGCCTCCTCTGTAGATTATGCACGCCTTCTCCGTGGCTCCGTTTGACCAGAACCTCTCCATCGATGGGAAAAGTCTGACAGACGACTCGGCCACACTGGGCAGTCTGGGCGTCATCCCCGAGAGCATCATCTGTCTAAAGGTACATAGGAGCTTTAAATTTGGCTCCCATCACATCATCTTGATGGTGATTTCCACACATTATCCTTGTTTTTAATTCCATTGTTTTCTCACAGGCTGATGAGCCAATAGCAGACTATGCTGCAATGGATGATGTCTATCAGGGTAAGCGGCGATATCTTCACCTGTTCTACCTTGATTTAAAAGAATTTAAAAAAAGATCATAATTATGCTAATACTGTTTTCTTATATCTTCTACTTGTTTCACAGTGAGAATGCCTGAAGAGGGATTTAAAGGTGAGCGTGCTCTTTTGACTTGAAAAGGATTTTCTTTCCTTCATCCAGCAGGAAGTTAACATCTAACATCTACCCTTTTATAATCAGACTTCATTCACTTCATTATTCTGTTTGAATTGCTGTAAAACATGAGAGGTGTGGATGAGATTCAGAGGTCTGGACCCAGGCTAGACTATGGGCTACACATTTTAGCATAGCATTGTTATATGTACCTTGCCTCGCCGTAGAATTTCCAACTCACACTTTTAATTTGTTCTAGTGTAGGACTTATTTTTAGGGCTTGGTATTGAAGTGTAATACTTTAGATAGATTTCATGATGTTTCAAATGAGGGTTTTGTTCATTTTATACTGTATTGGGTGGCCAACTCTTGGACTTGGACTTGTGTTTTTTTGGTGGGAAGTGTGTTTGGGTTTCCGATTTTGATGTGATCATTTCTGCCCCTCTCTGCAGGCACTGGGCTTCTCGGTCACTGAGGAAAGCTGTGCTGTAGCTATGCTTGAATTGGACAGATGACAGATGGAAATTTGAAGAAGAAGAAAAAAAAAAAGAAGAAGCTTGAATTTGTCAAGTGTCCATATATAAATAAGTGCTTTAATTTGTTTTTGTTTTTTTACGTTTTGAGTAGGCTTTCTTTAATAAAACTGTGACTCTGTTGCAAAGCCGCTGTTTTTCCCTCTACATAAGGTTAGCTGGCCTTTTTTTGATCTTTAAACTTCCTAATCATTCTGAAGGACTGTGTGGTAGTGCTTCTGCCTGGCTAATAGAAGACAAAAGGTTGGGGAAGCTGAGTGGGTCCATTGTAATCGGAGGCTTGGCTTCGGTTGAGTTCTCCTGTTACTCAAGAAAATGGGCTTTGTTTTTTGACTCTTTTAAATTATGGCAGATGGAAAAAAAAAATATCACAACAAATGTTCTTTCTTTCCATTATGTGGAAGCTTGCGTTCTCACTGCAGAGTTTTCCAGGTTTGTCAAAAGAATGCACAAGTAACTGTTAAATATTACAAATATAATACAGTATAAACTGCTCTTAAATGTTAGAACATTTATTACCTCTACAAGCAAATCTATATCTATATACTCCATGTGGCATTTAGAGATACATAGCTACACGGTATGTATAGAGGCTGATTCCTGTATACGTTTCAGCGGCGCAGACCTCGGGAGGTGGAAGTGAGAAGCAGAATGCAAGCAGTGATATGTCCTGTTCTTTTCACTGTTATTTCTTATGGACAATAAAGTTATTTTCAAAGCAACCTGTCCTCGCATGCTCATCATTATTAGATTCAACTTGCTGCCAAGTAGAATGTGTTATTGATGGCACTAGGATTGTTTCGGTCCTGTGAAGGCCAATACTTTATGCAGCAGCATCACAAGTGTAGTCATGAAGTAGTCACTGTTCCAGTGGGTTATTTCTTCAATTCTTCAAGTGAATTTCCATGTATTAAGCTGTCCCCTAAATTCCGGTTGTTTTATTGCTAAGAACATGTTAGTAATCCTCTTCTAACAACAGGAAAATGCCCAGCTCTCGTATCTCGTAAGTGGGTAATTCGGCTAGTACAATTTACAGGAAGGTATTTTAATTAATTAATTAAATGTAATTGTGAATTTTATTCATGTGGTCGAACAAATCTATCTAAATTAATCGAGTTTCCTTAGATGTTCTATACTTTAAAACAAGACACTGGACTTTTAAATATATCATACTCCACATTAGCTGTTTAATAATGATACTAATGATTAATGATACTAAACTAAATTCTTTTTTTTTTGTCTGCTTGCGGGAGGTGCTATGTGCTCCCTGGCTGAACCGTGTTTGTGGACTTTTTCCTCAACCGGAACCGGCCCTATTTCGCTGCCGTACCGCCCGTCGCCATTTTCAAAACGGCTAAGCTTTATTGCGCGCATCAGGGTTGTTCAGCAGAGAAGTTTAAATAAAGAGACGGATCGTTTGAATCATTCAAGGTAAAGACATCCATTGACTGGGAGCTGCATGTCGGACGGTGGTCAGGGTTTTGTCCAGAGTAGGACTGCGCCTGTATCCCAACGACTTTTTCACCGACCTAATATAAATCACCTTTTCCAGATTAACGTTACATTAGCATTCGTAGCTAAAGCTAATGAGCTGGCTAGCTTGGGTGTTATTTTGTAAATATTGAACGAAGGCCAAGTGAACACCGGCGCCCTGAAACCTGTAACCCGAGCTAACCAGCCGGCTGCTAATAAAACGTATATTTTAAAATACAATTATACTTTTGCGAAGGCACAGGTAACGCTAGTTTACAAAATAGCAACGTTATGTGACGTTCCACCTTTCATCATTTGCCAAATTCCGTTCAAAGAGAAAACAAATGAGGGGCTGCGCACTGATACAGGCGCACAACTCAAAGAACTTAAGCAACATGGGACTTATTATGAATATTTGTGATGCATTTACTGGCTCGGCATACATAATGCGGAAAACGTGCACAATACATAAAAATAGTCCCAACTAATGCACTCCAGTCGCCTCCTTCCTGTTCCCATCATCGAATATGACGCTAGTGTGTGGAAGCCGGTCGCATTAACCATCATAAACCAATTCAAAACGCTGAACTTTCCAGTAAATGCGGCACGTCCTTTTCTGTGTCGAGTGTGTGCCATGCCACCATTAAGATACGCATTAAAAAAAATGCTCAGTATGCTGGCTACTTTCAATGCTGTAATACCCTCGTTTGCTGATTGCTTAAAATGATTAAAAAATATATTTTTTTTTAAAAAGAACTGTCAATGTCTGAGCTGAGTTTGACATGATGTTCTCTCCCTGCAAGAGAGAGCGGAACAACCAAAATGATGGAGCTGCCCAACTACAGCAGCCAGCTGATGCAGCAGCTGTGGGCCCTGAGGAAGGAGGGCCACTTCTGCGACTGCACCATCCTGGTCGGGGACGACCCTCACCGCGCCCACAAGCTGGTGCTGGCCGCCTCCAGCATGCTCTTCAGGTAGTGCGGTTTAAAGTGGCGCACATATGGTGGGTTTGGAATTCACACCCAGCGGGTCTTTTCATCGCGCCGTTTCAATGCAATTCCAAGCGAAGTCTCGGGTCTCATGGTTGACCTTTTTAAAAAAAATAGTTTTGACAAATGAATCCTTCAAATCTTAACTCAAGGTCCGCTCACTGGCTTTCGACTGCGGCCCGCAGACTTCACGTGTGGTCGAAAGCTCTGGGAAAAAAGCTTGAAAGTGGGCCTTTTTTTTTTTTAAGATTATTTGGTCAAAGTCTGCTCACAAATACTCACTCGGGCAAGTCCGAGTGTTCATCAGACCCATCGCAATTACACATTATAAACATCATCTGACAGTGCTTAACAAATGTATCAGACCCCCACCCAGTGTGAGGCGTTTGCCCCCCGCTGCCCTAAATGAACAGTATCGCTGATGACCAAAATATTTGATGTCTCTGTAATGGTTAATCCACCAGTATGTGCAAGCCAAGCTCTTTAATCAAAATGATCTCTTTAATGCTGAAATATAATTATTGTTGTTATCCATGAATTCTCAAAATTTACTGTTTTACAAAAAAGCAGAAAGAAAATAGTAAAGCACATTTATTATTTTTTGATTGAGATGCCAAATGACAGTTATTTACTTGCATTCCTGAACAGAAACATTTGTTTTAGTGGCTGCAAAGAATGCAAGCTGTTATCAGGGCCAAAGGAGGTCATACAGAATATTAAGATTTGTGGTTAATATATGTGAATAAGGACCATTTAGTTGTTCCAGTTTGTTATTTGCCTAATAAATAACAATACACTTTTTTGTTTGAAACAAATTTTTGACAGATTTCTAAAATATTTGTTGTTTTCTCATTTTTATGACAGGTGGTCTAATAAATTTGTTAAGCACTGTATATATAAAAAAAAGAACGTTAATGTCCTCTACTCGGTGTCCCTTGACCTGCACACTACGATGCCACGCCTCCTACAGTTCCCTCACTCCTCTGTCGCATTCTTTAATATGCTGGGAGAGAGGCTTCGAGCACAATTTGAGGGTGTAGCTACAGAAAAATCTCTGTCTTGAATGCACAGTAATGTAAAGTGGTATTGATGTATTGACAGAAAATCATTTTCCTAAAATATCCCAGTATTCGTTCTCTATCCAATCAATTGTTGTTGTTTTTTTCTAAATATATTTAATATACAGTGCAGTTATCAAAAATGTCTTTTTTGTTTGTTATCCAGCCCTTTGCCTTCGTACTTCAGCTATAAAGTCCAGAATATAAAGGTTTATAAAAGTTCAAGTCCCATCTCCATGCTGTCTTGTAGCAGCTGCGGTTTTGGGCCAAGTCTAAGTCAAGTCCCAAGATTTATTAGTCACAAGTTACAAGTCTAATCAAAGCAAGTCCACGTCCAGTCTCGAGTCTTATCGATGCAAGTCTCAAGCCAAGTGTCTGCCCCCTGAGGGCGAGGCCAAGTCAAGTTTCAAGTCTTGCCAAAACAGGTCTTTACAGCTCTAGCAGTGGACGTCCACATCACCACGACATTGAGGAATTGGAGTTATTTAGCTGATGTGGTGGGCAGAACCACCAGGCCTGTCAGAGGCCGTCCCGCCTCTCCAAGGTCTTTCTTTGGTCATTGAACAAATTCACATTAATCGTAGCACAAGACAAACGGGTAAGAAAAGGAAAGAGGACTCGTAGTTGGATAGTTGAAAAGAACTTGAAAAGCAGCAAAATTCTCTTCGTCTCTGTCTCAGGTCTCTCCTGGACGGCTCCGACACCATCTCCGTCGACACATCCATGGTTTCCTCGCAGGAATTCGGCTGTCTGCTGGACATGGTCTACACCGGTAAGCTGCCTCTAGGCAAGCACAACGTCAGCCGCATCGTCGCCGCCGCGGACAGCCTGCAGATGTTTGACGTCGCCGTCGGCTTCAAAAACGTCCTCACCAGCCTCGTGAACCAGCAGCCCTCGGCCCCGGTCCTTCCCGCGCACGCGGCGAGCCTCGCCGTGATCAACAAAGCCCAGAGCGCGAACCCTGAAGGCTCAGCTTCGCCCGGCGAGGCCGACTCGATTTCAGACAAGGCGGAGCCGAGCGGTGAGCCGAAGACGGAAGCCCGCCCGGGTGACTGTGAAGAGGCAGAGGAACCAGCATGTAAAAGGACCTGTGTGGAGCTCCCTGAGTCCTCGGGTCAGTTTCAGTTACCAGTTTATTAGGCACAACTGCACAACCTAATACAATCCAATACAACAACCCTACAGTATACAACACAACAACAACAACAACAACGTGTTACTGTCCCTCCACGTTTCACAGAGCCTGAAGAAGCCAAAGCCTCAGACGCCGTAGCGGAAGAAGACAACCCGACGACAGCTGAGGTGCCCGCCGGGCCTGTCGGCAGTCTTCTGGAGCGTTCCTCTCAGCTCGTGGAGCTCCTCGCCAATGCGTCGTCCGTCCTGGAGCTGCTGAGCCAGGCGGCACAGAGCAGCCTGGATGAACAGGAGAGACAGGTAGAAACGGGTCGCCCTCCGCTCCTGAAAGAGGTGTTCTACCTCCAGTTAAAGGTGCCCTGTGGAGCTTTCTTGTAAACAAACGACAACAACAATGGTGCATTTCTGCTCCTGCCAGGTCGTGTGTCGGTGCTGCGAGGAGGCAGACCCCAGCTCAGCGTTGGAGGCGCTGATGAGCAGGGTGAAGGAGGGGCAGCTCGGCGAGGGAGCGCTCCTCCGGCTGCTCCGGGCCGCTCAACAGAAGGCTCCCTCCTCCTTCCCGACGCCGCTGCTCTCCCTGGTGGAGGAGGCGGAGGGGAGGACGCGGGAGTCCGAAGGAGGAGCCCAAACTGGAGGTAAAGAGCAGCACTTTGTGACTGTGCGAGTGGATGTCTTCTCTGTCAATTCTCCCAATCCTGGGATGATGCTCGTAATTCAGATCAGCGTCGTAACCTTTTTTTCCCCCGTCTTTTACAGTTGACTCGGGAAAGCCGAACGGCACCAGGAGTGACAAAAGGGGCGAGGAAGAGGAAGAGGGAGAGGGAGAGGATGAGAACAGCAAGGAGGAGACCGAAGAGGACGAGAAAGCCACCAAGGCCACAACGGCAGACTCCTCCTCCCCATCCCCGTCCTCTTCTCCCTCCAAGCCCTACTCCTGTCTCTGGTGCAAGAAGGGGTTTTCCTACAAGTGTCGAATGCTGGCCCACGTGAAGCGCTGCCCCGTGTCCCAGGAGTGTGAGCAGCAGTGCCCGCAGTGCCCCGAGAAGCTGGCCAACCAGCGCGCCCTGCAGCGCCACCGGGCCGAGGCTCACCGCAACAGCGCGCGAGTGAAGAAGAAGGTGGCCTGCGACCTGTGCGGGCGGACCTTCGCCCACCCGTCAGGTGAGTAACCTGCTGGCGCGGGGGTGGGAAATATGGGTGCATATTTCCTTGTAAGTAAAGGTAATGTTTGAGTTTATTCCTTCACAACACTGATCAGATGCAGCTGCCGCACTGACCTGTTGTCATTGTGAGCAGTGGTGGACTCAACTGCAGGAAGTGTCTGCCGAAGCACCTCGCCGCACTATCATGTGTCATGGAACAGCAGAAACAACCCCCCCCCCCCCCCCCCGCCTCTGTTTGTCACGTTTCAGGCATGATCTACCACAAGCGCACAGAGCACTTTGAGGAGAAACCCTTCGCCTGCGAGGACTGCGGCGCAAAGTTCGGCGCCAACTCGTCCCTGAAGAATCACATGAGGCTGCACACGGGGGAGAAACCTTACCGCTGCAAACACTGCGACATGAGCTTCAGCGTGGCCGCCGCGCTCGCATACCACACCAAGAAGAAGCACTCCGAGGGTACACGCACACACACACACACACACACACACACACACACACATTTAAAAAAATGTTGGTGATCTTAGTTTTCAATGAGATTAAAATCTTTCATTTAAACTACAGATTGTTGTTCCACACAAACATCATATGACAGCATAATTATATCATTGTGTTATCTTCTGACTGCAATCCACCGTCACCATTAATAGGCCAATCAAATCTCAAGATTCCCTTTTTTGTGATTTGCGATCCGCCCCTTCTTTGTGTGTCCAGGGAAGATGTATGTGTGTCAGTACTGTAAGGCCGTCTTTGCCCAGTCCATCGAACTGACGCGCCACGTGCGCACACACACCGGTGACCGGCCCTACGTGTGTCGAGAATGTGGCAAAGGCTACAGCCAGGCCAGCGGCCTCACCGTCCACCTGCACACCTTCCACAGTAAGAAGGCACACACACACACACACACACACACATTCATTCAGGTCCTAGCTTCCTGCATTGTAAGGGAAATGTTTATGTGTGCATCATTTACTGTTGGATCGACTGAACATAATAATAATAATAATAACAATAATATTTGTTTCTCTGCTCCCCGTCAGATTTGTCGGAGCCTCATGACTGTCAGAAGTGTTGTCTCAGCTTCTCCTCGTTGGAGGAGCATCGCCAGCACATCCAGGAGTTCCACCCGAAGGAGTTCCACAAGTGTGCCACCTGCAGCAAGGTGTTCACCAGCGCCGCCCTGCTGGACAAACACAAGGGCACGCACACCGGAACCAAGCCCTTCAGCTGTGACCTCTGCAACAAGTCTTACCAGGTAGGACCAGGCGGCTCAGCCTCACAGCCCCGAGGTGATCCGCTCGTTTGAGTGTTTTATGTGCAATATGTGTGTGCCGTGCGTTTTTCATGTATACGCCTCTCTCCGTTGCCACAGCAACTATCAGGCCTGTGGTATCACAACAGGACCAACCACCCGGACGTGTTTGCCAACCACACCCGGCAGCTGAAGACCCTGGTCCAGTGTGACGTCTGCTTCAAGTTCTTTCCCAGCGCCGCCAGCGTGGCCAAACACCAGGCTGCGGAGCACCAAGGTGAGCAGGGGGTTTAATACAGTGTCACACTGGAAGGTGGACAGTGGCATAGGGGCCAAACGTTTAGACCGTTTTCAAGCTAAACAGCACACACTCTCAAAGTTGACCCACTTAAAGACAAAAATAAATGATTTTCTGTTTCATCTCAAATTCGAAAGCTCATAATAATGAAGTAAATACGTGCAAATGAATGATAACTAACAGTAGCGCGTCTTCACTGACCCCGATTTGTCCCCCCCCCCCCCCCCAGGCTCAGCAGCCTCGGCGGTGCACTGCCCCTACTGCCCGGCCGTGCTGGGCGGGGAGGAGGAGATGCAGGAGCACATCGGCAGCCAGCACGTCGGCCAGAGCAGCGAGGCGTCCTGCTGCCCCCTCTGCTCCCTGGTCTGCGCCTCGCAGCTGGAGCTGCAGGAGCACCTGCTCTCCTGCCACATGGAGGCGCAAGAGGAGCAGGGAGCCGGAGAGGGGGGGGCCTCCACCTCCCACACGGTAAGGATACCAGGAAATATTGCTCAGGTGCTAAATGGTAGAAGTGAAATGATGAAGTGATCATAAAGATGAGTTGCATTGCAAGGGCAGAAAACTGCTGCTGAATCTCTCAAGCAGCTGGCCACGCCCCAATTAGTGATGTCACTACCGGTGTTTTTTTTGCCTCCGACAGCTGATGGGAAAACTTTTGTTTTGTTTGATGAATACATATTTCCTATACAACTTCTCTGTCCAATCAGGTGATTGCAGCAGATCCGGCGGGCAGTGAAGGGGCGGAGTCAGCCGTCTCTGAGGAGCAGGCTCAGCTGGCCGCCGCCCAGCAGGTGTTCGTGGCCCTGGCAGGTGGGAGAGAGTGCGGGTCGTCGGCGGAGGTGGTGGAGGTCAACATGTACGACCTGCTGAACAGCTCCGTCACCTTCATCTGCGAGGACAAACCGCCAGGTCCCGACTCTTAACCGCGAACTTTGACCCCCAGAGGATCACGCCGGACAGTTGTTTTTTTTTTGTTTTTTTTTATGGTTTTATCGTCTCCTCTGATCATAAACACTACAACACAGGCTAAACACACAGAATTCACAAGCCAAGGACTCTTTCTGTTGCAGGTTCATGTTTAGGCCACCAAAATATTTCCTCTGGTAGCGTTTTGCAGTTTTAATAAATGTGGTGAATGTGTGCAGTTATTATGTGCAGAAACCCCGGCTGGCTCATAAGAGTCGTCTCCAAAGAGCACAGAAAGACAAAAGCAGGGGGAGGGTTAGGCCACGGATAAAACGTTTACTGACTGACCGTCGAAGACTCTGTGACATGTGGGTAGCCTGTTCACCCCGCTGCCGTCTGCCAAGCGATACAGAAGTATTCGCTGCTGCACCCACCAGACTGCAGAGCAGCTTCTTTCCTCAGGCTGAGACTGTTTTAAATTCAACCTCCTCCTTCCGTCAAATGTAATAGTTTTATGTTGTTTTGCCGTGTTTATGTGTGTGTTGCAAAAAGGGACTGCAAACATTTCGTTATACAACCTCGTGTTGTAAATGGACCATTAAATGGACCCTTGGACCCCTCGATGTGTCACACAGTTTATATTTGTTTGTCCAGTTAACCAGGAACATTAAAACATCAAAACAAGCTCATGAGTCCAGAAATCAGAAAGTAAAAAGTCTCATTAGGAATAAAAAAAAAAAAAAAAAAACAAATGACAAAAAATTCAGATGTATTGACTTGTTTATTATGGAAGGTTTCACAGACACCCTACGTTTCCGATCGCCTCAGAAACCCTCTGAACAGGCCCGCGTGACAAAGTCCTGAGTAGAAAGTCGAACAAAGAAACCCTTCGTTTGTTAGCGAGCTGTGCTCGACGGGATGCAGTACAATGTTCATTCAATTTAATGAGCGGGGGTCTCTTAAAAAAAAAGGTAAGAGAGAAGGTTACAAAATTCACTCTGAATCTGGAATCTGGACCAAGATATGTTGAATTTTCAAAATGATCTGTATGACTTGTCACGGACTCAGTATTATGTCGAAAAGGAAAGCACTGCTGATTTTGTATTTGCATAAGCTACCTAGCAGTGAGGAAGACAAAGAGGTCGAGGCGAGGTGCTGGAGGATCAGTGCATGTAGGGCTACATCCAATAGGTCTTTGTGCATCCCGTTCTCTTGACACCAATTTAAAAAAAACAGTCCACATTCATCCGTCTCGCTGAGTGTCCCGATTATCTCGGCCTGAAACAGCAGAACCTGCGGAGCAAAATCAACCTGTTTGAGTACTTTTATTTGCCCTGAATGCCGCCTGTCAGGCAGGACTTGCTCCCATGCTGTGTAGCCTTCCACAACAAGCTTTGTGTACACTGACAAATGGTTAGTCTGATGCTTTAAAATGGTTGGAGACAGGTAGGAATGTTTGAATCGGGGCAAGACGCTGGGGATTATCGTCCGGTCTGTCAAGGCAGATCCACTTCAGAAGCTCTCTGATGTTCACTTATAAAAAAGGAAGCCAGTTTGTTGCTTTCAAGTCTTCTAATTTGACTGTTTTGCAGAGATATTGGACTTTGGACTGGACAGAGCTTGAAGCCCCCTGCAAGTGTGGCGGGATTCGTTTGCTTTGCGTTAGCCCGGGGTTTCTGGAGGGACCGACCGATGGCAGCAAGCTTGTGCCTTTGGCCTTGTGTGACAAAGCAACAACGAAAGTGAGCGCACGTCAGTTTCTCCTCTTGATTACAAAACGCAAACAAAGCACGAAGAGCTGGGGGCTAGCAAACAGCCTCTTAAAAAGGACAGAAAGGGGTCACATGTATACATGCCAGGACTGTATGTTTTCTATCAGTCTGAAAGCTTTGGTGTGGTCTGGAAGACGACCCTCCAAAATCCAACCAAGTGGCTTCAGTGTACAAATACATATATATGACAAAGTCTCTTCAGAGGTCCCATTTACACCCATGTGGCCGGGCTCTATTAAAGCTACAGTAGGCAATATTATTGCCGGAAATATAATTCAATATTGTTGCCTACTGTAGCTTTAAAGCTGCATTCATTGATTTTTGTAGCCACTAAGGGAAAAAGCACTCTGCAACAACGTTATTGCTAATGTGTTAGCTCAACACGTCCAACAAGTCCAATATTATCCTTTCAGCTCTGGTTTGGTCTCCACCAAATTCCTAAAAAATATCTTTCTCTTTAACGGCTAAATGTTTAACTTTCGTCGCCAGCTAGCGGCTAACTGTGTCTATCTGCAGGTGGGTGCTTTGGAGCCGTGAGACTGAACCAGAAGTTGTACCATAAAACCAAAACAATAAGCTAAAGGAGCCTTTTTGTAAAAACTGGGTCAAAACTGCTTCATCTAGCACCCCTAAGACAAACACACAAACACATAAATATCACAAATGGGTAAATAAATAAGAGTTTACAGGCTGGTATACAATCATCCACGGCACCTCCGTGGCTGAAGCTGCAGCAGGTGCTTCATCATTTCCCTTCAGAAACCAGTCCACATGCATCGCCTGCGGGACTTTTTCGGCGCATATGTAGTGCAAAACGCTCCTCTGGAGAGGCGACGGAGGAAAGCCTCCAGCAGTTTGTCAGGACAACCGTGCCCTGCCGTGCCCTGTGCTCCGTGCGTGTATACGTACATGTGGTCAGATTCCCTTGTGTAGCTTATTTCATCAGGACTCAGCGGCTTGAAGATGCAAGAGTCCCAAGTGTTTTAAGCTGCAGTTCCTCTATCGGCTACTAGATGCTGGCTTCAAGAAAGCGGTGTGTTTCAGTGTGGGGGAGGTATCGGGTGTGCACACAGCTTTGCTATAGTTATGTCATCTTAAAGGCTGCTGCTTGAGCGGAGGACTCTTGCTTCCAACCTGATTCTCTGGGCCTCTGAGCACAACGTAAATCCAATGTGGCCACTGAGTGAATAAAGCGGATCTGCCTCATGCCGTGCGCTTCCTAGCTGGTGATCTTCTTGCGGGGCAGGTAGGAATTCGTGATCTGGTTCATCACCACCAGAGCAGGGAAGAGGGGCAGCAGGAGGAAGGCCCACCAGGCCGCCCCTTTCACCGTGGCCTGGAACCAGTCTGAGAACATGGCCGACACCACGGTCACCGTGGCCAGCAGGTAGACCACGAGACCACAGGTGGCGTGGTACAGCTTCAGCCTCTGTGGCGGGGAGGAGGGGCGCAGCAGTTTGGGGAAGGTCACACAGATGCCGCAAGCCGCCTGGAGCGCGGTGGCGGCCAGGGTGCCAATGCCCAGCACGCTGTGCCAGGTGACGAGGTGGGGCAGCTCGGACACGTTCTTGCTGGCCACCATGAAGCCCAGCCCGGTGGCCGCAGCTATCAGGACCAGAGCCTGACAGAACCAGTGGAGACGGACTTTACCCTTCCGGGACTTGAAGCAGAAGGGGGATCCTTCGGCCGAGAAGAGGAGGATGCCTTCAGTCATACACAGGCAGTACTGCAGGGGGAGAGGACAGACAGAAATGCGTTAATAAAGGTGTTGTCCTTCTTATTTAGCTTAGCTGTGAGAAAATAAAGGATAAGGTGGAGGCGAATAACAAGACCATTATTTTCTTATATAAGGACACCTTCTGTGCATTACGGCTGTTAGACCATGGCCACTTAACGGGAAAAAATATAGGCTGTTGGTTTGTGGTCACTTCAGCTCATACTGTACAGGAAAACTATGGTAAGCAATCGGAATGATCCTTGAATTGCACAAAAATTGAAGTCTGGTGATTTTCTATTTTTCTGTATGTATGTATGTATATATATATAGCTATATGTGCAGACCCGAACCAATAACAACCATGAATATATCCTAACAAGTCTTGTGTGTGTATATCACAGCCTGATATATCTTCAGCTCCATTGTTGTCCAAAAACTATTACATTTATTTTGACTCAATCCCACGTGCACCGTCCTGCTGCCCCAAATACTCACTAGAGCACCAAATGTGGATTAATCCACCGCTGGAAATAGTCCCACAACAAACGCACCATTTCCTCCTGTTTGAGAGGCATTACAGTGGCCAGCTGTTTTAGGGAAATGACAGAGCCTTTTTACAACCATACTCGTGACCTGCATTTAAAGATTTCAATCTTCAGTAGGAACCAGTGGGCTTGGGGCTGAGCGCCACGGACAGAGAAGTCAGAAAGTATCGAGAGGACGGACTGACACATTGTTGGGTTGGGTTTTTTTTTTTTATGGAATTTGCAGACAATAAGAGAAATATATAGTATAATACCAGCTTAATCATTTAAGTGCCGGTGATATAGCTGGAGAACCTGCAGTTTGATCAGGAATTCTGAATGGTGGTTCAACTGTCCACTACAAGCAAGTATGAGGTGCCCACATACACAATTTATCAGGTACCTGCCAGCCAATCGGAAATCAGCGTTATTACGGTATGTTTGCGTCATGAAACAAATTCTGTTCCAACTTGTCCTTTTTTTTGTTTGTTTGTTTTCACCACTATGTCACTATGAGATTGTCATAAATGGTCTCATCGTATATGCTTTGAATGCATTTCTGTGGGGGAAAAAAAAAAAAGGCCAATGGTCAAATCAAAGGGAAGAGTTGTTTCAGGACAGGAGAGGCATGATGGTTTGTACAGTAAGTGACGACGCGTCCGGGCTGATTCATACTGCCGTGAGCCGTGACGGACAACTTCAACCTTGCGAGCCATTTCAGAGCACAAAGCCACCTCGCCACCAACATTCTGGGTCAGTCTGTAACACAATAGCCGACGCAGTGACGCAACATGGGCGTTAGTGTCAGCGCTCCCTCCTCCCTACTCCCTCCCATCCATTATTCACAGTGGAAAGAAGACGGAGACACAAAGACAGGCGTGTGAAATCATACACTGTATTCTTTTGAATTCGTCAACTCAGTGACACTGAGATGTGATGCTGCGACAAACTGAGGAGGAAAATAAAAAGCCAATAAACTCATGTCAAGCCAGTGTCACAGTGGTCCCTTTTCCCTGTTTTTCCACAATTACTAGATCATTACCTCATGATTATAATAAAAATTTTGTCATTTTTATCAATATTAGGAGCAGGGCCAGCATAATATCAACTGATCTATTGAAGGCATCAAAACTAGGTCTTGAAATAGATTTTGACAAGAAAAAATATCCATTTTTTCCCCCTCCATTGGTGAATATAATGCATGTGTGGACAGAGAAAAACAATCAAAGTGATAATAAATAAATAAATAAATAGACAAACCTATATGCTTAATTACTTGATGTTTGTGCAGCACTGCGGGTCATGCATGCATGGACTGTAAACTTACCGCAACAGACATACACACTGGATGCCAAGAAAACAGACCTGGGGGGGGGGGGAGAAACACCGGTAAGCATCTTTAAGAAGTTGGAAATTCATTAATGACAAAACACAAGTAGTAGGGCTTCAGTAGGGATCACTATAACCTTTGTGTAATGAAAATATTATTATTATAATAATATTTATTATTTGTGTATATTATTATACCCTTGTATACCCTAATACAGATCAATAGAAATAGTACACAAATACACAAATATAGCAGTACGGTGTTTCAGAGTAATATCAAAGGAGTACTATACCTATAATCACATTAGTTGAGGTGGTTATTAAGAGGAGGAGGAGGGGGGGGGGGGGTTACACAGCTTAAAGCTATATGTGTATTTGTAGTACATTTAATTGGTTTATTCCCATTAGTAACCCATTACACCGAACACACACACACACACACACACACACACACTCACTGGTTCCGGGTCTGGACAGCAGGGAGATGATGAGGGTCAGGCCCAGGCCGGTGACGTGAGCCGCTATCACCGCCGCCCTCCGCAGCCACACGTACAGCCAGAAGTCCCGCAGCCCCAGCCCCTCTCCCACCGGGCTGTACTCTACGTCGGACCGCATGCCGCCGAACCACCACCACCACCACCACCACCACCTGCCCGGCTACCTGCCGGTCACTCCGGCGGGTGCAAAAGGTGCGCTAGAACGGAGAGACGCGGCGCGCGTGTGCGGCCGGAAAGCTGCGCGAGCTCCATAGTCGTCCAGTTTGAGAAGGTGGAAGACCCGGACAGAGACGGAACGGCACGGCACGGCACGGCACGGCGCGGAACGGCACGGCGCGGCGCGGCCAAGCCAGACACAATGACAACACGGGACTGCTTCCGGTGTGCAAGTTTTATTTCAGACTCCGCATCTAAGTTTCTTCGCATCGGTCTAATCTAAGATCTACGATTGAAGCGTCATCATTAAAAACACACACACACGTTCATAATTAAAAGCTATAGCTAAATAAGCTAATAGGGGATCTGAATGTTTTACTTTTTCAATTGCAGTGCTTCCTTCGCTGCGTAGCTCCTGTGGTCCCGCTCGGCCGACTTGACTAAAACAAAGAAAGCGGGCGCTGTAATCCCTCCGAGGCTAACGCGGTCCGACTGTGGATTAAAACCAAGAAAAAAAACCCAACACACTGGTTTGACGGCTGTGCTGAATGCAGACACATCGCCATCAGGAGCGGGGGGCCGTGCGGCCTCTCCTCCGAGTTCATACACCATCAGACAGGCTGTTCTCTCTCCATCTGCTGTCCCATACACCCCCCCTCCCCACACACACATACACACCTGAAACCAAAGCCTGCTGCAAAATTGCAAAATGATAAAAAAAAAAAGATTGTAACCCCGCCCCCCCGCAACTTTCTCTGCTGGTGGCCCGTGTTTTGGTTTCACTTCCTGGTTTGAGTCCCAAACTTCGCCAAAGAGTACGAAAGCAGCGAGATGCTTCCCTCTTCGACTTCCTCCTTTTCAACTAATAGTCCTCGCATGGTACGCAGTTAGTCAGATGGCGGTCTGGCGGAGGAAAACGGCCGACAGGCTTTACTTTAAGAGCGTACCGCTCATGTATTATTATTAATGAAAATAATTAAGGTATCGTCATCATTAGAGGCACAAATTAGGGGACCGTGTCAACAAGAGGTGGAATAAAACTGGTGCGTTCAAGTACAAATTGAATGTATTCTCTATTACATTCCGTCAACATTGTTCGAATACATTAAAGGGCATCGTAAAAAAATAAAAATTACTAAGGTATGATCCCCGGTCTGTTTTGAATTTTTATCACAGGCTGTACGTGATCTCTATGGTTACCATGTATGGCTTGAACTTATTAATCAGTTATTTCTGTAATAAATTAATTTTAACCCTGTCAAAGCTGCAATACTCAGAAATGAAGGTTTGATTTTTAAGATGTCAAATTGTTTTTTTTCCTCTCTTTCTAAAATAATTACTGTTATCAGGTGCACAATGCAAGTCATCACATCGAACAAAGAGGGAACCAGGCCCCGCAGACACCACAGACCACAATGAAAACCAACTAGCATGTCTTTGAGGGTTAGAGTTTAAAAAGTTTTAAACAGAACTTCACCAGAAGAAGGTTCATTTACAAAATATCTGAATTTAGCTGTGGAACCACAGCAGTAACAAATATTTACTTTTTCCAAAAGATATCAAATATAATATATCGGTCTGAATTTTGAGGAAATCTGAAAGAAACTCACTCACTGTGAGCATCATATAGATTCAATGAAGTGTTGAAACAAGAGGATACAGAACATTACTGGGATACTGTCAGACACTGTGGAGGGTGTTCTAAATGTGAAGAAACTGGGAATGTGGGAAAGAGAAAAAAAAAAATCAAGAGCTTAAATATAAACACGTATAAGCTTAAAAAACAAAATAAGTCACAGAAACCAAGTGTAAAGGACATTTTTAATCCATTTTTATAAACCAACATATTTAATTTAGCAGCATAACCGGATGGTCTTGAGGTATATCTAGATCCATACTCTGAATTTCATCCCGCCCTCCCGCTCCCAGTTCTCCCTCAGACATTCATCCAGACAACAGATTCACACACTGCACTAGGTCTGCACATACAAACAACCTGACACACTCATACTAGAGCATCTGCTCGATAGACAAAAGCCAGGCAGGCAGACAGACGGACACACACACGCACGCACACGCACACACGCACACACTTGAGTCCTGTTGCCTCAGTCTTGGACTGAGCAGAGCTGGCTCCCTCATAGTGGCTTGTAAGGCAGGCACACTTAATGGTGCAGTTTTGGCTGTGGGACAAAAGAGATTTGAAATCGTTACTTTCAGTTTGACAACTGGTCTGTATATTCCCTTCAGAGCTGTGCGAAATGGGGGGTAAATTAAAAACAAACTGACATACAGTCGGAGGTCGAGAGCAGAACTAGCGCTGGCTTAACTTTAGCCCGACAACCCACAGACCACCAGTTGATGTATTCAGTGGCTGATTTGCACGTTGATTCTGAGTTTTTGTTTTAAGACATTGTGTAAATCGGTTACAACAGGTATCTGTTTTTACAGAAATATAATACAGAAAATCTGTGTTTGGTGTCTAAAGCTCGTCGTTTTGCAAAGGTGGCTCTGAGACGTCTGTGGCGTGCCCCCACTCAGTGTTGGGACACTGACCTCGGGGAGAAAAGCAGCCTATTTAACTACTAAATCATTTTTCCCGTCGCCCAGTGTGCTGCTCGGCTCCGTGCTTTTCTCTCCTCCAAACTCACCTTCTGTGTGCCCAGTTTCTTCTCGACGCCCCCGGCCAGCCCCCCACCTTTACTGTCCTTCCAGGGGTAGAAGTTGGAGCGCGGGGAGGAGGAGGTGGCAGAGCTGGAAGAGGAGGAGGGCAGGCGGTGTGCTGAGGGCTTGGAGGAGGGCGAGTGCTCCTCCATGCCGCCACCCTTGCGTTTTTTCACCAGGCCCTGGTGCTCAAAGCCCCTCCCGCTGCCCTGCCCGTGCAGTCCTGAGTCCCCCACACCACCCCAGCTGTGGGAGTTATTGGTGGCAGAGGAGGGGTCCGGGGGTGATGAATGGCCCAGGGGTGTGTGTGTCCGTCTGTAGGTCCAGACTGCCTTGGCGGCTGGCGAGTGGGACTCTGAGGGGGAGGGGTGGGGGCGGGGTTTGCTGCTGGGGGAAAGCGTGCCATTGGTCTGTCCATGTGGGAGAGGCAAGGGGATGGGGGGTTTAGAAGAGGAAGATGAGGAGGAGGAGGAGGAGGACAAGGCAGCGGAAGGTGGGCGGCCACGGTCCTGGAGGATGATGCAGTTCCTGTCGGGGCCTGAGTGCTCCCCTTCCTGTGACGGGGCTTTGCGCTTGCGGAGGGCGGCGGCGGCGGCGGCCTCCTCTCGCAGCTTCAGCATCTGCTTGCTGGGCCGCCCCACGGGGTTCTTGGGCCGCCCGGCACCCACCTGACGCATGGTCACGGGCTTACACGGAGACACCAGGTGGCCACCACCAGTGCTGCTGCCACTGCCCCCGGAGTTCTCTGATTGTATGGCTGTCGGGGGTCTCCCTGGACCACGACTGGAAGAGGAGGAGGAGGAGGACGAGGAGGAGGAGGAGGATGCCGTTTTGAGGGAGGAGCTGATATGACTTCCTGTGCGTACCTTAGAATGTAATGAAGAGGAGGAGGAGGCGGCGGCGGCTATGGATGAGGGAGACGAGGACCTGATGGCCTTGGCTGAGGGAGACGGAGATTGAAGGTCTGTGGCTTGAGGTATTTTCCTGGATTTAGAGAAAATAAATCCATCAATCAATAGATCAGAACAAAACTGCAACAAGTATTTGACCTGAATGACATTCATGCAGTTCTAACGTTTATTCACAGACGAGTTTGTGCAAGACACGTTTCCTAAATTGTGCTTCTGGAATCCAGTGTTTTATGCCACAATGGAGCATCTGACAAATGTCACGCCAACACTCTTATAAAAGGGTTACAAGAATTTACAGTTACTCTGGCATTAGCTACCGACTGAACTGTGTCCATAGCAACAAGTATAGCATGAAGTGCGCGGTCTTGTTCAATTATTTCATGAATTAAATCTCATATGTTTATACTTATTAACATATGAGATTTATACTATAAAATACCACAGTACACATTAAACCTAATTTCTGTCGACTCTTAACTACTTTTCTGAAATCCCTGCTATTTTAAGCTGCAAGTAACACATCAACAGGACTTCTGCTTGGTGCTATGCTCCCAGTTGATTCTCACTGGTTGGTCACAGTTGGTGATTTAAACACTGCTTCTCTTTTTTTTTTTTGTACCCGGCTGAAGTGAAGAACGCCGTGAGACAAAGCGGAACGGCAAACTTCACCTTTGCGTCGTCCATTATGTTCATGCGTCGCAACACCTTCTTGTGCATTATTGCTTACTGCAAATTCTTGCGCGACTGTTTGCATTCAAACCTCATTTGGTGCTGATGCACCAACCCTCGTCATCATGGACATCAAGGGTGGCAGGATATGGTTTTTCTCTGACCCATCTACACAAAATTTATCTGTCTCTACTGTGGCTGGGGTGGGGAGGGCATTCAGTTTGTACTCATTCTGGTCATCATGTTCTTTTGTTTGATTTAAAAAACAATGAAGTTCAAATAAGGGCTGCAAGTCCTACACTGTTCACTCAATATGTAGGATCATCCTAATACAATTAAGATACAGGAGACCAATCTTGCCTGAAAAATATAGTAGAAAAAAAAAAATCTGATTACTGACCAGCTACACTGAAGCGCAGATTTGCTAGTAACTAGGTAACTGCAGGGCTCTTTTCTTCTTATGTACATGTAAACACAGTCAATGTCAGCTGATATTCTGGGAAAATCAAGTCTCCATCTTCGCTGCCAACTGCACAGACTCTCCACCGCTGCTATTCTGGGCAGCAGAAAGCGCCATCTGCTTCACCCGTTAGTGACTAAGCGGCGGGTTACGCTGAAGTTTATCTGGTGTTTACCAATGCGCAGGATATCTGATGCAACTAGCCCTCGTCCATTTTACAGTGGGAGAGAGTCTACAAAAGAAACCGAAATTGGACGGAGAGTGGGGAGAGAGCGGCACACCTGATCCCGTGCAATCTGGCGATTATCATTCCACATTCAAAAACACACACAAAAAAAAAAAAAACAATGCATCACCTGTGGATTGGCAAATTTCAGCTGTGGTGATCAGGGCCAATTCAGCCAATTTGCATTAGCGGGCTGAACATTTGTAGTGTAGGCATGTCACCCATCTGACACCGACAGCTCATTTTTATCAGAGAGATTAGAGCCGGTGTTGGTACAACCATCAGCACCATCTGATGAGCCTTATTTTCAGTGACCCGCTATGAAAAATAGAAATCAAGGCAAACCTTTTACTATAATATAAAATAAAAATACAAATGCCAGTGAGAAAAAGTGACCAGTTAACTTTTTCCTTGGAAAAAAAAATCTGAAAGGATTACCACCATAAAAGCAGAGTAAACCCAAAAAAAAAAAAAAAAAAAAAAAAAAGGCCAGGCAGGAATGTGAGCTCAGGTTTCTTACTTCCAAAGATGGGCGCTGATGTGCTGCTCCAGCATGCTGCTGAGGGCCGACCTCAGGTGATGAAGTCTCCTGTCAAACGTGTAGATGCCGTGGCCCATCGCATGGCTGCCGAATGAACACACCTGGAGAAAGGAGACTTGTTGTAAGTGTCTCCTCTTTGTTATCTGTACCAGTGGTGGTCTGTGGGGGCTTAGAAAGAACTCCCTTCTGTGTTTTGATGCATTTCTGGGTGAAACAGGATCAAAACCGTGACAACCTCTGCGGGGAACAGCACGATTACCCTCCATGTACGTATATCAAGGTCATAAAACAATACTAAATCAGGAAGACCGAGATAAATCCCTGATATATCCCTGTCAGTAGTAGTCAGTCGCTTTACTTCCTCCCTTTTTTTTTTTTTTCCTGCTAAGAGCACGAAGGAGAGGTTTAGCTGGAGCAGGAACAGCGGTGCGACGGTCCACTGAGCAGCATAGCTTGCACAAACACGAGTTGCCATGATCAGCCCTCGCAAGGAAAAAAGTTACCTGTGATCTCATCACAGGAGACAATGTCTTCAGTGTGCAACGGAACGCTCAGAAGCCAGAGGCTTTTTTGAAACAAAAGTGCTGCAGTCGGGTGACACAAAACTGGTTTGGAGAAAACAGCACACGCGAAAATGGCATGACAGTGGAACTAGTATGCTTTGCTAGTGTCAGTATGTAAAAACGTGTGAAAATGTATATTTTGGATATGGGTAATGATGAAATACGGCTATAGTAGCTCAGAGTTCACAGTTAAGACCAGGGCTCCACGCTGACTTTTTTTTTTTCTTCCAAGGAGTACAACATGTGCAACATTTAGGAGCACAGTGAAAAATACATGATACGCCAGCACCACCTACACAACCCACGCTGCCCTTTGTGTAAACAAGATTACTGAACTATATTTATAACAATAAATCTAATAAAAGAGATGTATAATAGAACAAAGGGAACGTGTTGCTCTTAGGAGGAGGCTGGCTAGAAGGAGCACATACATCTGTCCACTGCAGGCGCGCTATCCACAACCTGGATGAGTACCTAGTATAATATTATAACATTAATAAAAAGTATAATGTTAGTATATTCATTATAATTCCATAAAATAGTATTAGTAGTCTCTAATTTGATACTGCTAACTACTATAATCATAACCACTCATGCATAACAATGAGCTTAACAAACATTCATCAAAGTTTACAGCGGCATGTCAACCCTTTTAATGTCCCGCCCCATTCTAGGCTGTGATTGGTTGTTTCACAAAAAGGGCCCCATTTGATTTAAAGGCTTTCCGCCCCCCATAGGGGTCAGAAAATGCTTAATGCAGCTTTAAAAAAATAACAACCCAAAATGCAAACTAGTGTCTGTGCAAGGAGGACAAGAGACAGATTTGGCCTTTTCCCATCCAAAGACGAACTGCTCACCGCTAGTGGTCTGGGAGGTGCAGCAGAGGATGGGAACTCAACGGGCTCCTCGGGTCCTTCCGCCTCACTCTCATCACTGGAGATTCGACCGTGGACGAGAGGCGATGGGACTTTGAGACTTCCCTCATCCTGCCGCTGCTTCTCCTCCTCTGGGGTGCTCTCTGACACAGCTGTAGGCCGACTGTAAAAAAAACAACCCAAAAAAACAAATTCAAGTTGTTGCTTTTGAATATATTATATATAATCATAATATCCAATAACGAACTGATGCTCACTGTCTCTAACCCTAACCCTCATTGTCTCTGTCTATTTAGAGCCTCTACAGTACATTAACTTGTCGAGTTTTATACCATTCCCTTATACCAGTCCTTCCTTCATTAAGTTATGTTATAACTGTCACGTTTTTGTTGAAACTGTGTTGATTCGACTGTATAATTTTGGAAGCTGTTAAACTGCTTTGCATTACACAGGGAGCCGCTTCTGTTTATTTAGGCTACCGTCATTGATATTATATTTGGGGTGGATAAAGTAATTTAAAAAAACACCCGTCGCTATAATACAACACAATTTAGGATCTTTATTTAGATAACAGAAGAGAAGTTAACGGAGCTGCAGACTGCAGTCTGTGAATGCTGTCACCTGCAGTTTAACCAGTCAATCAGTTGGGGGGGGGGTTACTCTTGTTACTGTACCTGTCAATTAGTAAACAGTAGTAAACAGTACAAAAAAAATCCTCAACAATGCAATACAATTAAGGATGACGTCATCATGGGTTAATGTTAGCATTATTGTACCTCGGCTACAGCTGAACGATATGCAAAAAAACAAGAAAATCTTATTGCGATATGACGATTTTAGTGGTAAGGGTCATTTTTTCAGAAAAAAATGAAAATGATGATGTGATTTTTTTTCCCCCTGGGGTCTGTACCAAACAAGCATGTTCCCTTACATCTGGATAATACGGACACATTCGACCTTTAAGAGAGAAACCGAAGCTGTTGCACTTGGCCGTATTGCGATTCGTTAACATTTTGATTAATTGTTCAGCCCTGACCTCGGCCTTAATGAATCCAGACACCCACGATGTTGCGTTGACAACAGGTGTGTGCCGGGTCTGCTAAAATGCTCAGGGTGGAGGTCATTTAACCATTCAGCTCAACACTTCTTAAAACGTGAGGGAGCAAATTGCGGAGGACCCGGAGGTGCACAAGGCTCACAGAATGCCGTTCAGACAAACTCACAGATTATCACTCACACGTTCCGTCAGCAGAGAGCATCAATGCTGCCTAGCAAATAGCGTCAGATGTGCGCGCGCTACGTGGTGTGTAACCAGTAAGTGGGCAGTCTCTCCTTTGCTTTAATATGAGCTTTTATAATGGAGTTTATATTGTTTATACAGCTCCATGTTTCCTGCTTTGGGGATGGTTTATTCTACTGTTGATTCTGTCAGAAGTGTCACGCCATTTAATTTATGGGGCTTAATAATCCTTGTTTGTCATTTATAATTGATAATCAGTTGTATGCACAGGCAAGTGCTTCTATAGAAATGGAATTTATGGTTAGTTGGGACATAAGGGCTCACGTGGTTGTTCTGCTAGCATATTCGCTGACATTTAAGGCTATTTATTTTGCAGCCTAAAGGCGTTCTTTAATTCAACAGTTATTTTATCTAAAACTAAATTCATTTGAATATGAATGTTTATAATGTCTAGAAATGCCCTAGCTGCCACCATGCAGACTCAGGCTTCAGTAAAGCTCACTGACCTGAAAGCAGGGAGGCTGGCCAGAGGTCGCCTGCAGTGTGGAGCCCCAGCCTGCTCCCTGGGGGCCTCCGGGCTGGGGGACCGTCCAGTGGAGGAGCCTCCCTCCAGGGAGAGGGCCCCTTTCTCGCGTACCTTGGTCTTGAGCTCTGCCACCAGCTGGTCAAAGTTCTTGCTGCGGCCCATCACCTTCCTCCGCTGGTGGATGGAGTGGATCTGAGGACCAGGACACGGAACACAGTTAGTCACCATTTCATTATGATGGACGTTGCTTATTGGACCAAACCGGATAATCAAAACTTTGGGGCTGATATTGCTCCAAAGCTGTCCTCTGCTGGTAAAGGAGGTGTATAATGCAGGGAATAGGCAAGCTGAAAAAGTTGAACCATCATGAAAAGTAACCTCTCGCTGTATGAAGGCACCTTTAAGTCAAAAAGGGGGACGTGTTGGGGTTAGGGTGAGAGAGGGCTGGGTGTTATTAAGGCTAAGCTAAGAGCAAGGGTTGTTGTGGTGGATCCATAAGAATGCACGAGAGGAACCTGATTCTAACTGGGTAGCACACCACCGAGACCCCATCGACGGTTTAATTCCAGTGTTTCCGGGCAGCAGCAGCGGGATAGTAGGGATGCAAAGCGAGCCCTCTTAAGTCAATTTCTCCCAGTTTGACACTTATCCCAGTATGCTGCATTGGAGTAAACACACACATTGTCGAGGTCTTATATTTTGGTCTTGATGCTTTTATGTTTTTCTTTTATAACCCGGGTCCTGGAGAAACTATATTTAATTGTAGCTGTAGCCAGAGCAAAACAACAACAACAACAACAACAACAACAACACAGGAGCAGAAATTACTGAATGACTTTACAGTTGATCCTGTGTCTTGAGCTGGATCTCTAAATAAGCGTTCAAACGACGACGCAAACGACACGCCCGTGTCTCCAAGTTGCCTATTTTCCAAAAAACACAAAAAGCATTCAATTTACATTGAAATCAAATAGACAAAAGAAGTAAATTAAAAGGGAACATTCAATTTCCTGTCGGAGGCAAGTGTCTCTCGTCTTTTACGGCGTAATTTATTCTATTAAATAGGAACATTCAAGGGGCTTTATCAAGTAGCACTGTTGCTGTTATCAGTCCAATGCTACTTACTTATTGCGTATAAATAACACATTTCTAATTTGAAATCGTGAATAGTGAATGAATAGTTCAAATGACGACGTAACGTATTTCCTCCCTAGTAGCAGGTGGAGGAGTCTGTTTGCCTACAGATGCAGGTATAAGGTACAGGCGGCTTCCCTGCTCGTCTTTCCCTGTCACTCCTGTCATTTCCTGTTAATCAGGTCATCGTGTCTCTACACGGCTGGATGTGGCCTCTCGCACTCACTTCCTCCTTCACACACACACACACACACAACCATATATGGCCTCTTCCTGTGCTGGGAGGCATTTTCACCGCTTAGTATCAGTGCTGATCGGTAACAAGGAGCAGTGGCTGCAGCTTCATTCATTTGAACGTTGCTATCACTCTCTTCAATGGTGATTTCATTTCCTTCAGTGTGTTCCGGATCCTATCGCGTCTTGTGATTTGATACATTTCAGTGGGCTCGTTTAAAAAGATATCCAACAATGGGATCACACAGCTTTATGTGCAAAAAATGAACTTTTGAAACACTGATGAAATGTAGAGCGCATAATAAATCCAACCTGTGCAAACACCTTTACACAGAACAAAGCATTTACGGTGGAATGCTAGATTTTAACCAATTCTTCGACAAGCAATTCTCACAGTGCATTAAACAGGGTTTTCCAAAGGCTGCAGAACGTGTGTGTGGCATGAGCGGTATGCACAGTTTGTGCGTGCACCTTTAGAGTCCCTAAGTGACTAAAAGATCACGATTTGAGAGATGAAAGTGTCCATAGGGATTTAAATTTTATACCAAGATGGAACAAAAAGTTGAAAAACAAAGGTTGCGACAAAGTGTTTCTTTCTAGCGCTGGTTATTGTTTGAAATGTATCGCCATGGCTTTACTAAAACTCTGGATTGGTTAAACGGATGAAACAGGACGCTTAAACGCTCGGTATAAGCACATCAGAGCGGTCGCTGATAAAAATAAAAAAAAAGGCACCACCGTTTTTTTTCCTCTCAACAATGGTGGCGGCCAATGTAACAAAAGGCGGCTCGCCTAACTAACCATACAGAGACATAGAAACACAAGAGGAAGGTGATGCTCATCATCGAAAACTCAACTTGTTCCATCATCGCATTACTCAAAAAGCTCCTATTTTTGGCCAGACCAAGAGTGGGTTTGATTAGGAAGTAAATTGTTGGCATAAGAGTTTTTTGGGGGAATCAGTGCACACATGCCAATAACATTTTAAAAAATTAAAAAAGGGGAAAACTTAATTCAGTGAAAACAATGAGGGCTCACTGAACACTGGCTTGAATGAGTATGAAAATGATACAGACACCTATGGGAGATTTTGTGTTAAACAGAACTCTCTACCACCGCCACCACCATCAAAACACTAAATGAGGGAATATTTTTGGGAAAATAAAATCCTACAGGAATGCACATCACGACTGGTAAATCCTCAGTGCAACCCTAGAGGAAATATTGACAGTCCTTGAGATCTAACAGGGAACAATAAAAATACATTAAATGGAAATAAAAGAGGCACTCCTTGTTGATTTAAATGACAGAAGAAAAAAAAAATCACTACTTCCTCCGTCCTCACAGTCCACCCAAAATCTAACTCTCAAGAAAACTGACACTGAAAAATCAATTCCAGATTACTTATCTCTGCCATGGACATATTTCTATTTGCTGTCAACTATCTGATAAAGACACAATAACAAACATATTATCTGACTTGTTGGCTGTTGATGTCTGAGCAATGAAGGGACCACAAACTCACAACCTACTTTCCTGTTCTGATGTGTACTAATTGGGTCAAAAGCAAAAGGGAAGAGAGGACCGGATGTTGAAATTAAGCCTCTCAACCTTTTACTGCACTACACAGAACAAATAGAGAGAGGGAAAAAATGAAAACAAGAAGAAAAAAAAAGAGAGAAATGAGACAGAAAATTTGAGAGTCTGAGGCACAAGAAGTAGGGCATGAGTCTGGTGAAGCAGAGTGTGTTTGGAGCTTACATTGCATGTCAGGAGGCGAGTGCAGACCTTCTTCCTGTCGGGGTCAAGGACGCCGCAGTGCTTGTCCAAGTCACACTCCCTCTCTGAGGACACACAAGAGAGCATCTCAGCTGCAGCATCACACAGGCAACGCAAAATCAAGAACACCTCTGTACAACATCTCTGTACCCCCTACACGGTGCTGACAATAATGCCAGCAAACATTTCGCCAGAATGATTCCGGGCCGCTAGACACGCCGCCATGTTTTTCAGCTGTCCGCCCGGCTGAAGGCACACATCTATCTTAATCAATACAGCCATCTACACAGGCTGCGTAACGGCTTGTGTTTCAGTCGCACCTTAAACCCAAACGCCTTCAGGTTCAAGTCCATCTTCTTCTCTTTTACGCGCGCAATTACAATGATTGTATGTTGGGCTCTGAATGCTGCCAAA
This sequence comes from Enoplosus armatus, assembly GCF_043641665.1. Classification (NCBI taxonomy): domain Eukaryota; kingdom Metazoa; phylum Chordata; class Actinopteri; order Centrarchiformes; family Enoplosidae; genus Enoplosus; species Enoplosus armatus. The sequence goes on along the minus strand of NC_092182.1, from coordinate 2,644,514 downwards.
TCGTGGGTGACTATGCAGCCATGCTGTCTCCGAACACATCCTATATAGACACTGACGGAAAGCTGAAGCTGCTGCTCTTCTGACGTGCTTCCCCTACACAGCCTGCGTAGATACAGTGCAAGTCTGTTCAGAATGACATTGGCATTTCTAGACCATTTTGTTGGTACAGCCGGGACGCAGAGGGCTCTGGCAGATTGGGAAAAAGACACTGCAGGGTCAGTTCAACCCGACTCAACTTCTGTGCCAATCAAATACATGCACGTGCCCATTCCTGTTAAATGTGAACTGCGTAATTCTACTGGTTACTGTTGAGATTGTGCGGCGGTTTGGCGTCTGATGGGCCTTCAAGCTCAGAGGCTGAACATTCCAATTTGCCTTCCCTGGGTGGCATTTCATTGTTACAACTCTACAACATGCCCCACCAATGCAGCTCCAACGCTGTTCTTGGTCTGAACATTAGATCGAGGTAAACAAAACTTGTCATGTGCTGTGGATCTGAGCTGAAACTGCTGAAACCAGTAGACTTCCAGGTATACTTTAGCATGCTGGTGAGGACACTACATCAGAGGAACTTCCTCTTAAAAAGACTTTCAGCCTATATCTAAGCGATAGGACCATGATTATTTAGCAAGTAACATGATCACTAAAACAGACTACATGATGTATCCATCCCTCAAACGCTTACTCTTTCCATAGTACCCAAATTATACTCACTGGAGGCCACTTTGTTGTAGGGTCTGGGGATCCGGTGGCCTTGAACTGCAGAGGGCAGAGGGGAGTCCTTCCTCTGGCTCTGGGCGGGGGGCCTGTCACTGGGTGAAGGCCTGCCAGGCGGGGTGCCTCCGTGTGGCCAGGGCGGATCTCTGAGTGATGGAGGTGGAGAGTTCATTGGAGGCTCCAGAGGCGGCGGCTGCTTGAATACTAATGACTCTGTGTGGCTGCTGTGGGAGGACTTCTCCAGCGGGGAATGTCTAGGGGTTGGAGGAGGTACAGCAAGTGCAAAGTTAACTTTTTGGCTTAACTTTTAACAACACTGGCAAAAATTAACATTAAAAAAATCTACGTTTTAAAACAAAAGTTATTCTCGTTAAGCGGCCGCACATTATATTTTCTTTTTGTCTTTTTCGTCAACACACTTGATTTTTATGGCGGTTGGCAAACAACGTTATGGTGCATTACCGCCACACACAGGAAAGCAGTGTGGATCGGGAAGTGTGGATGCGCAGAACACCGGACCGGCACGGAACCCTGAATGGAAGCCTGTGCACGTTCATGAGACTGCTGTGGTCTCGCTTAAAGCTGCAAAAATCCTGTCTGTTTAGAGTCATTGTTTGGCTTTAATCCGATTGGCTGAGGGTCAGACAACTGAAATGGGAAGCAGTACAATTTGCCTCCCAAATTTGGCTGCTTGATATTTCCATTTTGATATTGCGATTCTTGGCCGGGGCAGTAAGTTCATGGCGTCTCCGCAGGTTGCCTGGCAACCTCATGGCGATGACAAGATGTCAGGAAGTTACTGCTCCCGGTCAAGACAGAAAAGAAAGTATCAATACTGTGTTCATCAATGAGCTTTAGAGATGCTTGTGTGCAGATTTTGTTACCTTTGGACCGAGGCAGGTTAGCATTTTCCCCCCGGTTTCCAGTCTTTATGTTAAACTAAGCTAACTGGCTAATGGCTGTAGCCCTATATTTACCAGACAAACGTGAGTAGTATTGATCTTCTCATCTAACTCGTGGCAAGAAAGCGAATAAGCGTCTTACCCAAAATGTTCTTCCATTAATTCAACCAAGCCCTGCACACAAATGTAACTAAAGGCTTTTTAAATGTAAGAAAACTGGAAGTATCGCATTAGTGCATCAAAACAAACACATACACGCCATTCTTTAAAGCTTTTTTTCTACTTTCTTGTGAAGTTCTATTCTGCGAGCCCCTGAGCTCTGGTTGGAGCATTCTCCCCAACTTGCCCCACTCGGTTCTTACCGTACTCCATCCTTGGAGTTCTTGGAGTGTCTGTACTGGGGTGGGGTGGAAGGTGAAGGCGGGGCTGCCCTAAGCTGGCCGACCCCCTGGCCGCGACCCTCCCAGGATGAAGCAGAAGCGGAGTTGTTCCCATGGGAGGGAGAGTGGCCGTGGTGGGGCCTCTGCTGGGGCTGGGGCGCAGGGGTGGGAGAGCGCAGTCTGGCGTACAGCTTGGCCAGAGGGCCGTGTCTCCGCTCGCAGTGCTTCTCGAATGCCTGCGGCTTCACTACTTGGCCGCAGTGGCTGCACACCACCAGGTAGAAGTCATCATGGCCAGGGTAGAGGCCAAAGATGGACATGTCTGGGGGGAGGGGGGAGAGGAGGTATGATGAGGAGAGGAAATACAATGGACACGCACATATCAGGCTGCAGGAGAGGCAACATGGCAATGTCACTTTGTGGAGCAGGGAGGGATGATGCTGAATTATGGAAAGATTGTAGATCTTCTCACTTAAAAAGTACTGTCAGACCTGGACAACAGAGGCAAAAAATCAGTTTTTAGTTGGTTAATGCCATTTGGTAACTCCAGCCCCAACACCCCTGAACAGAATAAGCAGGTATAGGTCATGGATGGGATGGATGGATATTTATCTGGCAACGTTTGGATTTCTGTAAAGCATGAACTGAAGTACATCCCTCAGGGAACGAAGTGAGGAGAAAGCAGAAAGAAAACTTGAATTAAAAACTTCAAATCAAAGCAAACGTGTGGACCCCAGCTCATTCTTCTTGCTCGTCACCTTGTTTTGGCTATTACGTGACGTAGATGCAGCTTAAGTGTGAGAGGGTGAACATTTTTACACACACACACACACACACACACACACACACACACAGACATTAACTCCTTTTGATTTATCATGACATGCTTCGACACGCACGCACAAAAAAAAAAAGGGGGGAGCGTCTGTCGGACAGCTGCTGCTACAGACAGCCAGGTTAGGTGCCAGAAGGTGCCTAAGCACAACACAGCAGCCAGCTTTAATACTCGCTCTGGTCTCCGTGAACCAGTACCTCCATTTCCCCACTGTCTCCGGGCAGGGCTGGAGACCGAAGGAAAGCTAAGCCACAGTTCACTGAGGCTTTACGGGTTAATGCACATGCACACACAAGGAAGATTATCAGTGTACGCTTTCTTGTTTTCAGATGTCCCAAACAACAACGACAACAAAAACAACAACAGACTTTGCTATACCTCGTAGATGATATAGTGCAGACTTACCCTCCTTACTGAGTGACATGGCCTCTGCAGCCTTTTTGCCATTCTTGTTGCAGTCGTCCACATCAGGCCCTGGAAAGATCACACATTACATACATGTTCATTACGCCCCATGGGAGGTCAGATATTTTCCAAAGGTTGTGTGTCCGGCTCATCTGCAAGACAAAACCTAACCATACTCTACAAATTCTGCACATAAACAGGCCCTTAAGCTGTGTTATATAAAAAGGACTGATTTACAGGTCAACTGCTTCCCCACTGACTGCTGCTGGTCAATTTCCTTTTCCTAGTCATTTTTGTCAGAGTTTGCTTACAACAATAAGTAGCTAGAGGTATTGCGTGGTGGAAGAGGACTTTATTTGACAGTTATGGACAAAGTAGCACTTGGAGGGGTGCCAGACAATGAGTGAGCGCACACACTTAAAAGCTGGGAAGGGCAAGAGCACTTTTAGGGCAGAAGTCATACATATGAGATCTCCCTGTCGCATACAGCAATGTTAACATCAGTTGAATGGCAGCGGCGACACTGGCAATCCAAGGGGGAACATTCAAATTGAGCGAAAAGAACACAGAGTAACGTTAGCCAATATCAAAGGCTGGGCCAGCATTTACATGGTGGCAACAGCATCAGACTCCTCCTCCGTTCCCGGTGTCTACTCTCAATCCTCCTGCTGCTAGCACTAGCATGCTAACGCTACCTGCCTCGTCGTCAACGGGCTAGTCTGGCTTGCTTGCTAGCATGCTAGCTAGCCTAGCTTTCCACGGCAAGAAGTTGCTCGCCCAACCATCCACACTAGCCTCCTTCCGCTCTGATGCCACCGCTGCCCGGCTGGTTTCACTCAAATGAAACGCATCCATTGAAAGGTGGCAGCTTGTTTCATGGCTACAGCCGCAAATCACACACTATAATGGCTATATCTTCACAACCATCACTTGTTTTTTCTTGAAAACAGCGTATGCAGTGGGACCTGGGAGAGAGCAACATGTTACCCACCCAGCGCTAGGACCCGGCAGGGTCTTTGTTTGGGTAACATGGTTAGCTCTGTCCGCCGTTTCCACGAAAATAAACCCCAGTGCTTTGGTTAAATGGCTTCGTAGCTGCCAGTGTTTGCGTCAGTGTGCTTCCTTACCATCCGCCGCTGTCACACCGGCCCACTCGGCCCAGGCAGTCCAGCTTTGACCCACGAAATCATCGAGGCTAGGCACCCGCCGATCCAGAGCAGCCATTACTTTTACTGCGCGTTCACGCACCGCCATCATCACTGCGCGGCAAGCAACTTACGTCATATTTCGCGCTCTCGACAGGATAGGAACTTCCTGCGTGCGCGTTCTTGGGACACCCACTCACAAAGAAACAAGTCTGTAAATGATGTCACTTTTGTCTTTTCTAACCTCTTTAAGTACCTCAAAACTCTTCTTAAGTACAGTACTTGACTAAATGTACTTAATCACATTCAAAAATAATGTAAGGATATTAATCTGTTAGCCGGCCCCACTGTTGGGTCCCTATTGACCCTGAATACCACCTCCCATCTACTGTGCATTGTGTGTGTGTGTACCACATCAGTTCCAAGTTCCCATTAAATACAGTGCACTCCACAGACTAGACATTGTGGCTTTATTATATACCCAGAGACCCAGAAAACAACCAGCGCTCTTGTCCTGGAATCCTACCTGGCCCCAGGTTTTGCTGTGTCGTGTGTTCATTTTCGGTGATTAGATTAAACACAACTTTATTTAGCTGTATGCACCAATGTGAGCACACTGTAAAATAAAATAGTCAAGGTCCTAAGGTCCTAAAAAATTCAAAATCTGCAAATCAGCTGCATCCTCCTCAGAGGCCCTCTCTATTACTATAACAGCAGTGCAAGTGGACTATTTACGTCCAAACATTCCTGTGTAAACTTCTATCCTGGTTCAGACAGACTCTTTCTTAATAACCATTCCTGCACACAGCAGATGTGAGTCACCGGACTGATATATTTGCACGGGTAAATATATCAGTCCAGTGACTCACATCTGTGACTCATTGCCGTCAATCATCAGTGATACGATTGAGGAGTGGCACATGTGGTTCAGCCTACATTCATAAATGTGTATGTGCATTCTCTCCACCGGACAAACACCCTACTGTTCACCGGGAGAGTGAAGCGTGGCGGTCAGAAGTCACAGGTAGACACACGTGAACACACCTTCCGTAAATCCCTGTAAGTGGTTAAGCCTCACACAGCTTGCCAGGGCCGCAAACACTATTCACCGTGAAGGCGTGATGTAACTGTACATCACATGCGCACCGTGTGTGTGTCTGGGGGGTCTTGTCCCGATGGCACATAAATCATCATACTTTAAACTCAGGAAAAAGATGTGTGCAACATATACACACGTAGAAAATAGCATCATCCAACTTATATTAATACACAGATGGCACTGGATACAAGACACTTAATATACTCTAATTGGAAATTAATACCAGAGGACCCTTGTTGGAGATGTGAAGGGAGTGGTGCCTCTATTCTACATGTCCAGTACATAAAGCTTGCCCCCCCCCCCCCCCCAAACAATTCAGAGGGAAATATTGTACTTTTGACAATTATTTGACACATATAGTCATTAGTTTTGCGAGATTTTACATAAAAAGGCATATGATAAGATTATAAAATACATTGTTAAGATTAAACAAATGCTTCCCAACCATTTGGCCCCTTACAAAACACAGCATCTCTTTGGGGCCCTTATTTGTGTATCAAAACTCCTCTCATCTCGTGTCCCCTCTGGACAAAATGACCTCGTTTAAACCAGCTCCATCTTGAGCAGCTACAGCAGTAAAATACTGCTTACACATCGATTGACGCATCAGTATTAGCAATCAAATGATGTCATATGTAACATCAGCCGCGGGGGACATGTTACTGCAGAACCACTAATATTTTTGTTTGATACTTTAACTGCATTTTGCTGATAAGACCTCTGTACTCTTACTTAAGTAGGTATTGCATTGGTATTTCTATTAATGATCTTATTAGATCGTTGCCACCACATTTCTCATTGGCTCACTTTTCATTCCATATTCCCAATACTTTCATTGTTCTCCATTCAGCGTTGTTCCTGAATGGCTCTTCAAACACACACTCTCCTACAGCGCCGACAATTAGTAGTTGATTACAATATTAGTTGATCATCTCAAAGTAAAACAATGACAATGGTGAGTGAAACATTTGCAGGAATGGGCTTGAGCGTGAGGATGTACTTTTTTCATTGTAACTGAACTTTTTTTCCAGCAGTCTTATGAGCTGAATGGCTATTATACGAGACGGTTTCCTTTAGTTAAAACAGTACCACCCGAATTACTCTCCTCGCGCCTTGTTATGACCTAGTGGGGGACCAGTAGCAAGGAGGAAATACTTGAAATGATGTTACCTCTATGGCAGTGGCTCCCAACTTCATCTGCCCCCTCTGAGTGCTTAAAGGAATACAGGCATTTTCTATAATTTCTTGTCTAATTTCTTGTCTTTTTATTCTTTTATTCTTCTCTTGGCCATAAATAGCACAACTACTGGCTCTGACCCCAAGACTATGAATGAATGAATGAATGAATGAATGAATGAATGAATGAATTCTGCACGCAGTGGCTTTAAATGTGCTAAATGATATGCTTATTTTGAAATGTTAAGAAAGGAGACAGAAACCAGCAGTTGCAGCTCTCATGTTTTACACAAGTCAACACAGATAAACCAGTTTCTTTTTGCACAAACAAGGCATAAAACACATAAAGTCCAATGTCAAGAATTCATTACATAAACACCCCATATCGCTGCGCTCTAATTAACTAAGATTTCTCTTTTAAAATTGATAAAGCATCCTACTTAATATGTTGTCTAATTTCAATATGATGTGGAAAATATATTACTTTACTTTTAGTGACTCAAGCAGCCCCTCGTGTATTCCCTACAGAGGCTATGGCGGTGAAATAAAACAGCTGCACAGACGAACCGGTTACTCAAATCGAAACACTTCATTATTTCATAGAGATCATTAGATCCCTCTTAGTGCAATGGTCAATGTAGTGAGACATAGCCATCAACAGTGACTCTGAACAACTGCAGGAGTTCAACCCAAAACCTTCGATTGTATGGCACTGGCTGTCGAGTTACATAGTAGAGCGGAACTATGGGGCACGAGTCACGGAGAAAGAAATACAGCAGGATTACGTCAATCTGGCAACATTTAGCCACCTTTTGTTTCTTGAAGTGTTTGTCGTCACAAGATTAAACCTAAAGGCTACTACAACGAATTTAACAACAAATCTGAAAATGTTACAAACAAAAAAAAAAAAATCAAAAGAGAAGCTGCACAGCAACACTTTTCCATTGGGAAATACAAACAGAGACCCAACGTTGGTTTTTAAAAATATGTAATGGACCAATTAATGCAGATAAAAAATACATGTGAACTGTATATAAATAATGGCACTGCAAGTCACTGTTTTGCAAAAGATAATCCAAAGAAGGATGAGTCTTAGTGTTGTCGAGTAGTGTAAATTTAATTGAACAGGAACGAAACGCCTGACAGCCACCAGTCACTTCCACTGTTGTGAGCTGGTGTAGTAAACATGCCTTGTTCTAGATAAAAGGCTGACCACTTTCAATAGTTAGACGCACGAAACTGCAACATCCATGTGGCTATGAGGGGGTGTGTGCGTGTGTGTGTGTGTGTGTGTGTGTGTATAGATTAGGACGTTGGTGGGTATGTATGTTGTTCACTACACAACAGGGCTCTGGTACCAGCTGTTGCTTTAACTGGAGGAAAAGGAGCATTCAACATACTTGAACGATCAGGATGCGACTCATCAATTGAAACTGAAGTGACTGGCGTGTTTAGAATTACAGTGCTTGGAATATGTGCTGTAACACTTCCTCTTACATATTATTACATGATGGAAGAAGAGCAGGCCCTTACTGGACTCCAGGTGTGCATTTGCTCCCACCTGAAAGGTTTGTTTCTTATGGCAACTTGGTTTTATTAGATATGAGGGCCGTTTGATTTCAACTTCCGTTAATCCTTTGCCTTTGGCCCGGCTGAGGACCAGCGGAGGTTTAAGGTTCTTACGTCACCTTGTGGCTCCCTGAAGGGCAGACATCGAGGGAGGAGAGTGTGTTTAGTGTGGGAGCAAATGCACTGCAGTTGCCTGCTGTTCTGAAGACCAAATACATACAGCTTTAGGTTTTTAACTCAGGCTACATTCCCAGTAACTGTTATTGTAGTGTAAGCGAAAGCATCTTTTAGTTTGAATTTGCACTTAGTGTTTTCAAGGCATACAAGGATTGGGAGTTGATGACAGATTTAAAAAAAACAAAACAGTGTTTCTCAGTCATTGGGGACTGAGTTAGCTTCAGCTAAAGACCCGTAACTGAAAGTGTTGGGAGGAATGGGGGGGGGGTATTTAGGACAATAGCCTTCCTTTTTTTTCCATGACTGCAGGTTAACATCAGAGACCAGTGTTAGGCACAAAGCATTTCTGCTGTGGGTACAGGGCTATCTGTGCTCGAGGACACTCAGTGACATGGCTAAGGGCCAGGGGCCCCTCCTTCCTCCATGGTGGTCGGTGGGTTGGGATCCTTGTGGAAAGGGGTCTCCTTGTAAATGAACCAGCAGTTGCCTGCCCACAGGATCAAGTTCAAAAAACCAAAAATCTGCAGGAAGGCATGAAAACAGACAAGAGGATTAGTGACAACAAATAATGTTTACAGTGCACGTTTAAAGCTTACAGCGTTATCCTGGTAACACTATAAACACACACTAGTGTTTTGTAATAAACACACTGATATTTGAATATTGGTGACCTTAAAGTAAGGCTTAAAAATTAGGTTTTACCTGTACATCAACACTTACATTATTGTCAATAAATGTAGATATTAGGACATGAAAATTCCAACATTTATTGCATTTATACATTTATTTTGACTCAAATACCGCATCCAAAAATGGAAAATAAAAAAATGTGACCGTAAAAGTACATTTCTATTCTATAAAGTGCATAAAAATTGTATTACACGTATAATAGTAAATAGTGAAGCAGTCCCAGCAATGGCAGGGAGTGTCCGTTTCTATTTTGAACACCAGATGGCGCTGGCTGCACTGGCTGCTGCTGGAGCGCTCATATACAACAATAATCTACTACCAGCCAATCCTCCAGCAGTATGGTGAAAATGGGGAAAAAAACAAAAAATAGCGGTACCGAGGTTGGTAGTAGGTGCTAATCTGCGTATACGTTTACAACTGTGATCTTCCTGAAAACGGACAGTGCACAGCTGGCGAAAGCGGTCAGCAGGGAGCATGTTTGGCTGAGAGGTGGACATCAGTGACGTTTGTTCACGGGGGCAGTTACAGCCCGTCGTGAATAGTGTATAGCAGTGCATACTCGCTTGGGTACGGGTGAAAAGCAACAGTTATTTATGAAGCACCCTACACACGGCATCAGCAAGGACGATGGATAACATGAAATGATGTCCTTTGGATTTCTTTCAGCTGTTGACTGAGAGGTGTTTCTATATAATTCAATGCAGGAGAAATAATTTAGAAAAACAGAAAGCAGCATCACTTTCAGGTTTATGTAAAGCTCCATACATAGGTAAAAGATATAAATATATTATACAACAATTATAAACAAATGTAAATGTCATTTGCTAGTTAGCCTATGTGTTGTATTCATAATAACTCTGTAGGCCTATAAAATAATGTGAATGTGACCTGGTTACAAACTTCTTTTTTTTTTTTCCCCCCACCAGCTGTAGGACATCTCCGCAGCTCTTTTAAATCCTGGAGCAGATAAGGTTATAAAAGTTTATTAACATTCCGTTTCCTCTATAGGACCAATATGGCCACTCTGAGAATGTCGGGTCTCTTAACAGGGAGGTAAAAAAACGGCCTGCGGCAGCTGCATCACTTCACCACGACTTACCACAGAGGCATTGAGGCGGCCCATGGACGGAAACTCCCCCGGCTGGCAGTTCTTGCATGACTCCACTAGATGTTCCGGGTTCGTGGCCCATTTGACGTCAGTCAGGCCTTTGCCCCAGGCTGAGGAGGACACAAGCCACAGGAAGGCGAAGGCAGCAGTCACCACCAGGTCCTGGCGAGGGGCACACGGTAACCACTGAGCGCGTTTACGTACACATCAATGTCACATGAGCATCCACACATGATCCTATACTATATAAAATGAGTATGCGCTCATTCCAAGAAAATCTTGGCTACACTGATGTTTTGGCTACTTCCTTCAATAATAATAATAATAATAATAATAATTGAGAATTCTTCATAAAATTAATAATTTCGCAGTCAAACTATAGTGGATAATCTTTATATGGTGTGCCGTTTTTGGCGACTATGCCATCCATCCATTCTCTACGCTTCCACATTGAAGTTCAGGGTTACATGGGGGGCTAGAGCCCCTCATAAAAGAGAATCCGCATGTTTTATGATTTCCTCTCGAGTATTTTCTATGCACATGTGCTCCAAAATAAAACGTTCTGCATGAGATATAAAGTAGTAGGAGAGCTCAGTGAAGTGGAGATATTGTAAAGTGAGATTAGGGCCATACCAAAGTAAAGAATGATTATGCAATTTAATACAGTGCAAGATTTGACTCATTAAAAGGAGGGGGTGGGTGGGTTGGTGTTGGTGACAAAATAGCAGGGATATTTTCCCAAAGCATAGCACAGATTTTAAACTGATGACTGTTTTCACTTATTTTCCACAAGCAAACCCACTCTGTAACATATACGTAGAGGACCAAGTGCATACTCGTAGAACAGGGGTTACATCCACGAAACTGCTATTTACCTCGCGACGATGTTGTTGTGACAAAAAGACATGCTCTTGCCTTCGCTGTGATAGATTAAGGTGAACTGTTGAATACTAACAAAATGCTCACAGTAAGTAAGACTACTGTATTTATCCCTAAACTAGGGCCATTCATTTTAAAATTAGAGTAGACGGGTAGAATTGCCCATTGCCACTTGGGGGCTCCAAATAACAGCACTAAGATGCCACAAAGGTGTGTTTTCTGTCAACGTTCCTTCAGGATTTATCCTCCTGTGTTGTTGTAAAAAAAACAAAACAACCCCAACTCTCCTGATACCCAGGGTCTCTCGCTGTGTGAAGGAGGTTAGTGAGTATGAAGAGAGCTTACTGCTGGCCAGAGGAAGTGTACTCACTATGACGGGGCCGCGGGTGGTCTGGCGGTAGACGCTCTGGTAGCCCAGATAGAGGATCAGCGTGGCGGTGCAGTAGAGGAACCCAAACACGCCGACGCACACGAAGAACTCCGCAGAGGAGGAGAAGTCGCCCTGCAGGAAGGTCTCATTGGACGGACTGCCGTTACATGACGGTATCTTGTACGGGTACGCTGACAACCTGATGGGAGGGTAGAGAGGGAGAAGACGTTCTCAGCGGTCGACTCTTGTCTTTATTCTCTCTCTCTTGTGTGATTTCAGAGAAAACAAGTCCTCACCTGGGTTACTCTTCTATCCGAGGAAGGCAAGAGGAGAAAATACAAAGGGATTAAGCAAGACTTGTAAGATTCTGCAGAGACGTGTGTGTGTGTACAAATGAAACAGAACGTGGTCGTAGATGAAGAAATTTCACAGGGATTTCCAATTCATTTCTTAAAATAATTAACGATCATGGGAAACAAAAGACCCTCCCCCGATATCAGAATATTACAGCGTCTGCATCCCTTCTGCAATCGTCTAACTGATATGAATGACACTGCACTACATGATAATGAGAAGTAAAACTCTTTTAAAACGGTGCTGAACGGAGATCAGCTGTAAAGTAACATTATGAAGTTTTTTTTGTATTTGAGTACTGGCATCACCTGAACTAGCTACTGTATTAAGACCACTTCTCTCTCTCTCTCTCTCTCTCTGTTTCCAGCTCACTCCCTCCATGGGAGCCTGATAAAACATGTCCTTCTACACCTGCTTTCCCCAGATGTTACATTTTTAATTTCACCCCCCCCCCCCACCCCAGTCTTGTCTCAAAATTAGCTAATGTGCACAGAGCAGTGTCATGCATGTTGTTTCTTCACCCCTTGTTTCTGCTAACCACTCTGATGCTCCCTGCTCTGTTCACTTCCTGCAGTCGTCAGCTAAACCACTGATACATTTAACGCTGACACAGTTTCCTCTACTGCCGTCGGGTGTCATCACCACCTCGACTAACGGCCCCCGTCTTCAATGGCTTTCCGTGGGATTGCGTGGGGGCGATATGATCATATCATGTTGTTGTTTCCCAAAACGCTGTTGTCCAAATTCATCTTTCCATGCAAGCTGTGAAAGCTAAGAGTGACTGAAACTTTTGTTTTCATAAGTAATAGGACTTGTCTGATGTAATTAATATTTTATTACTGGAACAGAGTTTATTTCACTACGCTATTTGAAAAAGGTATTCTGTCCTATTTGATAGTGGATCTAAATGCAGCCGACCAGCAATTACTTTTTGTTTTTTAATTACTTGTTACCCAGACCCACAATCAAATCATTTATGCTTCAACATAAAGATATGTCATTGGAACATCAGTGCTGTGTAACAGAATGGGAGGTTTAACCGGCTTCACCTGGAGAGACCATACTTTTTCACCACATGATGGCAGTAATCCACCATTGTGTCGTTTGGCAGCAAACTTTGAGAAAACAATCCGAAATTCCCGTTCCGCAAAATGCATCAGCCGCAATGTGGATACGGCTTTAATAGGAGAGCTGTGACTGGGAGCTCTGCAGTGTTGTGATCCAGGGTACAGTACCTGAATGGGTAGCCAAACATAGCCTGTACATCCTGCATGTCCTTAGATCCCGGGCATTGGACTGTAAAGTGGGACGTCCCAGAGTAACCCCCAGTGGTGGCGAAGGCAAAGATGGTGAAGACCTGCAGAGGCAGACAAATATGTGAGGATGAGAGGTTTTAAAGGGAGTGGCACGTTTGTTTGACTGACAGGCGTCTCAAGCTATCAGGCTTTTAAAAAGGAATTCAAACCTGATACTGCTGCTGTAATAGTGAATTATATATATAAATCAAAGACACTTTCAAACAGCACTGCCTTTTAGGATCAGATGTAAGCTTCTACATTTACAGTAAGTCAATATAAAAAAAAATTGATACCATGAAGCCTTTTCCCTTCCCATAATAGGATTTTTTTTTCACCTTCTGAACTAACTTCACTATCACTCTCCTGCCTGCCTGCCTGCAGTTGTTACATCCTTTTTCCACACAGGAAACCGCCTCCTTCCCTCCCCCTCTAACATGAAGCTGACAACACCAAAAACTTCAGCTTCAACCAGTCCAGCTCTTACAAAAAGCCATCTTGTCAAATGTCATAGAAAACACATGTGACATGTTCCTTCGTTATCATGAACACACACACACACACACACACACACTTTTTAGTCTATTTTGACTCAAAAACACGTGCACCATCCAGCTGAAACAAATACTCACTAGAGCGTCTGATGTGGATTAATCCGCTGCTGAAAGTAGTCCCCCCCCATAAATGCACTATTTGCTCCTGTTTGAGTAACATTTCCTGAAAACTACAGTCTCCAGCTGCTTTAGGAAATTACTGAGCCGCTGTGAGTGTAACATACTTACATACTGCAGCACTGAGAAGGCAACACAAAGCATAAATAAGATTTGATTTTTTTGTCTATACTAACTGTGAATACATATTTTAGTCTGTAAAAAAGTATGTTTTTGTATTGCATACGAATAAATGTCAGCAAAAAAACATCTTCTCGAGGGGGGAAAGAACAAGCTGACCCCTTCAACTATGCTGACAGAGAGCAGACACCGGCAGGAAGAATGGAAAGCAGAGGGGAACCCAGACCATTTCCTCTGACCTTTAACATGAACTGACTGTGCAGAAAAACTGTGATGCCACTCCGGGGGTTGCCAGAGAGTCAAGTGCAGCGCAGCACAAAAACTTTCAGTCCGGCGTTTCAATTTATTGGGTAAAGAAGATTTCGGTTAAAATACAGCGTAGTTTGCGACTGTTTCAGCCATGAATTTAGCAGCAAGGATTGGACAAGATTTGAACAGCCGCAGTGCGCTCATTTTAAAAAGGCAGGACATTACGTGCTAAAAACACAGACACAAACCAGGAACAGAGCAGCGTGCAGCCAACACTGGCCCACATTGTAAACATGTAACATATGTGTGAATCGTTTTAGGATACTCATGACTACTTTTTGGGGGGAAATGTAATGGTCTTACAAACTGAGCTTGTTACACTGTTTGCATAAACTTAATAATCTAATATGAGTGAGAGATTCAGTAGCTAGGTTACTTACTTCTCACCTCAAATATGTCAAATCAGTACGACATCCGGGTGTTGTTGACATACTGCATATTCTGCTTGCACACTACATGCTACATTTTGGCCAAATCAGTGCGTGCTGCTTGTATAGTAGGCGGAGGCGGTTTCCAATACAGCCCATGTTTTCTTGTCCCTCTCTTCTTCTGCAGCGGCTGGCACACCAGCTTAGAGGTGCATTGCCGCCAGCGACTGCCGTCACACTGTATATACCATCATATCGCCCAACCCTAATTCAAGAGTATAAAAAAAACAACTTCACCTGAGATAAGCTGAAATCGGTCAAAATACAGACTTGCTGCTGGATGACGGCGCATATTTGGTATTATGGAAAGTGTTTTGATTGTTTATGATCAGACACAAGGGTTGGAAAATGACCTCAACCCACTGAGGGCATGCAATCCTTCAACTAAATTACAACCAACCAAATTGGAGATTCGTAGTTTTCAGTGACAATATGATGATATGGTCACAAGAAAATTGCTCTTTTCTCATAACCAAACGGTGGTGTTGCAGTAACTGTCTTGTAAAGTATGTATGAATAACCACTACAGTACCTTAGTGACAAAGGGACCCCCCCCCACCCCAGGACATCCTTCCTCCAATGAAAAGCTTCCGATTTGGGCCATGTGATTCTTGCTTCCGTACTTTCTCCTCAAGAATAATGTCCTTTGTTCACTTAGACCCACATCTACACCAAAGCACATTCCCAAATCATCGGGGCGCTTAACGGTTGTAAGTATGGGCCAAAAGCACAGGGCCAGGCACTGAGGTGAGCAGCCTGCAGGCTGCAGTAGTGTAGTAAAGACAAATAACAGAAGCACACACACACACACAGAGAAACGCAGTGCAGTATTTAGCAAGCTTCAGGCCCACTGAGGATTTTCAGGAATGGGTTTCATCTTTCAGGTGTCAACATTGCTCAGCTTTCATCTCAGCCCTGTTTGACCCACCCGGGCTAATCTGACAGCACCCCAAATAAACCCTCCGGACAGGGTGGGGGTTCCCTGTCCAGAGTCCAGTCTCCCACCCAGCCTCCCACAGACTGACCAAAGCATTCCACACTACCTCTCCTGATCTGGGAGTGGCAGGACAGATAAGAGACCGCGGCAGCCAGTCACAAGGTTCTGACAATAGCAATTTAGCATTTCATACAGCTAGCTTTATTTGTATATAGCACATCATGCACACATCACGGCGATAGAGTAGCAAAAACACGCCCAGCAGGTCATGATTACAAAAATAGCCAGACCACCACCTCCCTTAGCAGTGACCACCCTCCACCTGACACGGTTAGAAACTGCCGTAACTGGCTAATGTCTAATGCTAATACTGTTTACAGGCTGCGGCAAACATCTTCCAAAAGAATTACAAGAAGGCCTCACCGTTGTGTCTATTTCAGCCACGGGACTGAAGCAGACCACCACCAACAACAACAACAACAACAACAACAACTTGAACTTGCTGAACTGCCAGGAGAAATATGATATCGCAAGTTTTAAAAACTCAGAACAACGTCTGATTTTAGACAAATTAGTTAAATTTTAGACTGTACACTATCTTACTACACGATTATGGCCAAAATAATAATCAAGATTAATGAGATCACAATTATTTTTCAAATAAAGCACCTCACTTGCATGTTGTGCTACATTCCTGCTAATATACAAATATTTGTGTCACAATAAGGCTGGTCCTTATTTACAGTGCATCTCCTGGAAGCAAAATAATAATATTGTACCAAAACATTTTACGATGACGTGCTGTTGTTGTAAGTAAAGATTATTGCCCTCACCTTTAGTTTTACCCTCCAAATAAAGTGGTTTAGATAATGCGACTAAACTGTTGACCTACAACCTTTCTGATCGCCGGACGTGTCATGGTTCACCCTGCAAAACCATGAAAATAATACACTTGGGTCACAATTTGGTTGATATTTAATGTATTGAGGTTTGATACCCAAACCTAACAGTGACCATTGGGCAATATACATTAATAGTGCAATAGACAGCTCTCATTGAGCGAAGCTCCACAGCACAGCGGCAGTTAATACCTGCTGTTTGCATATGTTAATTATCAACAGGTCACAAGCCCACACCTTAAAAAACACACAGCACTGCCTGCTGTAACACAGCAGTTTGCAAAGTAGTCTGCATCAACAAGAAATACAAGGCACTACGAGCATTCGCAGTCACATACGAGGGGGCATTCCTGGACTGTTTTCTTTTTTTAGTATACGGCCCATTCAGATTGCTCATCATGAGGTCAATCGCAAACTCATACGGTAGTGATATTTAGAGCATGTTCTACTGAGCAGCAGCATGCATGGCCAAGCTATTTGATTCTCAACAGCTGGCCTTCCACCCAACAGCCACATAGAGCAAATGTAACATAGAGGCACATGTAAAATTTCAACCAGGGGATCAACAAAGTATTTCTGATTCTGATTCTGATTTTGAGCCGGTTCACAGGAGCACCAACTCATATCTCTGCTTTCACTTTGGCCCACCTTACGTAACCATCTGCGTTACACTGCATAGATTTTTCTGTAACAGCGGGTTGGCATCAACAACCCCTCCTGTTCCGGGTTGCACTGCTTAACTGCCTGAAACTATGCAACAACTATCATCTTAGCTCGACTATTCCAATGCCGGAGTCACAATATCTGGGAATTTCCTGGTAATTGTTTCAGCTTCCAGTTCGGTCCACTGCTATACATGATCCAAGTTTACAATGGAAAGGTTGCAAGGGCTTACAGCAGAAGGGAAATCAGTGGCTACATGCATTGTAAATGATCAAGCTATGGCATAATTTAACTCAGTGAACCAGGTCAAAAGCCAAGACCCCAAAGTTACAAATGAACTAAGCAGAGACAGAGGAACCTTTTTTCCAGCCTTTACACTTTAGTCTGTGCACTAGAATATCTTGCATGTTGTCTGGTGCATGGAATTAGTGGAATGGACAAACTAGCCACTATGATACATAAACATCACGAGGATCAAATGAGAGGAATGCTGAGTAGATATGCCGGCTGAACACAGATAACAATAACTTGGAACTAACTAATTTAGGAAGATTTTAAAAGTTATTTTGGACTTTACTTACCCATTCTAGGACACGAATGAATCCAAGAGGTTCTTTCAGTGGTCCTAGGTCCAGAGAAAATCCAGACACCAAATTCTGGGGATAACAAGGTGTGTAAAAAGACGAACAACAAAAAGCACACAACAAAAGGGTGACGATTTGGCGTTCACGTTAGCACCAACACAACTATCGTTACCTGTTTGTCACCTTGCGGCTAACTGGCCCTGCCCTTGTTAGCCAACCCCTGCTAACGACATGCTAACGCTAACTCAAGTCAACCTGGGTATTCAGCGAACTCCCCTACCTGAACAGTGTCCATTGAGACGTGCAACGGCTACAAGGCAGCTTGTATTTCACTCCTAAAGTTGTCGGTTTGGTCGTAAAGGCAATTTAAAGTCACTCCGTTTCACATTCAAACGGTAGCAAGCGATACAACAACGGCTACTGACTGTCAGCAGGCGGCAGAATAACAGCCAGGCGAGTAACTGATAAGACTACTGTCAAACCCTGTACTACTGAATCGCTGTCAAACTGACCAAAAAAACCACTTCCGGTATTACTTTTCAAAATAATCCACTAAGCAGAAAAACATTTGTTATATAGTTGGCATGTTGCAATCACAGAATATTAGTTCTTGGCTCTATTCCATCTGGAAGTGATTGGTCTAATCTGCCTATGATGAACAATAAAAGTCTGGGCGCTCTGCCTTCGTATCACATTTACTGTCCCAAATTATGTTATTACTGTAACAACTCACACAGAAAGACAAAATCAGTATACCTGAGAATGTGACCGGTGCGTCGGAGGAAAGCACCTATATTATGAAAATGAATTGTGAAATGAATGTACCAGCAGTAAGCGAGTGTGTGGGAGTCCTTTCCCAGCTTTACGGATACAGGAGGCACGACTGTTGTTGTGAAGTATTATTAGGTATTATTATCATAATCATTATCATTATTACTACCCCACATACGTTAACGTCTTAAAAAGATTTCTCAAAACAATAGAGCGTAACTGTGTTTTCTGTGGAGAATATAATGAGAGGGAATTGTGACTCCCATTACTTACTACTTCTGATTCACATCCATATATGTGTATACACACTAATCATTATTGTGTATATATGTAGTTGGCCTGACCTGACTTGACTCCATCTAGGGCATAGGCTAATTGTAAAACTTTTATTTGTTGAGGCCTATACATGAACAACGTTTCTACATGATCACTCTCGACGTACATCAGCCACATGGAAAAAAGGAGCTCACACTGCTCCCTTGTGGGAATATCATTTTTTGCACTGTGAACGGAAGTAAGGCGACGGCTCTCATAATTAGTCTACTGGATTGAACCAGCGAACTCTGACAACACAACAAAACCAGTGGAGGAAGAAATATTTATAAACCCTTATAAACTCAACATCTCACCTGTGTGAGCGCATGGAGTTTGGTGTACTTAGAAACTGGGCACCGATGATCGTGGTATATTATTATATGTAATATTGTTATAATCATTATTGTTGATACAATAATGTTTTAGTATGCTTTTGTAGTAAACCATACAATATCTCCCTCTGATTTGTAGTGGAGTAGAGGTAATCAAATGGGACACGGCATGGGAGTAGAGCACCAGTTTTCGAATTTACTATCTTTCCATTGGACTCGAATGCAGCACACTGGGTGGCCCACCCCCGTACTTTTATCCTGCTGTCGCCATTTTGCTTTCGTGCGGCTGCGGCAGACAACGAACCGGGACGGGGTTCCTACACTACACAAAGTTTTTAATCTTTTTAAATCTGAAACTGGTAATTAACATTGTATACTTTGTTGTTATACTTATAATAGTGTTAAAATACGAAAGTGAATACCATGAGTACCAGGTAATTACAAAATAAACAGCAGTCTTAACAACATTTAGCTGGCTAACGCTAAAGATAGGTCGCGAGGAATTGGTGGTTTCGGTAGGCCTCTGTTATGTAGCATATTGCTAAATAACCCTCAACTGCACGAGCCTTATGTGTCAAGTGTTGAGAATATAACGTCAACGTGACATGTAACGCTACCGTATTCTTATAATAGCCAATACTTAGCCAGGCTGACTAAAATTCAAATTCGTTCTATTGTTTCTTTACATAACATTATTCCAATGTTTGCCAATCTACAGTAGTAGTTCGTTACAGCTAACGTTAGCATTGGGCTAACGTACTTTCTATTATTCAACGTTACGTTATCTGATTGTTTTCTTGACTGTGTTAGTTTTTAAGCTTTGACTATACATATCTTGAATCAACACTGAAGGTGACCCATTTTATTTGCCAAGAAACGTCGATCCTGTTGAGCTGTTTTAGATATTTTACCGCAATTTACGGTTAACTAACGTTAGTATTGTGGTCGTGGCACCAGGAGAAGTATGTGTTTTCCTTCTAACGCGAATTTGTAACTTGTGAATCGTTATTTTTATCCCGTTATTTCAATGTAAGTGCTATTATGTTACCTCAGAGCGCATTTTTTCTGTTCCTTAAGATGGAAGCCAGAGTTGTTCTTCAGGCTCATCATCAGTGTCGAACCAAGGCCTCCATGTCGATAGTAAATAAACAACCCAGATCTGGACTCCCGAAAATGGCAAATTTAGATGTTCTTTATTCTGGATTGGATACTTGAAATAAATAAACATGGGTTGATAATGCAGTGTAGTGACAGTGAGTTTGTCCATTGACCTGGACCCCTGTTATAACCGAATTCCAGTTCGCTCTTGAGTCATTATGGAGAGCATATCTGTCTCATGATGCTGTACCTCTGTATGGAAATGTCCAACTGTCTCCTATGTATTTGTGCACAACTGTCTGTCTCTTAATAATCCTTTTTTCAGTTCCCTGGGGAGTGTTTTTGATTGATTTTGTAGGTTTAAAACCATCCTCGCTGGATATGGATAGCTTGCCCCCCCATGAGAATACATTGGCAGAAGATTTTTTTTTCTCTTCAGCATTGGTAATCAACAGCTGAAAATCTCTAGAAGCTTGAATATCCTGCCCATTTTTCCCCCTACTACCATCACCCAAAATGTCACACAGTCACAAAATGGCTCCAAGCCCAAGAAGAAGCTGAGGATTTTTTTTTCCACCCACCATCCCACGTTTGTCCCCCTTTTGCCACATCAATTTAAGCATTTTTGGATCTTTTTTTGTTTTTGTTTTCTGGCGTTTCGTTTATTGGTTACACCAATTAATAAAAAATAATAAAAAAAATCCCCAAAGGACTCTTGCATCCACCATCAGTAATGTTTAGCAGTCTGGCGGAGATAAAGATGTCTCAGAGTCTCAGAAAAGGAATGTCGTAGGAAGACAAGTGTCTCTGGGCGACCCATCTCCCCTTTCCTCTTATCTCATGGATCAAGTGTTCCTTCAGGACTCTATACCACCACGGAGACACCCCACCAGCAGTGCGCTCAAGAGGGAGACAACTTCTCAGCCACCTCAGGTAAAGGTGGCACAAGGCTAAAAACAAAATAAAAATGGCTTGATAGTACAGACGAAACGACCGGTTTAAAAAAACTCATATGTGAAGCCTCACTGGCCATCAAATTTCTTAGAAGCTGTATTTAATTCCCGGAAAAAAAACACCACTGATTGGTCAACAGGTCACATTAATTACGTGACACTTTTTCGTTGATGATTGCATTCAAAGAAAATAATCCACATATTAAATAACTACAAGACAAACTTAGAAAACCCAATCGGTTAAGTACAACCTAAAATTATATGCTAGTGTACTTAATTACAGTAAGGATCCTCAAAGTTCAAGTTTGAACAAGTCATTCTGTCTTGTATGGGGGGGGGGAAAAACAAATAGGCCTCTTGGTATTAGTTTTACATGTGCAGACGTGTTACAAAACGCATGGTGAATTGATGTAATGGAGTAGGTTTTCTGTTTCTGATGTGTTGCTCTGCTCTGTGTGGTGTCAGGGAGAGTCCTGTTGGCCCTGAAGAGAACCAGCTGCTGGGTTTAAAGGTCGTAACCTCATCACCTCCGTCACTCAAGAGGCATACCAGCATTACTATGACCAACAATGGAGATGACTGCTACTTCTTTTACTATTCTACCTGCACTAAGGTAAGCAAGGCGGATCTCACATATACACACATAGCGTAACCAGTTGGAAAGTGGTAACCAGAAGGAAGAGTCTCACTGTGTTTCATTTATCGTGCAGGGAGACAGCTGCCCATTCAGACACTGTGAGGCAGCTATGGGCAATGAGACCGTCTGCAACCTCTGGCAGGAGGGACGCTGCTTCCGTACCGTCTGCAAGTTTCGCCACATGGAGATCACAGTAAGTGCAATTTAAACATTAGTTTTAAACTGCAGAAACTCACAAATATATCCTTCAAGCTTTGCCCACTCGAGGTTGCGTGTGTCTTGAGTGGCCATTATCGAAGGGTAGAAAAAGTCTCCCTGTAAACCTTGGGCAGGAGCTCCACTCCTGCCTCTGGACCTGTTGGGAGGAACACACAGGATCACATCTGTGATTCAAAATACAGTAGAATCATGTCATGCTTCTTTTTTCCCCCTTAGCAGATTTCTAAAATCTTGTGTCTAAATGTTTGCTTTGAAAATAAGGCTGATTTGAAATATTGGCTCTTCCTCCATAATATCAGAGAGAATAGCTCCACGATTACAGTCCAGCGTCACGACTGTACCATGTGTTCAGGCCACAGACTTCCATTCTGTTCAATGATTATACCATATTTTAACATGGTCAGTGTACAAGAGTGAAAATCAAATTAGAATTGTAGATCATTTTACCATTCTTTTAATTCAGTTGTGTTGTCAAATGTATTAGGACACTGATTGAGATGTGATCAGCCCATCTCCTCCATGCATGCTGTTTCATGTTTTTATCTCTTTCATCGTAACAGAAAAACCGAAAGGAGATACCTTGTTATTGGGAGAACCAGCCAGCCGGCTGCCAGAAGTCACACTGTGCCTTCTTCCATGAAAGGTCCCGCTACATTGATGGCATGCTTGTCCCACCCGATAAAAGTGAGAGGCCTTTGTTTAAGCAAACACTGAATGAAATGAAATGTAGATGGTTAAAGACAGTCTCATGTCCAATGGTGAAAGGCGGTAATGATAATCGATGTCGTTCTCCCAGGTCTAAGCAAGAATGAGGAGCAGCCACACGAGGAACCGGCTCCCCCGCCAGCTGCCCCTCTCCCCACTGCAACCAATCCGCAGCTCAGAGGCGTCATCAAGACAGAAACTCAGGAGGCAGTACCAAGCCCCACCCACCCACCAGTGGTGATCAATCCAGCAGACGATGACGAGGATGAAGATGGTGAGCTAGATTTAACTTCAAAAGTACTTCTTTGTCTCTTCTAGTCCTCATTTGGAGACAAATTTAGTCCTTGTAGTCTTAACCGCTTATGTGTCTTTATGTTCCAGACCAGTTCTCAGAGGAGGGCGAGGATGGCAAGGTTGGCCCTTCTCCTAGAAAAATAACCAAATCAGGTAAGACTGCTGTCAGAGACTAAACTTTGCAAACGTATTCATCATGATTTATGACCGAAGCTGTAGTACTCCCAAAATCTTTGACAGTTTTGTGACCTTGATAGATTTTTTTTTTTATGGGTCTATGTTGTGTCTTGACAGACGACACACTGAACTTTGGAGTTAGCACCCTTGAGGAGATCCGGCTGAGGAAGGCCCTGAAGGCCAGCATGAAGAGGGCGGGTTACCCCATCCAGAGTGCTGATACCTCGGCCAACGGAGAGAAAGAAAACATCCAGTCATTGTTTCGACCGTCCCTCTTCGAGGCGAGAGATGGTAAAGAGCAGATATTTGTGAGATTGGATACCCAACTCTGCACCATTCCTCCCAGTTTCGACTTATTTACTAATTACGTAATATGTTTTTTGGTCTGATGATGTCCTGGAATATGATTTTGAGGAATTGTGTTGCTCAATATGGATACTGCTAGAATAAACCAGTGTATGGGCAGTTTAAATAAATATTAGTGCCTGGGGGTCTTAATAAAACAAAATCCAGAAGATGGTTATGCTAGCTTGACGGTTAGCTCGACCGCTGTTGCTACTGTTTCTAACAGAAGCATTGCGTTGTCTGGACAAAACCATGACTGGATTGTAGATATTGACAGATAAAATAGATATAATTGGCTCTGGCTCATGGTAGCTTTGAAACAGCATTTTACTTAGCTCTGTCTCTCATCTGATGATGAGATGAAACATGGATTTACCGTGCTAAGATATCTGGTCCGGATGTTCTCCACTTGGAAACTATAAAAAAAGTATGTATGTATGAATTCTAATGAGTTGATAGCATAGTAAGTGTTACTTTCAGTCCTAAAGAGAAATCTAATCATTATTACCCTGTTCTCAAGCACATGGTCTCTCTTTTAACCCAGGACCACTTGCCTTTGAAAAAACTGGGAGGTCAAGAGGCAGCATGGCTGAAAGGCTTGGAAGGAAGATGCCCAGCACCGGTAAACTTGGACTCTTGTTACACCTTGTCAACAGATTTTGTGTCGCCTTAAAAGTGCAAGATTGGATTAGAATCTCATGACTTGTCCTTGCTGTAGATGTAAAAAGTGGAGAAGGTGTCTTGCTGAAAAGGAGTCTGGCTGATCGCCTTGGCAGCGTTGTGGATGAGGAAGAGCCATTCATGCCCCCTCAGAAAGGTGAGTATCGGGGCACGTCAAGAACCAGCTCATTGGTATTGGAGCACATGTAGCCTTTTATTCCAGATCGTGCTGAAAGATGATGCATATTTAGGTGGGAAGGTGATGGGGCTCATAATTTATAAAGTCTGGAATGGATAATGACCATTTAAATCTTTTTCTTCCTTCTGCTTCCATAGCTTTGAAACCTATTAAGGAAAGACTTGGATTGCCTGCTCAGTCTGTTGCACCCACTCAACCAGGTAAGTCTGAAGAATGTATGAGAGGTTGGCATCGTCTATTATGTTTGGAAAGATATTAATCATGCACATTGATTAAAACATTGTTTGTTGTTGTCCCCCAACTTCCCCAACAGCTGAGACCAACATGGAGTCAGAGAATGCTCCTGAGCAGATTCGCATCAAAACCCTGGAGGAGATCAGACAGGAGAAGGCTGCAAAGACAAATGGCCCTTCAGCCGCAGCTCCAGAAGTCAACATAACCAAAACCACCGCTACTGAAACCACCAAGGGTATCAGGCGGGCCATCACCGTCAAAGAAGACTCCATTAGCCACGTCAAAACGTTCTCTGAGATCCTCCAAGCCAAGAAGAGAAGGCAGGAAGAGCAGCAGAGGCAGAACCCCAGCTCTAAAAAGGCCAAGCACGCTGCTGAGAAAGTGCCAGGCAAGAGCCAGGGAGTGTCTGCCACGACTGAGCCTTGTCCTGAAGCTAGAAATGCGGGGGGGGTTAAAGTAAAGACCCTGGAGGAGATCCGCAGGGAGAAGGCGGCCAGGATTCAGGCTCAGCGGGCCCTGGAGGGCGAAAACAAGAAGAGCTCTGACACTGAGGAGAACACTGCTGCTAAGAATCCTCGCTTGCTGTGCATCAAGAAACTGGCTCCTCAAAGTAAGATAGCACTTAGGTGTGTTATAGTGTTGTTCCTTGTGGGTTGACACAAGGAATGCATGCAGAATTGTTGTTAATTCAATTTACTAACACAAATTGTCTGTTGAACTCAGCAGGGAACGTCACAACAGAGAAGAGTGCTGAAGTGACGGAAAGGCCACTGACAACTGAGGTAAGATATGAGATACTGCAGTATTGGCTGCTTGTTGTTCTGGTGTCTCTAGATAGCAATGGTCATTTTCCCTTGTCTCTTCTAGACCGGTGCTGCCAACGGGAACAATGTCAAGGTCAAGACCTTCGAGGAGATCATGCGGGAGAAGCGCCTTCGCAAGCAGGAAATAGAGGAGCAGGCCAAAGGCTCGGCTGAAGCTGAGCCTTCGCAGAAACCGACTGCCGAGGGAAGTCTGAAGAGGAAGGTTCCCGCTCGAATCAGTCTTACATCGTCAGGCTCTTCATCACCTTCCTCTGCCACTCTGGCCCCTAACACTACCCTCTCCACCCAAAAGCTCCCCACTCCTAAAACCAACCCCCTCAAATCCAAGGCTGCCATTACCTCAGTCCCTGTGAAGCAGAGCTCTCCTCCACTGGAGGCCGAGACCGAGTCCCGCTCACAGAGCCCCGGCAGCTCCAGGGAGGTCCCGGACAAAGACACAAAGAGCTCCACCACGCTGTCACCAGCCAAGCTGGCCAGAGCAGCTCCTCGGGCTGCAGAGACCCCAACCGCTGATAAAACAGTGAACAACAATCAGAAGAAATCTCCAGAACACACTCCAGATACCAAAGGTACCGCCCCTTTAACTCATACATACTTTTGCTACCCATGTTTCTGTTTGAGCATAAGGAAACCCTCCCCAAGACCTTTTCATAGACTACAATCTGTACATTCACATGCACCTGAGTGACCTTGTAATTGTTGGTTTTCTGCAGAGACCTGATTTCTTAAATGTCTTGTAAACAAGAAACCCTGTTTTACTTAGTTGGCGTAAAGGACTTAGAGTAACCTGAAAGATAGAAAAGGGAGACGAGGTACTCTTGTCTTTCAGTACATATCATCAAAACTCTGCCTCCTTTTCAGTGAGGCCCAAACTGAATGTGAAGCCGTCTGTCATGAAGCCTGCAGTGCAGGTGAAGCCAGGCCAGAAGAGGAGGGGAGCAGAGCGATCTGCCGTCGCTGCTGTTAAGCCTCTGAACAGTGCCTCCACAGTGCTGGAGGAGCCACAGCAGGAGACGACATGCAGAGAAAGACAGGTAGGGTGGCACGCTGGGTGACTTCACATTTCCGGTCTGTCTGGAGCATGTGGCAAGACCTTTTCAAATCTTGATGGCATATTTCATATTGCACAAATATGCTTTTATATTCCCATATATTTCCACACATTGACATTTTGGGTTAAATTAAACAATCTAGTGCTGTTCATGACTTTCGTTCCGTTGTCAGGTTTTCCCGACCTCCAGTGCAGAGGCTCAGCTGAGCGCTGCTGTTCCCCGCAGTCCCAGCACTCTGATGGACTCGGGATCCAGCTCCAGCCCACTGAGAGAGGAGCTCCAGACTGTTCCCGTCTTCAAACAGAGTCTTAGCCAAGAAACCAAGCCGACTGTCAGCATTGCTGCGGCCAGAGAGGCCTGTACAGTCCCCCAAAGGTAAAGGTCCACAGAGAGCTTAAAACGTATACCCGCAAGCAGATGTAGGGAGCAATAGATGAATTTCTGGCTACATTAAAACATTCACAACAGTTTTTTTTCCTGGCGACCTTGTATTGTTTGGTTGACTCTAGAGTGTGAACTCAAATATTTCAGCTTTCCTCAAGTGAGGAGTTTGAACTGAGCCAGTCCCAACAGCCTTTCTTACAAAGACGTACTGTTTTATTTAACCCAACTTCACATCCCGTCTGTACATTATTTTCCTGTAGCAAGACACCCAAGAGTGTATTTCCACAGTTATAAAACTATCTGTAGAAAAATGAGACAATTCCAGTGAAGATTGACGGTTGTTGTACTGATATATTTTCATATACGCCATGAATGCAGCATTTTCAGTGACTAAGTTAATACCAAGCCTCTCTCTGTACATTTCAGCCCGGTCCTGAAGACCCCCACTCAGCCCAAGTCACGGAGACAGAGCACAGCTGCGTCCCGCACCGCCTCCGCCTCCAGCGCCGCTGCCTCCACCTCAGCCGTGGATGACTTCGAGGACCTGATCAACGAGTTCACTGACGACCACCTGGAAGAAGACGTGGACCCCGGCATCGGAGAGGACGACCTGTTGCAGGAACTGTCAGAGATGATTGACAGCTGAGGGTTCCATCGAGCACAACCGACACCCCCGCCCCAACTTCTCACCCACGACCTTGTCTCGTGACTCTATATTTAGTGAAGACCATCGCCCACTATCCACCATGGATTGTTTTTCTTAAAAAGTTCAACTTATTTTAAGCTTTAGGTTGATATTTGTCGTCCTTGTACATTTTAGACATCTTCTCTCCTTTTTCATTTCCTGCCCATATGATCATCTGGTGGCCCATGGGTTATTCTGCAGGGCTTACATTTATTATTTTTTTTAATCATGTCTGTCCATGGTCATTGTCACATTGGAAAAAAAAAGGTTCTGGTGCTGGGATATGTTGCGAAGAACATCATCACTTCCTGGAGGATAAATGTTAAATGTTGGGAATGATGAATGTGTCGTTTTAGAGAGAAGTCGTATCTGTGTACTGTGTATGCAAAGGGAAGAGAAAGCTCAATATAGAAATACTGAATACTGCTGCACTTACAGTAGCCTGCCCCCCAACTACTTGTCTTTTGTTTGTTATTTTTTTATACATATCTGTGAGCAGACAGGACTGCTGTCGCCCAGCTAATTCTCAGATTATGACATTGAAATGTACCAGTTTCACTTAAAATGGTGACCCTGTCAACGGAGCTCAGGTCAGACACCTGAGAGGGCGTTACAGTTAATTTTCGTTACTGCTATGGATCACTCTATCCATCAGGTATTTGTGGTTTATAGATTTTTTTTCCCACTCAGATCCTATAGAGCGCACCTTCTGCCTGAGCTCGTCCTTTTAGTGGTTTTTATAATGTTTGACAGTTTTTTTTTTTAAATCACTTCTTTTATTCAGTGGGCATACTTTAAAACAACTAGTCTGTGATAAGTGCTCCGGTCTTTGTTAATGAACACCTCAGGGACTGTTTCTGATGTTTATATGTTCTTTATATGATTGACAAACACTGTATTTCAATTCAACAAAGCTGTCAATAGTTGTCTTTTTCTCTTTTGTGTTCACATTGGCTCATCAATGTAGTTTGAGAAAAGTTCAACTTGTTTTTTTTGGTCTTAAATGTGTTTGCTCTGTCCTGACCCTTTCCCCGCAAACCTACTTTTCAAAGTGACTTGTACAATTAACTATGTAAATAAAAAAATGCTTTTAATGACCAGCTGGATCAATGGTCGACTGATGATTTAAAATGGAGCGCAGGCAGGTTTGGGGACCGACATCTGGTGTTGATACATAAAAGAAATCTCTTAATTGGTGGCTTAATTTTCAACCTAGCTTTTGACAAACGGTTTGTTTATTTATTCATTAGTTTTATTCCGCACAAAAATACAATGAAGTGAAGGTATGTATAGTATGGAATAAGTATGATTTAATACAATTCAACAGCAGTACAAACGCCACTCTTCAACAGTTCCATCAAGAACTGGACATTCTAACTTTTTGAAGGGTAAGTACTACCTTTTTTTCCCCCCAGCAAATATTTGAAATAGGTAATAATTTGTTCATAGTGCCCCATGCTTATTTTCTGAAAATTTGGATCTGTTAATTAATATTTGGCTAATACAATAAATACACTGACATCTTATTTTCAGTTGAAAATATGACCCCCAAATTAAGGCTGAATTAAACTATTAGTGGGCAAAAAACTATTCTCATAACTGCAACTGTATTGCGCTATATATACAATTATAACACCCGAGCAGAAAGTGTAACTGGGATCTTATCAATATTATGACTTCGTCTTTGACGCTGCAGTGTAGTCTCCTGCCCAGCAGGTGGCGGTGCAAACCCCTAGAGTCCCTCCGGACACTGACAGCGCGCAGGAGCCGGTGTCTACCTCTACTTCCGGGTGAGCGGATGTAAACAGAAGGACGTTCCGCCTCTGGAGACAGCAGTGGGAGACATGACCAAACTGGAGCTGTTGAACGCGTTCCTGAACGACAGGCTGACGGCGGCCGCCGAGGAGATTTTCCGCGCCGTGAAAGACACGGTGGCGGAGTATCAGAGCGAAATCCTGCGCGCCAAAGAGGAGAACGAGCGGCTCAAACAGCTCCTCAACGTAGCCGTCCAGCGGCTCCTGCTGCAGCCAGGTGAGGACCAGCAACTGGTGATGCTCGTCATTGATCCGTGTATTGATGCGCCGAATGTCACGCCAAATCTCACTCAAAATATGCCCGTTTTTAACGGGCCTATGCTCATGGGCAGTGTGGCTAACACCCGGGACGCTCAGCCGGTGTCATGCATTAGCTACACCTGTATTATGTATGTTATTGAATGGAAACTGACAGTACAGTATAAGAATCAGAGCATAAAGGCAACACCAACAATAATGGCAATAAAAATACACATAGACCACACAGTCAATAATCTGTTGTTAGAAACATTTTTATAGCTCTACATTGTGAATGCAGTGGCTTTGGTGATGCTGTTGGGAAACAAATCTCAAAACAAGATAATGGGGTTTATGCAAGCAAATTTTAAAGTGGATTTGTAAAACATATTAAAAACACGTGTGTTGTGAAAAATATAGGAGGACTTAAGAACGTTGTAACAAATGATGTCAAATACCAATGTTTATGTTTAATGCTCTGATACTTATTGTGACCTTTAATTTGTTCATATTGTCCCCTTGGATCTGTTAATATAAATGTAATGTAAAGCAATGAATACACTGGCGTCTTGCCACAGGGTTCGTCTGTATGGCTAGAGCCCTGTTTCAATGTGGGCTTTACAGAAGCTACATTTACATCGATGTAGATGTGAGATAGTTTTCTCACATTATGATAATACGGTAATAAGGTCCGTCTAACAAATTGCCTACAAACCCTTTCAGAATAAAGTAGCGTATTGTAATATCAGCTGGAAAGGGCATTTTTATAGCTCTGCTGGGTACAGGACATGTTAATATGGGGCATGTTGGAGAGATGGAGGGCCTTTGCTTCCTGTAATTCATCTCTCATTAACTAAAGGAGAGAAAAAAAATAGATGACCATGACAGAACTACAGAGAGGAAACTAAGCTGAGCTACTGTAGTCTTTAGCGAACATTACTCAAAGCGTGGGTAAATCTGCAGATTTTTGAATGGGGTTTGGTTGAGACGGAGAAAACGGAGTGAAATTAGAGTTGCGCTTCCATGGCATACAAAAAGAAGGTCATCTTTGGGCATTCCTGCAAAAGACACAGTAATACAGTATGTGTATGCAAATGCACCTAGCATGACTGTGGTGTTTGTAACCTTTCAGACCCTCACACGGTGCAGCCCCAGGAAGATGGCCAGCCCTGTGAGTCCGAGTGGAGAAGCGGCGCCGAGCCGCCGCCGCCGCCGCAAATTAAAGAAGAACCAAAACTCCGAAACATTCAAACGGACTGTTCGCAAGAAGCGAGAGACTCCGAGGAAGGGAACTGCAGTCACACCGAGCCGCTACAGAGGTCACGTCCTCCACCAGCCCGGACTGTGTGCAGCAGACAGAGTGCCTCCCCACCTCCGCTTACACCCCAGGAGATCAAGGCAGAGAGTGACAGAGAGGGCGGCAGGAAACTGCAGCCGGCCAGCGGCCTGCCGTCCCGCATGAGCGTCCATTCACACTGCAGAGCGGCTCAGGGCGACTCTTGCGCCGGCGCTGCGAGGGGCCACAGGAACCACAAAACGGACCAGCAGGCGAAAGGGTCGCTTCGCTCGAATGGGAAACCGAGCGCGCACATACTGCAGATCAAGAACGTGAGGTCCCTGAAGCCCCCTCCGCCTCGCTCCTCCCACCCGGGCCAGAGCATCCAGAGGTGGCACAGCTGCAAAGAGTGCGGGAAGGGCTTCAGCTTCGCCTGCCAGCTGGAGGTGCACATGCGCTGGCACACCAAGGAGAAGCCGTACAGCTGCGCGGTGTGCCGAAAGAGCTTCACCACGGTCAGCATGCTGAAGAGGCACCACCGCATCCACACGGGGGAGAAGCCCTTCCGCTGCCATGTCTGCGGGAAGTGCTTCAACCAGTCCGCGCACCTCAACACCCACTTCAGGCTCCACACCAGGGAGAGGGCCGGCTGGAGCAGAGCGCCGCACTCCAAGTGAACAAGGACTCCCAGCAGGAAACTAACCTGACTGTCTGTCAACTTTTGAGATGCTTTAACTGGACACATTGCAGGTGTACAGTAATGATGTTTGACTGTGTGTCTTGTCTGTTGTGCAATAAAGTGTGGTACCCCGCTGATTCTGTTACTGAGCGCACTCTTGGGAATCGAAAGGACACATTAACTACCTGCCAGTAGTTCGTGGCTAAGGTGTAGGTGGGGGGGTTAAGGGTGTAGCCACAGCTGCACAAGCTTCATTTGGGAAATGGAAATGAACGCAAACACATATGAAATGTCAATTTCAAGGGAAGCTTCGCAGGCTTCGCACACTTTGGTCAGTTTGAACATTGTGTGCACCCGCCAAGGGGGGTAATTAACTCTCAGGCTCTGAAATAACACCTGGACGTTGTGGAGGCTATATGTGTATTTGAAACAATACAACTGATCCCAAGTTGGTGTTTTTGGTCTGTGGCCATGCGGGAGCCATTGCACCATTTAATAGAACTTGTGTCAGTGAATGGATGGAGTTATACTTTGGGTTAGGGTTAGTGTTAGTTAATATATTAGTCATAAATGACCGGTGTACATTATGCTGCGCTGTCAGCTTTGTTTTAAGGTTCAGAGAATGTTTGTTTTTTTTTAAAAATAAAGTAGTAGGCCTACAGAGCTTGTTGGGCCGAAGAGCAGGGTGCTTGTACGGGCTGCATTCACTTTTCTCTGGTGGCCCCTGCCACTGACAGGACCCAGCTTTCTGTGGGGGTTACTCACATGTTAGCTAGTAAAAACTACAATTATATTCTATGACGTAGCCTATTGGCTGCTAGTGGAGGATGTTAAAGCCCCCATGTTCTGCTCATTTCCAGCTCTACGTTTTTATTCTGGGATTCCACTCGAGCAGCTTTGCGTGATTCACAGTTGGAAAAAAGTCCTGATGTATCTCCTCCTGGCCCTTTCTGCAGCCCCACAGCCCCCCCCCCCCCCCCCTCTGTCTGAAACAAGCCGTTTGAGACAAACTGAACAACCTCCAACAACCTGAAGAGTAGTTCCTGAGCAGAGCGCTCCAATAACTTAAGACAGACTGAGCGGGTGGATGAGGGGCGTCCCTGTACTGGGCCTGGAGCAGATGACCTGTTGGGGGGGGGGGGGGGGGGGGGGCGTGGCTGTACAGTTGTGACATCACAACCTAACGGAGGTCCCGACAGCTCGTTTTAAAAGGCGCAGTGTCTGAATACGGGGCTGTGCTTCATTTCTCCGTGGACTGAGCGTTTTGATACGTTCCCAGTATTTATACAGCACCTAGATCTGCTTCATGATCCGACAAGACATGGACATGTCACTTCCTGCAATATGGGACCTTTAACAGCTACGAACTGAAGCACACATGGGCCTGTTCTTGCCATTGCCCCCCCCCCCCCCCCCAACCAACCACCAGCCCGCCAAGAAGCGCCCCTGGTTTACGTGTGCGCGCGGCGACACGCACGCAACCGGGGGATGCGCGCTTGCGGACCAGCGCGAGAGGGGAACAGCTGAAGGGAGGGGGGGGGAGAGTGCAGAGAGTCCACCAGAGAGAGAGAGAGAGAGAGAGAGAGAGAGCTGCACCGCAGTGACGGGAAACACGGAGTCAGAGCTCCGGTGACGCCGACAGCGCGGAGGAGTAGGTGGACAGTTGTTCCGATGCCGCTGCGGAGCTGACGGTGCCCGGCGCATCAGCGGGGAGAGGAGCGCGGCGGAGCAGCGCAGGTAAGCGGGCGGACACTTTCTACTCTCTCTGCTGTGGTAGTTGTAGCCCCGGTCGAGCTGACGCATCGGGTGGTGCCCCCGCTTCTGGCGGAGCTGGACCGGAGTGATGCCGGGGTGGGGGGGGGGCCGGGGATGTGAAAAAATGACAGCAGGACGGAACGCTGCTGCAGCTCCCGTCCCGTGCAGGAAGGATCGGAAAACCTACCCTTACACCCCCTCCTTCTCTCTGCGGTGTTTTCCGGACAACCGGTGCACACGGGCCCCCGCCTCTTTTTGCGCATCTTCGGGATGATGCTGCGGTTTCGTGGGTTTTTTTTTTTTTTTTTTTTTTGCTGCTCTGCGCAAATCGCACGCAAAGGTACCGAAGTCCGGGGGAAGCGACCGGGCCCCGGCCTCGCCGCCTGAACCTGTACAGAGGCCCGCGTGTGTGTGTGTGTCTCTCTCTCTCTCTCTCTCTCTGTGTGTGTGTGTGTGTGCGTGTGATGCGTGTGATGCGTGGGGAGAAGTGTCACTGCAGAGGACGAGCGAACGGGGACATTTAAAGGGCTGTCAAGTTGGGCTTGTTCGGCACAGGCCCCGGAGCTGCAGCCTGGGCTGCACACAGGGTGGGTGAGTCAGGTCTGTCTCTCGGCGCTGGAAGTGGATCGGGGGCACATCTGAGTGCGAGGGGGGCGACTCCAAGAGACAGCAGAGCATTTATGGTGGATTATATCATGCACACCTCGAAACAACACACACTTCTCTCACACACACACACAAAAAAGTCAAACACAGCGACTCTGAGTTACATGGTGACCTTGTTGTGCTTAACGGTGTTTTAATGCCTTATGTGATGACGACTTCCTATATGATCCTTACAGTAGTCCAGTACAGCCTGTCTGCACCCAGTAGCCACTGTGGTCACAGTATTAAATCCCTTGATTGGCAGTAGTGTGTGTGTGTGTGTGTGTGTGTGTGTGTGTGTGTGTGTGTGTGTCAACAGTGGCCCTTGTGTTACAGTGAGCTCAGGGATGTCACTTTATGCTGTGTCTTCCCCTCTAAACCTGCACTGTTTGTTGACTGCTGTCATATCTGAGTTACTTTTAAGTGTGTATCAGCCGGGCTGTGTGTGTGTGTGTGTGTGTGTGTGTGTGTGTGTGTGTGTACTGCGTCACTGCATTGGATTTATCCATTCAGTGGTGAGAAGGATTCACATCCTTTAGGTACCAACGTCACACTGTCAGTAAAAGCCCCTTATTCACAGCTGTACTTCAGCAGAAGTGCAGCAGCGTGATCAGCAGCATCCACGCTCTACTTTACGTATCAAAAGGCACCAGCAGTAATGCAGAATGACTGCTTTCAGAGTGTTTTATCGTTACTGATGACATTAAACACGTCATGTTGCAGGTCATGATTTTGCAAGTTTGCAAACGATGACACGCTTCACAAGCGACTATTAGCTGTCAGATAAGAATAACAGAAAAGAGGCCAGCTCCCTCTGAAATGCAGTGAAGTAGAAATGTGAAGTATAGCACTGAAATATCGTGTAGGTATTAAGTGCAAATGTTATGATCAGTAGAGTAGATTCACTTTCCACCACTGACGCTGTGCAAACTTGATACATAAGATAGGAAAATAACTCCTGTCTCCTGTTATATGACTTTGATGTTCCTGTGATGTTCTCATACGGGGACTGTGGCCTGTTTGCTTATTGACTTGTGTAATGAGAGCCTGCCGCATGTGCTCGGCCATGGAAAGAGGAAAGTGTAAGTGAGTGTGTGTGTGTGTGTGTGTGTGTGTGTGTGTGTGTCCCAGATGAATAACGAAGAGTTTCTAACATAAAGCTCATACAGCCTAACGCAGCAAAAGCAGAAACGCCTGACCTCTTTCTGCACTCGCTTCCCAGACAGAGGGCGTTTGAAGAGCAGAGTGAACCATCGGCTTTGAGAGCAAATTCTTTCCTTGGCTTTAAAGAGTGCTTATAACTAATTTAACATTTACATTTACATTCTTCGCCTGCTTTAGGTTGACTGGTTGACCAGTGTTTTCAAACTTCATCCTCCAAACATGCTCTGTGAAGAATGTTGAGAGAGTCTTATCGGTTCGTTTTCATTTCGTTGGAGCTATTTTTGTTTAAAAGCACTTTTTGAACATTCAAAGTGGCATTGTTTTTTTTGTCTCCCAGTGACACGTTGATTTTAATGACGTCACCTCTCATCTCCTCCCCCTTCCACTAATGAATTTTAACCATGAGCTTTCACTGGCAGTCCCGTTGAGCAGCAGTATGCGAACATATACTGACCATTGTGTGTGTGTGTGTGTGTGCCCTGCCAACAGTTTAGTGGTCTTACATAAGAATAGGACAGGATAGCATAGCATCTGGACCACCCCCCCCCCCCCCCCCCCCACACACACACACACGCACACACTGCACAGGGCTTACAGCAAGAGGCCAGATGTTCATCATGCGACAGAAGCATCTGTATTATGTGATATTATTTCTTTTTTTCCAAGGACACAGTAATTGGTGATTCACTTGATACAGGAAAAGATGACATCTGAACATGAATGAAAAAAAAAGGAGACGCACACACTCACAGCCACACCAAGCTTTTGAGAAATTATTGCTCGGTCTCAATTTTGTTTGTTTGTTCACACTAATCAAAAGGGGTTTTGATTAATACCTTATTTTAAGCTTCTTCTTTTTTCTTTTTTTTTTTTTTAAAGTTATGGGTTTAAACACTAGACCTACCAAATTAGATTCCGTTAAACCTCACAGAAACAGGCAGTTAGTCTCAAACCCAATGCTAAGCTTAACCTCAAGCAATGTTTCGTTCTGGACTGATTTCAATCAGAATGGTTCTTACATGGAAGTCTAGCTCACAGTTCGCTGACTATTTTACACACACACACACACGCACAGGTTTACACACTACTATAGGCATATTCTATAACGGTAAATGCAATTTATAGGCAACGCACAAGATTTTGATGAGTTTACACCCACGTTTGCTATGGAAACTGGTCTGGGGTCGTAGGTCAAAACACGGTATGTTTAGGTTTTTAGACATGTGGACTGGATGCATCATTAATAGTGCCCCTTACTGATGCTTTTTATTTTTTATTATATTTCTTTAAAATTTTATTTGTATTTTGGAAAAGCATTAATTTAGCATTCATCATTTTACATAGTGTCAATATCAGTAATATTGGTGGCAAGTAGATTCACATAGCAACTGACACCCAATAGGGTGAAACTTGATTTAAAATACAAAAGAAAATCTGATTGCATAGAACCATCTGCAATGCAACACACCGTAAGTTTAAACACTTCTGAACGCTGCTTAATTTAAGGGATAATCAGAAGCTCGTGTGCAACTTGCAGAAGTAATTAAATCACTGTTGAAGGAAATGCAACAACCTTTGGATATGTGGGAACACACGAAACCAGTTTTGACCGATCTGCTTCTTCTACGAAATCTGGGTGTTTGTCTGCACGAGCCTCGACCACAAGCCAAGAGGACATGTAGAGTAGCCAGGGTGCTCCGTGGCTGACGTGGGCCGCAGCTCGGCAGCGAGTTGGCTGCTGCTGCTGCTGCTGTAGAGGACTGACAAGGTGGCGAGGTCAGCATTGTTCACACAGCAGGGCAAGTCACAAAACAGTTCAGCATAGCTACGTGTGAGGCTGCGGGGCTACACACACACACACACACACACACATAGCACCTTCATCATGACCATCAGCGTAGCGTGGAAACGAGTTCAGTTCTAATGAGACGGGTCTAACAGAACAGGACCAACGGTTCTTGATTCTGTTGTGTGGTTTCTGAGGGGCGAAGTCCGAGATTTGACCTGCTGACCTGATGCTGATCTGAGTGAAGTGAACCGCGGCAGACTTTCGCTCGCTGCGTTGCGTCCACTTGAACGTAACTGATTCATCGGGGGGTTGGTTTCCTGTGACGAACCTACTGATGAACCTGGGAGAAGTGATCATTTTTGTCCATGACTCGTATCTGATTCCCGTAATGACATAATATGATTTACTGAAGTTCTGAGCGTCGTCTTTAGTGGCTTTGAATGAAAGCATAGTTTAATATTATACTTGAAGTGATTCTTGGGGTGTCAGCTAAATTGCCTAAATTGTGTAGTCTGGCTTCCTGTTATGGGTGGGGTGTACATTTTACACAGTCATTTTGATTGATTAAAGTTAATTATAACACATGAACATTGTCAAGGTAAAAACATTATTGTGCACCCATTCAAAATGCTATTGGCCAACATATCTGCCCCACTGTGAGTACAGAGCATTTCGTAATAATTTAGTGAAAAGGTCATTTCTGACAGTTGTCAGTTGGAAACAAACTCTAAGGGCTTTAATTTAAAGGTGCACTCGACCGATTTTACGCATAAAGTTCAGTTCACTACTCCGTGAAAGCAGTTGTAAAATGTCTTCTGTGGCCCCTCCAGAGCCACTCACCGTCATCTTGGCTTGGTCTTGAGACTTATTTTTACAAAAGAGTGGGCATTTAGGAGGCAAAGGGGGCCTAATGAAAGATGCTTTTGAGTTGCATTGTGGGGAAAATTGCATTATGTTTTTGGAGCTTGACCCATACAAGGGCTGTGGTCAGATAGTCAAAATGAACTGCACTTACACTAGACTACATAATCGTGCGACGCCGCAAGTTATTGACGTGGGTCTGCCGCCTCCAGGAATTGTGGGACGGCATTATCTCCTTTCCTTTCGCAGGATGGACGTAAGGATGGTCCAGTGCATCCAACGCTAATGGAGATAGAGAAAGGAAGCACAGAACCACTCAGTTAGGAACCGTCCTAAGCAAAAAAG
Source organism: Enoplosus armatus (assembly GCF_043641665.1). Taxonomy (NCBI): domain Eukaryota; kingdom Metazoa; phylum Chordata; class Actinopteri; order Centrarchiformes; family Enoplosidae; genus Enoplosus; species Enoplosus armatus. The sequence continues at coordinate 2,606,353 of NC_092182.1, read as the reverse complement.
ACCACAGCCTAGGCACTAAAAGTCAGCCAGTTCTTTTTTTAAATCTTTCTCTTGTGAGTTTCCAAACTTTATGGCCAGACAGACATATTAGAGAGAAATGGCAGCTACAAAATAATGGCCACATTCTAAAGGAAATGAATAAAAAACACCAAATCTTTTGTGGCCCTTGCTACCCCACAATTCCTTGTGTACCCACCAGCTTACCACTGTCATTTGCAACTCACTGGTGATAAAAATAAAAAAAAATAAAAAAAGTTGATAAGAAGTGGCCGAATCCACCATTTGTTTTTACCTCTGTGAGGTAGAACGTCCCATTTCAGGAGGAGGCTCAGGTTCAGCCTGACCTTCAGGTCTTCTGAAGGACCCACCTTCAGAGGAATGTGTCGCTCAGAGTATCCAGTCCCTGAATCTTTGACACAGCTAACAAGTCGATGCCTGCCCTCTGATGAAGGCGATACGTAGGTCGATGCATATGTTTCCTTTGCTTGTTACACCACTGAACTACATTTGAAACCAAAAAATGGCGGTGAAGATTCTCAGACAAGAACGATGAAGAAAGACTCTTGATGACCGCCTCGAGTCTGTCAGATTATACCGATATTTAGTCGCAGATCTACTGTGTATGTTAAAATCAGACGAATTCCCTTTTGTCCTGACTGTCTGCCATTGGCTTCCATACTGAATATGGGCCACGGCGCTCTGGGAGCTGCAGATCTAGATCTACCAGAGCATGCCCTGCTTCTGAATGGAATATGTTTTTTCCACTATGAATTAAAGATGTCAGGGCAGTCAGAACATCTTCCATGTTACCGTGACCTCGGGCCAAGCTTTGTTTTGGTGGGCTCCAGTGGGCTTGTGCCATCTGTCAGCAGTAGTTTCATGGTCGGTGGGGTTTTGTACTGAAACCGATCTGGTGGGTTGTGGGGAAAGATGAACACGATGCGCTTAGAAACGCACCAAACACATATGCAGATGTAGGACGATATGTATGCGTTCCTTAACTGAGAAATCTGACCCTAGGGTGTCAGGTGTCGGCAGTTTGACTGACTTCCTCTGATGTGAATGCTGCGGACACCCAGCAAATATGTCAGGCTTTCTTAATCATCTCAGGCCAGACACTTCTCCTCAGTATGCAGTAATGCAGACGAACTATGTTCTGTGACGTGTCGTCCGAATACGTCTAAAGGCAAAAGTGTTTATTCCTGCTCCGAAAGGCTGCGTCCCACTGCCGACCCGATCTCTCTCCAATGAAGTGCAGTTATGCAAACAATGAAAACGAGAGGTTGAGAGAGGTTCGGACCCTGCTCACTTTCATCCCTCCTACTTTCCAGCCAGTTGCTGGATAAAGTCGGTGCGTGATTGTCGAGTTGTCCGTTAAGGAAGGCTTATAAAAGGGATGGTCCCAGTTCTGCCCTCGCAAATGGACTTGCAGACACTGTTAGACGACCTGACAAGCACTCCGCTTCAAGCAGCCTGTGGCCCTTAATGGCTCGGATTCACATCCCAGCACATGTTCACATCTCTAGACACTGTTATACCATTGTAGTTCTGAGGTGCAAACTTCTGTGTGCTGCTGTGGGTTTATGCATTAGAATGGACAGTCCCTGACGCCTGTGCAATGCATGCATGCATACATGGATGGAAGGGCTTGGCAACACATCGCTGAGAGTTGCTCATTTGTCTTTTAACCGCGTGTGCCTCATCTCAGAACATAATTCTGCCAGCCGCTGTGGTGACATCAGAGGTAGAAATCCTTTTTTCCGACAAGTTCGTGTTAGTGAGGCCTATGACAGTCCAACAGCCTGATTGTAATTGACATCCAACAGTCTTCCAGGATATTCTGTCCAATTTCTGCCATTCTGGGACTCTTCAATGACTGTTAAGCTGCAATTAGATAATTCCAGGTTTTCTAGGAGCCACTGGAATCCAGCAAGTCTGTGTTGGGCCTTTGAACCATGTCCGTTTAATATGTCTTTGACATGACAAAAGTTTGGTACCCTTGGATAAAGAACACAGAAAAGGAAAGAGGTCATGTGGGTGTAAAATATCTAAGTGGCCATAATCCTGTAATAATTTCCCTAAAGCTTCTTTCTGAAAACTCCTGCTGGGATCTTGCTGGAAGTTTGTTGAATTCAGCACCGCTGCAGTTCAGGTTTTTGGCCAGCAGATGTCAGTGTCTTAACACACAACACACGTTTCCTCGATACGCTCACACATGCAGACTGTCACTCGGTGGGTTGCATGCATGTGTGTCCTTCAGTCGCACTGGTTTGTCAAGCTGCTTCGTGTGTTGAAGTGTTTTGTTGTGTATGGCACACACACACACACACACACACACACACACACACAGACACAGATGGAACATTTACGCTGGTGTCACACTGCTACATGGAGATGTTTTGGTGCTTTTTGCATCATTTAATTTCATCAAATTTACAGCATAGTTCTATAAACAGCCAGGAATAGTTTGCCCGTTCCTCATGACTGGAAAGTATGTCTTAGGGTACAACCATAACACCACATCTAAAACCAGCTAAGGGTCATTCAAACATTTTGCCTGATTCCACACGACCATGCATGTTACTATTACCCGAAGTATTACCTCAGCTTTTGTGTCTCAAGGTGGAGTTCATGCTAAGGGGCGGTGTGTGTCTCAGGAGGCGGCGCGGGTTGACACTTTGATCCCCTCCACATGTCGGAGTGTCCTTGGGCAAGACGCTGAAATCGCTGCCAGCACCTTCTGCCATGTGAGTGTGCGCGCGAATGGGGGAATGAGCGGCAAAAACCTTGTAAAGTGATTTTGGATAAAAAGCGCTATATATAAATGTAGCCATTTTACCATGCCGTTGCAGACGCTGTTCTGCCCAGAAAAGCGCTAGAAATACATTATATTGGCACAATAAATAAATCTCCTTTGAAAAAACCTTTATTAATCAAGGCGCCGGGTTACATAGTGCGTGGTACACAGCAGCGTCAGCAGGCCGTATGGCTGCTTTCCCAGTGATCCCCTCTCCTGGCTCCCATTCAGTTAAATGGAGCAGCCAGTGCAGATGGGACATCGTCAGGCCAGGTGGATTGTGGGTAAGATGGGGCGGTGCCCAGTGATGGGTAAATTAATTCTGCATTAGGGAAGCCCGCTGGCATCGCTATGATCACCTGGCATTGTGTGTGTGTCTAGGTATGTGCGTGTTGCTCACTTGGCACGGGATTCAGAACAATCACCCCCCCCCGCCCCCACCCCCCCCACCCCCCTGGGTTGAATGGTGGGGTTTTAATACTTCACCTGGCATTGAATGTAGTCTGAACTGCAGGTCAGCATCCAGTCTGACTCTGCCGGAGGGACGCAGGGAACGGCTATGTAGCCAGACAACAGCGTCTGGATGGTTTTCCACTTGATCCGCAGTTGCCGAGTGACTTTATTTGAAGAATGGGCCGACTGGGTGCTGCACCTTCAGCAGGGAACTGATGCATCCTCCCATTGAATTTTAGCATACACGATACGGGTGTTTTCAATAGAGTTAAGTGTGTAGATGCTCTGACTTGTTATCATTTACTATCTAATATACTGTATGTATGTTATATGTATGTGTATGTATATCTATCTATCTATATATATATATAACAGTCTATAATATTTTCTAATGCCATGTTTGGCACCTTTTGAAGTTGTGCTGTCCCTGTAACCTAACCTACAGTGCAAGTTGATGCAACTCAGCAGGTCCCAGTGCAGTTCTCCTGTACTGAATTGTCTTCCCTAATGAAACTGGATAGCAGGATGGACCAAGCTAATCAATTTGGAAAGACTGTCTCCGTATCTGCTCGTCGCATTTCTGAACGAATCCCATCTATCTCCTATGGGGCTCTCTCTTTTATTCGCAGAAAGCTGATGCAGATGATAGAAATTCACAATTTACACAATGAGCTTTATCTTTTCTGGCATTTCAGAACTGAATCCGAAATTCTCCAGACAGCCAGACAGGTGTATCTTTATCTCCGTGGCTATGGCTCGTCCATGCTGCATGCGCTACATCATCCCACCCTGCAGCTGTCCTTTAATGGAAAACTTTTTTTTTCCTACCCCCCCCCCGCCCCCCCCCCCCCCCCACCTGCAGTTCCTCTCAGGTTACCTGAGCTGTGCCTTCAAGTGTCCATCACTTTCCGCTTTTCAGCAGCTTCTATTTTTAAACGCCTCACTGAAGCTGCTGTTTCCTCAGAGGGCAGGGAGGGATGAGAGGATCGACGGAGAGAGAGAGACAGAGAGAGACAGAGAGAGAGAGAGAGAGAGAGAGAAAAGAAGATGGATGGGAAAGAGAGGCGAAAGGGAGGGAAAAGGAGACGGAGGCACATACCAAGATGGAAGGATGAAAATAGAAAAACAAAGATTGTGAGTGTCTGGAGTGAAGGCCGATGGCACAGCGCTGTCTGGCGGGCTGCCAGGTGGAGAGGATAAATAGAGGATGGAGAGAACAGGGGGAGGGAGGGAGGGGAGGAAGCATCCTGGAGTCTGCCCCAGGCCTCTGTCATCCACTGAGACCACTGAGTGGATGAATAGCAAACAGGGAAGGGGGAGGCGAGTGCGTCTGACCGATATGATCCCATTAAACGTAAATTCAGTAATAAAACACTGGTACTCGTGCTAACCTCGTCTTCGTAGAGAGCAGGTCCCGTGTGTTGCAGCTTTTCCTATCGTTGTCACGACTTGCATAATTGGCGTTAGAAGTCAGAAGCCGATAATTATGCTATATCAAACCACTTGAAACGAACGTGGCATAACCTGTAGGTAGGTACAATGTATTGGCCTAAACTTTTGAAATGAAACCCAGGTTGCCCAGTATCAACCAGATAGACAGCCATCGTCACGGGACGTTGAACCGCATCCACACTCAGATCCGAAGGAGACTTACATTCGCAGCCGCCGTAGCACGTGTTGAACCTCTTTCTAGTGTGTCATTGGCGTCGAATTTAGGTTCCGATCAGACCAGACCCCGGTATTGGCCCACGTGTGTCAGCCTAATGCAGGGGACTGGAGCAGTAGGGAAAACCCGATGGAAGATAAAAGGTCACAGCTCGGCTCAGTCGATGCACACTGACGACGCTCCGGCAGCTCTGCCGCAGGCTACTTCCCGAATGTAGCTGCTCCGCGGTTAAGATTAAAACGCAGCCGGCAGATCTGATCCTCCGAGACAAACCGTCTGATTGGGTGGAAGCTGCTATTTAGACAGATGTTATTAGGATGATTAAAGCTTAGGCCTGCTTGGTTTGTCTCCATGTTGTTGTGTCACTATGACAAGTGCTGTTTATGAAGCTTGATCCAGGATCGTTCTGGATTTTGAACTTCCTTTCGTGTGCTGTGTGTGTGTGTGTGTGTGTGTGTGTGTGTGTGTGTGTGCTGTGCAGCATCACACCATTAGGCCATGCATATGCATCAAGGGCAGAAGTGACACGTGGCCTTTTCAGCCGTGATAAGGACAAAAACTTGGAGGAACTCTCCTCTGATAAGTTTCCCACATGACGTGACGTGCATGCTAAACCCTCCGAATGAATTTGCTCCTTACTGCAGCTTTTGTTTTGTTTTTTGCTCATTTGTCCGGTTCGTAGACATTCACCTTTGCTTTCCCTCCTGAAGCTCGTACCACTACTGTTGTTCTGTCTGAATTGCTGCATCCCATCACCTCAGGAGTAACGCTGGCGTCGTCCCCAGAAGATGGCGACAGGACGCTGACAGGCAGGAATGGGTCCAAAACTGTGGCAACTGGAAAAGGAATACGCATCTACTCTCCTGATTGCGCCCATGTTTCTTTTCCGTCCTAAAGACGCGAGGAGAGATGTGAGAAAAAAAGATGTGAGGAATTGAGGAAACATATTTTTTAGAAAAATGAGACGTCCTTTCCTCCGAAGTGATGTCCGTTTCTGAGTCGGCTTTGCTCTGTAGCGTTCGAGGGGTTTAGAGTTTGCATGTGCCTGTACACGCACTGTACAAATACTTATAAGTATTACTCATAATACTGCGTGATGGCGGACCGGACTTTCAGGTCAAACGAGGAGCGTTCAAATAAGGGAATTGTGGACAGGAGTGGAATGACGAGGTCTGCAAAGGTCCATGAAAATGAGGGGCGGGTTTTTAGGAAGAGATTGAGAGGCTCTATCGTTACTGATTGCCTGAGTGAGGCTCCAAACCCCCCCATAAAATGTCCTTTGAAAATGCAGAAATGAACTCCTGTCTTGTCAGGACGGCCTCGACTGCCCCTGGCTGTGGAGAGGAAGCAGATGTCGGCGTTGTGTGGAGAGGAAATGAGCCCCATTAAAGAGGCCGCATGGTTAATCATTAACTCGGCCCGTCCAGCTTCATCACCTTCAGTTGAGTGCAAATTGTTTCCACCGCCTGCTCGTCAATCGTCTTCCGTTCTCTGTTGCTCGCTGTGCGACTTCACAACTGCATGTTGTGATGTCGCAGGGAACACAAAGGTGCCGTGATGCCTGCTAGCAGTGGGTCATGGTCGACTTTACAGACAGTTTGCACACCGTGTAGCCTACATTAGCTCTACACCCCCCCCCCCCCCACGATCTTGGTGTTCCATTTTTTGTTTTTGGTCCACGGTTCGAGAGGAATGCAATGCGCTCAGCACGTGATGGGCCGCTTCGATTTAATGACTCCGTGTTCCTTCTTTGTCTCTTTCTTTCTTCTTCGGTGGTGAGGTTTTAAGAACAGCAAAATCTTAGTAGTGTGGGGTGTAATGAATCATTTAGGATCACTTGCAGAGTTTTGCACTTTTAGTTTTGATGTATTTCTTCCTTCATTTTCAGTTTTTACGTTTAAATTCATTTCAACTCAAATTCAAACTAATGGCTAGCATTTTTTCCATATCCACCGCAGTGTGTGTGTGTGTGTGTGTGTGTGTGTGTGTGTGTGTGTGTGTGTCACTGTTGTGAGTGTGCAGGCCAATTAGGCCGCCTCTGATCCAACCTGTCTGAGTGTAACTAAAGCTGGATGCCTAAAGGGCTGTTCCCACCGCATAACCCATCTGTCACTGCACTGAGTGTCCTCCTACTGATTCACCGCGCCTGGCAGGCAGGTGAGGAGCGTCCGCGACAAAAGGCTTTCTTCATCATGAAGCTGAACCTCCTGGACTTGTTCACAGAGGGCAGCCTTCCAGCTCGCTGCAGTGACCCCGCGGGGCTTTTTCTCGCTGCTCCCTGACTAGCTGTCAGTCGCGGCTCTATTGATCACGGTTAACCCATCGCTGGATCAATAACACTGTTTCCAATGCGCCACCTGATATGATTGCCTTTGACACCTTAGAGCTGCAGTGGAAGGGTGGGGTTTGTCACACAAACACACTCACACACACACACACACACACACACACACACACACAGAATTTGTGTAATGTGTAATCCTTGAACAACAACTCTTGGTTAAAGTAGGAGAAACTTGATGATTGTGACCTGAAGGCTGTTCAGGGTCAAGAGAGGGGAAGGAGACAAAGAGGGGTGATGATGATGATGATGATGATGATGATGATGATGATGACGACGAGGCAGAATGTCAGAGTGCTCAGCTGAATATGAGTTGCTCTACCGTGAGTAGCAAAAGTAAATCCACTGAAGACGTGAATCTATAAAAAAGGTACAGTTTCATTTATGGCTGGACTGCAGCAAAGCGGAGCGGAGCCTATCAATGGAAAGTCTGTCACTGGGTGTTGCTGAGTTAAGTTTGTCCCTTAAAATAAGCAAACAACTTGTTACAGCCGAACCCGAACCGATTTAAAAACGCCACCGGAGAAAAACAGAACCATTTTGGACCTGCGAACTCGAAGCATCTCCTCCTGGTGGTGGACCAAGATCACGTTATTGTTCTTCTTCATTTTTTATTGTTCCCATTTCTCTCACCTCGCTCAGCAGCAAAACACACTGTCTTACCCCTCCCCTTATCTTACCCCCCCCCCCCACCCCACTCTTAAACGCATCAATCTTTTGAGAATAATTACACTTAACTTCATATCCCTCTCCTAACAACCCAACTGCGTCATCTTTAATCTCTCGTTAACCTACATTATTAATAATCATCCCGCTGAGTACGTATGTATTGTTACACACAGATTATATCATGTGCTCTTTTGATACACGTGCTCCAATAAACAACTTATTTAGCAAGCTTGTCGGGCTCATACCTTGTATAAACCTTGGTATAATATTACTGATTGATACGTCGTTTGCGTCACTAAAGGTTTTCTTTCAAATCAAAGTCATGACAAATAACACCTGGAGCACTGCAGAAAATTGCAGATGAGCATTTAATATCCCAGGAATCCACGTTATAGACACCACCACGGACTATCCGTGCAGCCACAGTTTTAGCACATTAACCATATACTAGGTTTCGACCTAGTCTTGTTTAAAGAATGCTCAGTAATTTCGTAAAAACAAGCTAGCCACTGTAGTTTTGAAGGAAATAGTGCAACGGTGTGGCGCGTTGATGTGTTTTGGTTTTGGTCTTTTCATGGGATTTGTTTGAATCAAGTGAAATATATCATATATATTACTTATCATGCAGTATGGAGGAGCCTTTGAGCTACAGCTCCATGACTAATGCCAGAATATATATATATATATATATATATGTTTGTTTTCTGGTCGTAGCCGAGGAGAACGTCACTACTGTCGCCGTCGCTACTGCAATGGAAATATTTGAATGAATGGCGAATGTTGGTTAAAAGTACGTGTGTGTTTTGTGCGTTTTAATTTGTTCTCTTGGTGCTACGTACTACAACCACGAGATTACCGTGATCAGTAGAATCACCGCCACACACACACACACACACACACACACACACACACACACAGAGGCCATTAGCGGGCGGTGTTAATGGCTACTGATGGGATAAGGCCAGAGGTTATCCGCTTCGCCATTAGGGAGCCACGTGTTAGCATGGAGCAGATGTGTGTGTGTGTGTGTGTGTGTGTGTGTGTGTCTATAAAACCTCTTTACCTAAAGAGAGGCAGACCACCATGATTACCGTAATAACCGAAGGGAAACCTGAGAAGCCCCTAAATGTTCCTGTTGTAACCTGAAAACACGTTTTTGCTTGGTGCTTAAGAAGTGCTATGAAGCTCAAATGATGAATAAAAGTATTATTATTATTATTATTGTATATAAATGTAAAGCTCTGTTCCACATTAACACTTGAGCCCTGTGTACCTGCTCTCTTCCTTTAATGCCAACAAACTGTCAGTGTCTGCGCTCAATGAGCGTCTTGTGGCATACATTAACACCACGGCCGCGGTAGCCCGCAGGCCACTGTGGCCACAGTACGCATACAGTACACTCACAATACACACACATAATGCAAATATACGCACCGCACAATACCTTCAATACCCACAATGCATCCGGACCCCGAGACGTACTGTGGTCCTTTCTTTCTGTTGAATGCAGCGATCTGAAAGAGCCATATAATGTAGGGGAAAAGTGAGCAATGAATACATTGTGTGTGTGTGTGTGTGTGTGTGTGTGTGTGTGTGTGTGTGTGTGTGTCCAGCTGACAGAGACTGGCGTGATATGCTCCCTAACAATGGCGCGGAAGTGAAAAGAGAAACCCAGGCCGTGTCCGCACCGCTGCGGGTCATTTCCAAAATGTTGTTTTTTACACATGCGAGTTTTGTGGGCACTTCACTACTTCATGTTGTAGAAACTTTGCCCTGTACTCACTCAGAAAACTGTTAAATCTCTCTTTTTTTGCTTGTCCCTTTGTCAAAAATGTCAAAACAACACAATATGACCTCCGTCTGGTAAGTGCCGCCGAAAGGATTTAGTTTAGACAACAAGCAAGTGGTGGCTCGTGAATGCTACCTGCTAACCAAAGCCAACAGTTAAAAGTGGGAAGAGTTCATTTTGGGGGTCTAGGGTTCCATTAGCCCCGCTCAGGACTGTCTCATCCACCTCATGGAAGGGTTTTAGGGGAAAGGCTTTTTCTAACGGAGGTGGGTTACGTTAAACCAGACACACATTTGCCAAAAACAACCAGTTTGAAAGCAAGGGTTTAGTTCAGATTTGCACCGGCGGTGTTTACTACAGCTCTGGCTTCGGCTTCCCCCGTAGCAACGGAGACTGAGGCTGCTGGACATCGCAGTGTGTGGGAACCCTCGAGCCCCGTGCCGAACTGAAATGAGCTTGGAATTGCGTCGCAACACAAACCCGCAGCATCGCTGAGACTCTTGTGTTTCCATGTCGAGGAGCGCTGAGGACGCCTTCAAAGAGATGTCCTCTACAGTGGCAGTAAGCCCATTTTCCCAACTCCTCCGACCATAAGAGAGAGCGGGAGAGGGAGAGTGGAGTGTGTCACTGTCCATACACGTACCACAATCACCTCACTCTGTCTCTGCAGTCTGTCACCATCCTCTGTAACCCCCCCCCCCCTTTCAGCACTTCAGCAGATGGGCAGTAGAGCTCCCTCTCTCTCTCTCTGTGTGTCTCTCTCTCTCTCTCTCTCGGTGGGGAGCAGTCTTTTGATACTTGCACCGGCCCTGGCGAACTACATCCCCTCCCATCGCCTCAGGGCCCCCCCCCCCCCCCCCACCCCCCATTGTTTCTATTGTTTGGCCATGAAAGTGGGTTAAGAAAGACAGCAGCGGGCGGACAGAAGGGACGGAGGACTGAGAAGGATGGGGGCAGTGGTCGAGAGATGCCGGGGAAAGCTGAAAGAGAGAGGGGGAAAAAAATGACCATGTAAAGATGGAGGGGAGGAGGTGTGTGATTATAAGAATACGAGACAGGGAGGTGACGAAGTGTTGGGGGAGGGGAGGGGAAGGGGGTTGATTTGTAAAAAAAAAAAGAAAAAAAGAAACAGATTGGGGAGGGGGTGGAGATGAGAGGGGGTCTAATGGAAAGATGGATTGAGTTGTGTAAAGTAAAAAAAAAAGGGGCAGGTGATGGTCTACAAATCAGTGGCAAGACGTCGGGAAGATGGTTTCGCGTCGGTTGTTTGGCCGTTCCACACACATCCTTACATACGTGTAAAAGTCGACGGGGGGACGTCATGAAGTTAGAGAGTCGGGAAGTCGCGGAGAAGAGTGCGTTTGTGGGCGCAAAAAAATAAAGCGCGATCCGGGAAGTCCAGCTCGGGCAATACATGTTTGACTTTGAAGGCTCCTCAGACGGCAAAACGTTGAACATGGGCTTATAGTACGATGAGGAATGATTTGGCAGCATTTGATGAAGCTGCCTCCAACTGGCTCGAGGTGGTTTTTGCTTTTGGTCGAAAAAGAGTCGATGCGCTAAATGGGACGTGGAAAGGTTGTGTAATGTGTAACAAACATTTAACTCACATGACTGATCAGCTATTTGCACTCGACCGCTCTGATCCACAACTCCCATACCAGAAGGCGACTTTTGTTTTTCGTTTTTTTTTCCGGTCCGCAACCTCTACGTCTTCCTCTGTTCGCTGGTGGATTACAGCCATGCGTACAGCGTAGCCTGTGCTGCCGCTACAAGCCTTGTTTATTCGCTCCGAGACCAGCCGAAACGCGCCGAAACACAACGCGCTTTGCTTTATGACACGATTTCTCGGGGACAAAGTTGAAATAATTGAACCTAGGGGTCCTGACGTAAACCTATATGATCGCTGTGTGTTATCTGGGAGAGTCCTTTGTGTTTCTGTGTTAAGCAACATTGTGGAAACACAGAAATGGGGAAAAACAGTGCTGAAACCAGCTGCCTCTGCCACTTCGTCACTCTGTATAAGGAAACTGAATGGTTCAGATTTGCCCATTTTCGGGACACAAAGCAATTGTCTGTCTGATAGTGTAAGCCCTGGCTTCCTACTGCTGCTCACACTTTGATGCTTTTCTTCCAATAAATGCGTGCACTCTCTCTCTCTCTCACACACACACACACACACACACACACATCTCTGCAGTGCTCATTAGCTCTCAGTGTGTTTTTGAGGCTGAATGCCTTTTCACTACAGACCTGATTTGTCTGCCTGATTTCCCTTTCATTTGACTCTAGCACCACTGTGAATATGTGTGTGTGTGTGTGTGTGTGTGTGTGTGTGTGTGTGTATCCCATGGCTGTATAATACAACACTTAACTGAACCAAATGCCGTGTCTGTCTGCTTTGATTTGAAGCATGAATTACCCATTATTAGAGTCAATGTCATTTCTGGTCAGAAAATGACATCCATTGACTTGTCTAATAAGTCTGCTGCATTTTTTTTTTGTCAGCCTGCTTTGCAGCTGTTCCGCAACTAATTTCAAGGTTGCTTTTTGAGAAAAAAGGCTTGAATGCTCCTCAGATTACTTTGTCCTCAGCTGTTTGACAGTTACATTGATTTTCTGGTTAGTGGAAACGTGTTAAAAGCACCAAAAAATTCCCTGTGTAGGCACAAAACTGTTCCATTTTGTTCTATGATACGAATCCCTCTCAATGCCTCAGCTGTGGATGAAGAGATTATCGGAGGAAAAGTGGCGTAAACTACTTATTTTGTAGCCTTATCAGACTGAATTGCTGTTTCCTTTCATTCATTCAGCTTGACATTGAGTTCCAGAAGTGTTGTTTCTCCATTCTGCGTTCCCGTTTTTTTTTCTTTGAACAATATCCTCAATGTCAGTCCCAAAATTAGAAGTGCATATTAAAAAAAAAAAAAAATCTGTTTTCTCAACAGCACAATTCTGAGCTCGTTGATTGGCTATTTCTCGCCGAAATGCGCCTTGGGAGTTGTAGTCAATCCCCCCCCCTGAAACTTGTACCTTCGAGCCAGACATTTTCTGACGTAGCTTTTGGACGGACGATTTAACTGGGAGAGTTTCGTGCCGATCCACTCCGCAGAAGAGATCCAACATTTGGGAAAAATGTATGGCGCATTTAGCTCTGCCCACTTCTATTTGGGATTTTTTGGGATTTTTTTTGCCCTAACCAATCAAAACATCTTGCCAATGTAATTTTCAGTCGACATGGAAGCTGTGGTGACGGTTGCAGTCTAGATTTAGATTCTTTTTAAATGGCCGTGGCTATTTTTCTGGCTTTTCTGGAAGATGACATCCTCATTCCTACATAGCTCTGATTGGTGCATTGTTTCTCCAGCTGGGGGAGACGGCCATCAGGGAGCGTGACGCCGGGATCTCTGAACAAAATGCGCAGAACCGATTGGAATATTTCTTGTTACTTACCTTGTGATGAGCAAAGACATGAGCGCGCCAGACTAAGGAAAGGCGTTTCTCATTCGTTTCCACTTGACTAGACTCCTCTCAGTCTCAGCCTAAAGCGCTTTCTACGCAGAACGTCGTAGAAAGAACAGGCGATGATGGAGAATTTGCGGCTCTTGTTTCGATTACTGCTACGGAACACGTCTTATCCGAGCGCGGACCTCAATGTTCCCCTGATAGCCGTAATCGCCGAGCTCTACATGGGGGCCAAACAATGATTCTGTGATTAATTATGGTCTTAATCCCAGTTTAAGCCTTGTTCATAATTATGGAAGTGCCTCACACACAGTAAAAAGGCCACTGAGCTAATTCGGAGTGGGGTTGAGTCATTCACTCAGCAACTAATCTGATGACTAATCTGTTAGCCTGGTCTCTCAGTGGCGATATGTTGTCAGTCACAAGGGACAGCGATGTGTGTGTGTGTGTGTGTGTGTGTGTGTGCCTGTGAGTCCTCTCAGGGCAGCATCATCAGACGTTAGTCTAGGGAGCCACAAAATGTTGGCATTGAAAATAAAATGTTGGCATTGAAAACAAAATTCCTTAACTGGAAAAGGAAAGAGTGGCATTGAAGCATTTGTACTGGAAAAGGCTCGTGTTGGCACAGAAACCAGTTCCACTGAAAAATAAAACAATACACTAAATATTATTTTATTTTGCCTTCTGACGTGTTTTTCAATGACAAGCTTCTGATTTATTTTTTTTCTTTTGTTAGGCTGATGTTCGTTGTTCAGCATCAATGGTTTTCAGTTTCAACTTTCCGCCACTGCGAGACCATTTTGAAGCCACGATGTTCCAACTTGTGTTTTGTCTTTCTACAAGCCATGATCCATTCCCTTTCTCACGTCATGTACCTATGAAAAGAGTCCAAACAACGTATCTTCATCTTTTCCAGATGAGCGGACAGAGGTGTGAACAGTTCCTGTTCAGTTGGGTTTGCATTGTGATTTTGATACGTCAAAATCGGCATGTTGAATCAAAGCTTCATACTCTACTCATACATAATCAGCTCCTTTGCTCTTTGTTCCAGAGTAGCCCCTGATGGGGATAGATACATCGCAGCTTCAGGATTGGGTTCCTCACCAGTTGGCACTTAAAGACCCCTTTGATCATCACTCGTAAGTGCTGAGGGATTGACCCCAAGGGGTCAGGGAAGTTAGGGAAAGTTTCTCAGTTCTCTGCGGATGGAATGAAGCTCTGGTACACAGAAGACTAGTTTGCAGATAGTCAGGGTCGAAGTGGACCAGTGCGCAAAGTTCATTCATTTTATTTTCCCGTGACTGGACTTTAGACGCGCGTGATAGCGGGTCATGGTAGCTTACTGCCTCGGTACCCTTAGTCGGTTTTGATCCCTCCTCTGGACCTTTTCCTGCGAATGGGCTTTTTGTAATTTCTCCATAGCAGGTGGCAAGGAGGGAAGTTGGCTGTGGATCCACATTGACGCTGACGGAACTGAGCCTTTAGCCGGTTGCGCACCGTGAATTCTCAAGCCGTCCTGGGTGAGCTGTGGGGAGATCTACGCGTCCTGTCCATATATGGGATACAAAAGGAAAATCAGCGTCCATTTGCGAGTTGCAAGATGCATCTGACTAAGAGTCACCGTTGTTATCTTGCACTCGGTCGCGCTAAAACACGTGGAAAAGAAACACCAAGAGCCGCGCGGTCTGGAGGCGCCCGTCTATTCATGCAGGCTCCATTTTGCATTCATATGTGCACAGGGAGTGTTAACAGTGCTGCGAGTGACAGACGCTCAGTCTGGCCTCAGGCAATGAGCCGTCACGACAATCTGCGTGAGTGGACTCCGGGTTACATGCCCAAATTGGTGATCCTCGTGTTCCTCTTGATTTCATATGATCTCCTCCTTTCCTGCTGAAAGGTTGTTATTTTGTATTTCATCCATTTTGTCACCAATTTATGCGTTGAACATTGCTTTGTTGTGCTGTGTTCCACTAAACAAACTGATAAATAGGACTTTTCAAACTATTAGTGTGATTTCTTTCTTGCATTGGCAAGCTGACATACCATTAATGCTGTAATAGAGTTCATTATCTGAGACAGAAATCTCCAAACTTCAAGATCAACCACAAATATCTACAAATATCAGTCTAATCTGAGCAACTCGATCAACTCCCTGTTTTTCACGGCGCTTGCATTTTACTTTATATCACACTTTCACATTCACTGACAATAGAAAATATGAATGAATGCAGTTTTGAGTCTTAAAAAAGATTTCTCAAAACCTTGCAGTCACATGCAGTGATGTTGCTTGAGTCGGATTTCTCAGGGTGAAACTGGTCTTACGGGGGGGGGGAGTGTTCACTTTAAATTTGAAGTTCAGTCATCATCCACTCTCCCCCAGGCTGACCGTCAGGGTGAGTCAGAGCTGAGTGGCGAGTCCTCGTCTTGTGTGGTTTTCCCAGCAAGCATTCAGAAAACCAGTTGTTCTGCCTGAGCTGCTTTTTTTTTGGGGGGGGGGGGCAATACTTAAAAGGTAAACTGAGTCTAACCGCTCTACCTGCCGCAGTCCCGTCTCCCGTCTTTTCCCAAACAGCTGATGGACACGCAGTCTGGCTGGTGAGAGACGCAAAAAAAAAATTAAAAAAAATAAAATAAAATAAAATGGTCATTGCTTTTCTCCCGCATATTTTGCCATTTCAAGGGAAACTCTACTAAACAACAGCGGAATTGTCATGGGTATGAGGGTGGTTCATACGATCAGAGTCCCTTCAACAGGTCCCTATAAATGAGTACCGAAAATTGCATTTGAATGGTCTCAAAAAGTATTTGACTTGTAGAAACTTTTTGGTCACCCTGCACCGCCCAAAATGAAACGAAAGTATGTCAATATACGGAAATGCTGACAAATGTAACGCGACAGATGAATGGCAGAAGGAATTGACGGAGAGAGGGAGGGAGAGAGAGACAGCCGAGGACGAACGCAGGAGGAGACGAGGGATGAGAGCATGATGAGTTTTTTTTTCGCCCGCCAATTATCCCCCCCGGACCTCGTTATCTCACTGCCCCCAATTAGGCCGGCCCGGGCCGTCCACTAATTTGATTGGACGGGGCCCCGGCTCCAGCCAGGGTGGACGGCCAATCGCCTCAAAGGTCGGACTCCTGAGGAAAATGGGTACCCCTTTTGGTTGAACGACGACTGGGGACGTTAAAACCCACGGATGGATGGGTGGAATGAGTTGAAGTGAAAGCGCGCGCGGGGGGGGGGGGGGGGCACAAACACACTGATTGATGTGTGATTGGAGCTGTTTGAGAGGTTCACGGTGGACAGTTGTATTGCGGTAAACCTCGCTAAAGTTCACGGCCATAACATCGAAGGTCACTGTCGTAGTTGTGCTCAATTAATATTTTCAGCGTGTGGGTGCTCTTTCTTAATATTGCTTGTCCGTTTTTTTGCGTGTATTACTTTGTGGCTTTAACATATAAACCACGTCATATTCAGTTATTAAGATCGCAAAAAGAATTGCGGTATCGTGGGAAACTCTTGACAGTTTCAGATGTTAGAAAATGTTGGCGTAATCGCTGGAAACGAACCACTCAGAGCTTTTAAGAAATTCTCCTGTAAAACGTACTGAACAAAATGCGCTCTATGTCTCATTACAGTACGTTGACGGCGGTTCTTTCTGCTGTATACGCTCACTGCTTGTACACATACACGCGTACAGCACATGCTTGACTACACCTCTAATGTACGGGCAAGGTCATCTGTTTCAAACTTCATTGCGTGTGTGTGTGTGTGTGTGTGCTTCCAGTGCTGTGGGCCTGTGTGTGCACAGTAATGGTCAATGGAGCATGGCAGGTCAGAATTGAATGCCAAGATAGGTATTAGAGAGGAGTCAAGGACATTAAACCCCTTCAATCAGTTCAGCTTGTGACCTTCAACGCACACACACTCACTCACACACAGCCACGGCCCGGCGTTGACAGGTTAACAGTGTGTGAGCGATGGGGGCCGGCCCTAATAGACTGATCCTTCGCCTGATGCCATCCGGAGGAACGCATGTAATGCAATTCTGCGTTGGGCAGCGCTCAGTAAGATTATACGTGCTGACGTCTGCTGACCACGGTTCACTCAAGCGCGCAGCGCGGAACATTTTTTTCCGCGGCAAACCCACCTCATGTGCCGTACCGCTGAGCTGAAAAATCGATTTAACGCTGTGCCGTAACATTCCCGCGGGGGTGCCTCTTAAAGTTACACAGCGGGACAACTCAAACGTAGTTTGACCATTAGGTATACTACAGGTAGCCGTGGTAACATGCTGATGCTTCACACAGCTTACCATTACTACAGACTAACTTGGGTTACAGCTTTGATCCTCTGCGATAATGCTCCATGTCATTATATTGAATATTGGATATTGTGTCGTGGAATTTTATTTTAGGACACCTTGTTGTGCATAATGACTTCCTTATTGTAGTTAGGTATGACTTAGGTAATAAAATGAAGCATGAGTCAGTCAGTCAATTTGGTGAGTAGTTAAGGGAAACCTGACAAACAGAACTACCCTGGTTTTATTGTTCGAAGACCGGAAGCAAAGACTAATGGCAGCCCCGGACCACAGATATCGCTTTGCTCATCATGGGGAGGGTGTTGTAGGGGCTGACTTGAAGCCATATTTTGATTTTGAAGACAAAATTGTTGTAATCGCCGTTTGTTTTTTTTTTCTTTTGTTTTCTTTTCATTCAGGCATTTCATTGTCAAGCATGTGACTGTGACCGTGAATGAATTGAGAATAGCTGCCTTTCAATGTCCAACAGTTCAAAGTTTGCAGAGCGCCGGCACTTCTGATTGGACTGATCTGCAGTTTGGACACGTGGAGGATTAACTTAATCAGGTGTATTCAAGCTCAATATACCGGAGCACTTAGATGATGGCAATAATCCTGTCTCTGACCCCTGGTGTGTGTGTGTGTGTGTGTGTGTGTGTGTGTGTGTGTGTGTCCTTGCTGGTTGAGTTAACATTTGTGATGACCAAATATAACCCAAGCCCAGGGGTCTCCTACACACTGCACTGACACATATAGGTCACCCCACCACCACCACCACACACACACACACACACACACACACACACACACACACACGCTCCTGTCCATGTCTTACCATCTTTTTCTCTGTCTCGTTCCTCTTTCTGCCTTTTCTTTTTTTTTTTTTTTTTTCTGTCTCACACCATCATCTCCCTCAGTCCATGTATCATTGGACACTGCTGTCTTCTGCTAATCTGATCTGATGTCACCACTCACAAAGAATCGTTCTGAATTCAGAGCAGCCTACATTAGTGGAGCATAGCCCAACTCAATTCAGAGTCATCCATACGGGTAAGTATTGGCCTCTTATAAAACACTTACAGGAACACTTGTATCAATAGACTTGATTCATTCGTTTCTTTTGAAGCTGCAACATCAATTTATACAATGAATGGTCAGCGCACTGACATATGCTATGCACACTCATGGTCCCCAGAGGATCATTAATGATGTTTTTTGGCGACCCCCCTGACCTCAACTCTATCGCCTCCATCAGGATAACATGCCCACTCGTACATGAGAGATATCAGCGTGAAGTAGGCTCTGAAATTTACTGAGCACATTCTCGCTCCCCAGTAGGATGCATCCTCTGCATTTTGGACACTTAACGAGAAAAGCCCTCCTGAAAATAATTTGTATCTCTCAATCTACTGCGTAGATCGCCATAGAAGTTGCTAAACATAAGACCAGGAAATATATATATTATATATATTTTTTTTTTTTGCTGTACAATTGCTGAGGCTTTATGAATAGATTCACTGGAATGGTGTTCGTTCAGTCCAGTGGTTTTGTATTATTGGTGCAGGGATCATGAGGCTTCAGAGGCTTTAGACTTCCACCTTTCTCTTATTTTATTACAGCTTACGGAACAACAGAACATCTGATATGTTCACTTTACAGAGTATATGGATAATGATGAACCCTTCACGATTAATCACCGGACTGTAATCACGAAACACGTCACAGTGCACTTCAAGTGTCGGTAAAACTGTCGATCTGTTAATGAAGTCCTAATGAACAGAGTGAAACGCGAGACTTAAGGTCTGGCTGCATGTTGTTTTGTTAAAGCAGATTCAGAGGTGTGTGTGTGTGTGTGTGTGTGTGTGTGAGAGCAGTCTCTAGCCTAATTGGTTAAGGGATGTGTGAACTGTGTTCTGGCACATGTGTTCTTTTCCCCAGAATAACAAGCATGGCTGCAGGTGTTTCCTAGAAGTGGGGGAGGTGTATGTGTGTATGTGTGTGTGTGTGTGTGTGTGTGTGTGTGTGCGTGCACTTTTGTACCTATCCAGTGTGTGTGTGGGTGTAATCCAATTCCTCTTCACCAAATCCTGATGTCTTTATAAGCAACAGCACACTTACAGATACATACAGATGTAAGTGTGTGTGTATATATATATATATACATATATATATATAATGAATTTGATAACCATATGATGTTAAAACAAAGGAATGTATTTAGTATTTTATTTTTGCCTTATCACAGCTGCTCCTCCCTAAATGACCAGGGTGGACAGTAAAACCTGTAACGTCTGGTCCTTCCATTACTGTAAATTGACAAAAACATTTTTTTTACTCCTTGCAAGGTTCTGTATTCTAGCAAGTGAGCAACAGAAAATTAAAAAAATAATGTTTGGACGGATGGATGGAATGGATAGCATTTACCTTGCGGGCTAACTAGCATGCTAGGACATTATTCTAGTGAGATCAAAAGTCTCGTTGTTCCTTTTCCGGGGTCTTTTTGGCCAGGTTTGATTTCATTAAACACAGCTGACATGGCTGAAACCCACTGATTTGTCCAGTCCTAGCTTTAGCTGTTTGGGCTCGCTTCCAACCCGTTGTTGGCCAGTTCGACGAAGCTCTAGTCGGACATGTCGGATGGATGGCGGATGTAGTAAGAGGAACTGTGTGCAGAGGCATGTTTATGACGCCTCGTCTCCTCTTCGTTCAGACAGGAACGGACGTTTGAGTGCGTTCACCAGGGTCGCGTGTCTGTGCCAGCTGGGACCATGTTTCGGGCCTGAGAGCAACACATGGCATCTAGAGTTTGTAGGACGGTGACATTTGTTTTTTTATTTGTTTATTTTTTATTCAACCTCGTTCACGCGGTCAAATTAAACTGGGAATACATTAACAGAGGTTTCTGCAGCGATATTCCTTCGAAAAAAATATGAAAAACGCCAAATTTGTTGCATATCAGCAGTAGTTTTTAATGCATACAC